>NC_092172.1:5280886-5595053 GCF_045791955.1 Oncorhynchus clarkii lewisi
TCAGCCCTGCCACAAAAGGACCAGCTGACATCATGTCAGTGATTCTCTCGTTAACACAGGTGTGAGTGTTGACGAGGACAAGGCTGGAGATCACTCTGTCATGCTGATTGAGTTCGAATAACAGACTGGAAGCTTCAAAAGGAGGGTGGTGCTTGGAATCATTGTTCTTCTTCTGTTGGTTACCTGTAAGAAAACACGTGCCGTCATCATTGCTTTGCACAAAAAGGGCTTCACAGGCAAGGATATTGCTGCCAGTAAGATTGCACCTAAATAAACCATTTATCGGATCATCAAGAACTTCAAGGAGAGCGGTTCAATTGTTGTGAAGAAGGCTTCAGGGCACCCAAGAAAGTCCAGCAAGTGCCAGGACTGTCTCCTGAAGTTGATTCAGCTGCAAGATCGGGGCACCACCAGTACAGAGCTTTCTCAGGAATGGCAGCAGGCAGGTGTTAGTGCATCTGCACGCACAGTGAGACAAAGACTTTTGGAGGATGGCCTGGTGTCAAGAAGGGCAGCAAAGAAGCCACTTCTCTCCAGGAAAAACATCAGGGACAGACTGATATTCTGCAAAAGGTCCAGGGATTGAACTGCTGAGGACTGGGGTAAAGTCATTATCTCTGATGAATCCCCTTGTCTGGAGAAGACAAGGTGAGAGCTACCATCAGTCCTGTGTCATGCCAACAGTAAAGCAACCTGAGACCATTCATGTGTGGGGTTGCTTCTCAGCCAAGGGAGTGGGCTCACTTACCATTTTGCCTAAAAACACAGCCATGAATAAAGAATGGTACCAGCACATCCTCCGAGAGCAACTTCTTCCAACCGTCCAGGAACAGTTTGGTGACGAACAATGCCATTTCCAGCATGATGGAGCACCTTGCCATAAGGTAAAAGTGATAACTAAGTGGCTCGGGGAACAAAATATTGATATTTTGGGTCCATGGTCATGAAACTCCCCAGACCTTAATCCCATTGAGAACTTGTGGTCAATCCTCAAGAGGCGGGTGGACAAACAAAAACCCACAAATTCTGACAAACTCCAAGCATTGATTATGCAAGAATGGGCTGCCGTCAGCCAGGATGTGGCCCAGAAGTTAATTGACAGCATGCCAGGGCGGATTGCAGAGGTCTTGAAAAAGAAGGATCAACACTGCAAATATTGACTCTTTGCATCAACTTCATGTAATTGTCAATAAAAGCCTTTGACACTTATGAAATGCCTGTAATTATACTTCAGTATTCCATAGTAACATCTGACAAAAATATCTAAAGACACTGAGGCAGCAGACTTTGTGAAAATTCATATTTGTGTCATTCTCAAAACTTTTGGCCACGACTGTACAAAACTACACTGGATTCAAAACTTTGAGTTTTTCAATTTAAATTATTACTCAAAATTCTTACAACCAATAGAATGTTATATACAGTGCCTTCGGAAAGTATTCAGAACCCTTGACTGTTACGTTACACATTTACATACATATTCAGACCCTTTACACAGTACTTTGTTGAAGCACATTTGTCTCAAGCTCTGTCAGGTTGGATGGGGAGCGTTGCTGGACAGCTATTTTCAGGTCTCTCCAGAGATGTCCCGAAGCCACTACTGCATTGTCTTGGCTTGTGCTTAGGGTCGTTGTCCTGCTGGAAGGTGAACCTTTGACCCAGTCTGAGGTCCTGAGCTTTCTGGAGCAGATTTGAATCAAGGATCTCTCTGTAATTTGCTCTGTTCATCTTTGCCTCGATCTTGACTAATCTCCCAGTTCCTACCGCTGAAAAACATCCCCACAACATGATGCTGCCACCAACGTGCTTCACCGTAGGGACGGTGCCAGGTTTCCTCCAGACGTGACACTTGGCATTCATGCCAAAGATTTCAATATTGATTTCATCACACCAGAGAATCTTGTTTCTTATGGTCTGAGAGTCTTTAGGTGCCTTTTGGCAAACTCCAAGCGGGCTGTCATGTGTCTTTTACTGAGGAGTGACTTCCGTCTGGCCACTCTACTATAAAGGTCTGATTGGTGGTGTGATGCAGTGATGATGGTTGTCCTTCTGGAAGTTTCTCCCATCTCCACAGAGGAACCCTGGAGCTCTGTCCAAGGCCCTTCTCCCCCGAGTGCTCAGTTTGGCCGGGCGGCCAGCTCTAGGAAGAGTCTTGGTGGTTAAAACTGCCTTTTGTTCTTGGTGACCTTCAATGCTGCAGACATTTTTTGGGTACCCTTCCCAGGTCTGTGCCTCGACACAACATCATGGCTTGGCACTGTCAACTGTGGGACCTTATATAGACTGGTGTGTGCCTTTCCAAATCATGTCCAATCTATTGAATTTACCACTGGTGGACTCCAATCAAGTTTTAGAAACATCTCAAGGATGATCAATGGAAACAGGATGCACCTGAGCTCAATTTCGAGTCTCATAGCAAAAGGTCTGAATAATTATGTAAATAAGGTATTTCTGTTTTTAATTTTTAATACAGTTGCAAACATTTCTAAAAAACTGTTTTCACTTTGTCATTATGGGTTATTGCTGAGATTATTATATATTTAATCCATTTTAGAATAAGGCTGTAATGTAACAAAATGTGGAAAAAGTCAAGGGGTGTGAATACTTTCCGAAGGCGCTGTATGATGGGGGATACAACCATTTTTCTGCGAAGAGAGAGAATCAATAGATCATTTGTTTTGGTACTGTCCATATATAGCTTGTTTTGTATCATTTGTATAATTTACATTAACCTTTATTTAACTAGGCAAAGTCAGTTAAGAACAAATTCTTATATACAATGATGGCCTACACCGGCCAAACCCGGACAACGCTGGGCCAATTGTTAGAATAGAAAGGTTCAGAACTTGTGTGAAACATCACAGCACAGTTCAAATCAAATCAAATCAAATCAAATTTTATTTGTCACATACACATGGTTAGCAGATGTTAATGCGAGTGTAGCGAAATGCTTGTGCTTCTAGTTCCGACAATGCAGTAATAACCAACAAGTAATCTAACTAACAATTCCAAAACTACTGTCTTGTACACAGTGTGAGGGGATAAAGAATATGTACATAAGGATATATGAATGAGTGATGGTACAGAGCAGCATAGGCAGATACAGTAGATGGTATCGAGTACAGTATATACATATGAGATGAGTATGTAAACAAAGTGGCATAGTTAAAGTGGCTAGTGATACATGTATTACATAAGGATACAGTCGATGATATAGAGTACAGTATATACGTATGCATATGAGATGAATAATGTAGGGTAAGTAACATTATATAAGGTAGCATTGTTTAAAGTGGCTAGTGATATATTTACATAATTTCCCATCAATTCCCATTATTAAAGTGGCTGGAGTTGAGTCAGTGTCAGTGTGTTGGCAGCAGCCACTCAATGTTAGTGGTGGCTGTTTAACAGTCTGATAGCCTTGAGACAGAAGCTGTTTTTCAGTCTCTCGGTCCCAGCTTTGATGCACCTGTACTGACCTCGCCTTCTGGATGATAGCGGGGTGAACAGGCAGTGGCTCGGGTGGTTGATGTCCTTGATGATCTTTATGGCCTTCCTGTGACATCGGGTGGTGTAGGTGTCCTGGAGGGCAGGTAGTTTGCCCCCGGTGATGCGTTGTGCAGACCTCACTACCCTCTGGAGAGCCTTACGGTTGAGGGCGGAGCAGTTGCCGTACCAGGCGGTGATACAGCCCGCCAGGATGCTCTCGATTGTGCATCTGTAGAAGTTTGTGAGTGCTTTTGGTGACAAGCCGAATTTCTTCAGCCTCCTGAGGTTGAAGAGGCGCTGCTGCGCCTTCTTCACAATGCTGTCTGTGTGAGTGGACCAATTCAGTTTGTCTGTGATGTGTATGCCGAGGAACTTAAAACTTGCTACCCTCTCCACTACTGTTCCATCGATGTGGATAGGGGGGTGTTCCCTCTGCTGTTTCCTGAAGTCCACAATCATCTCCTTAGTTTTGTTGACGTTGAGTGTGAGGTTATTTTCCTGACACCACACTCCGAGGGCCCTCACCTCCTCCCTGTAGGCCGTCTCGTCGTTGTTGGTAATCAAGCCTACCACTGTTGTGTCGTCCGCAAACTTGATGATTGAGTTGGAGGCGTGCGTGGCCACGCAGTCGTGGGTGAACAGGGAGTACAGGAGAGGGCTCAGAACGCACCCTTGTGGGGCCCCAGTGTTGAGGATCAGCGGGGAGGAGATGTTGTTGCCTACCCTCACCACCTGGGGGCGGCCCGTCAGGAAGTCCAGTACCCAGTTGCACAGGGCGGGGTCGAGACCCAGGGTCTCGAGCTTGATGACGAGCTTGGAGGGTACTATGGTGTTGAATGCCGAGCTGTAGTCAATGAACAGCATTCTCACATAGGTATTCCTCTTGTCCAGATGGGTTAGGGCAGTGTGCAGTGTGGTTGAGATTGCATCGTCTGTGGCCCTATTTGGGCGGTAAGCAAATTGGAGTGGGTCTAGGGTGTCAGGTAGGGTGGAGGTGATATGGTCCTTGACTAGTCTCTCAAAGCACTTCATGATGACGGAAGTGAGTGCTACGGGGCGGTAGTCGTTTAGCTCAGTTACCTTAGCTTTCTTGGGAACAGGAACAATGGTGGCCCTCTTGAAGCATGTGGGAACAGCAGACTGGTATAGGGATTGATTGAATATGTCCGTAAACACACCGGCCAGCTGGTCTGCGCATGCTCTGAGGGCGCGGCTGGGGATGCCGTCTGGGCCTGCAGCCTTGCGAGGGTTAACACGTTTAAATGTCTTACTCACCTCGGCTGCAGTGAAGGAGAGACCGCAAGTTTTCGTTGCAGGCCGTGTCAGTGGCACTGTATTGTCCTCAAAGCGGGCAAAAAAGTTATTTAGTCTGCCTGGGAGCAGGACATCCTGGTCCGTGACTGGGCTGGATTTCTTCCTGTAGTCCACGATTGACTGTAGACCCTGCCACATGCCTCTTGTGTCTGAGCCGTTGAATTGAGATTCTACTTTGTCTCTGTACTGACGCTTAGCTTGTTTGATAGCCTTGCGGAGGGAATAGCTGCACTGTTTGTATTCGGTCATGTTACCAGACACCTTGCCCTGATTAAAAGCAGTGGTTCGCGCTTTCAGTTTCACACGAATGCTGCCATCAATCCACGGTTTCTGGTTAGGGAATGTTTTAATCGTTGCTATGGGAACGACATCTTCAACGCACGTTCTAATGAACTCGCACACCGAATCAGCGTATTCGTCAATGTTGTTGTCTGACGCAATACGAAACATGTCCCAGTCCACGTGATGGAAGCAGTCTTGGAGTGTGGAGTCAGCTTGGTCGGACCAGCGTTGGACAGACCTCAGCCTGGGAGCCTCTTGTTTTAGTTTCTGTCTGTAGGCAGGGATCAACAGAATGGAGTCGTGGTCAGCTTTTCCGAAAGGGGGGCGGGGCAGGGCCTTATATGCGTCGCGGAAGTTAGAGTAACAATGATCCAAGGTCTTTCCACCCCTGGTTGCGCAATCGATATGCTGATAAAATTTGGGGAGTCTTGTTTTCAGATTAGCCTTGTTAAAATCCCCAGCTACAATGAATGCAGCCTCCGGATAAATGGTTTCCAGTTTGCAAAGAGTCAAATAAAGTTCATTCAGAGCCAACGATGTGTCTGCTTGGGGGGGGATATATACGGCTGTGATTATAATCGAAGAGAATTCTCTTGGTAGATAATGCGGTCTACATTTGATTGTGAGGAATTCTAAATCAGGTGAACAGAAGGATTTGAGTTCTTGTATGTTTCTTTCATCACACCATGTCACGTTAGTCATAAGGCATACGCCCCCGCCCCTCTTTTTACCAGAAAGATGTTTTTTCCTGTCTGCGCGAACATATATGGCAAATAGAAATCAAAACAGGATGGTGTTCAGAGATAGATGGGAGGGGTTGAGTGGAGCTGAAGGGTGGGACTGGATGGTGGTCAGAGATAGATGGGAGGGGTTGAGTGGAGCTGAAGGGTGGGACTGGATGGTGTTCAGAGATAGATGGGAGGGGTTGAGTGGAACTGAAGGGTGGGACTGGATGGTGTTCAGAGATAGATGGGAGGGGTTGAGTGGAGCTGAAGGGTGGGACTAAAACCAAACAAAAGATAACTAATGTAAAATATACTGTGTCCATAAAATGTATATAGTATGTATAAGCTGGAAGTAGAAGTGTTTCTGTCCGTTAGTTTACTCCAATTAGCGGAGGGGTGGTAGGGTTAGGGGAAAATAATAAAGGAAAATATGTACAAATTAATTATATATATTATATATATATTTACAAAAAATATGTATTGTGGATTGAAAATGATACAGACAATTACATTGATGGAAGCCACAATCTATCTGCAATATTAAAGCTGATCTACCCCCTAAGGTTTCTAGTGATTGTGGTTCACCGATGTTGTCCCGTTAAGCTAGTCTGGAGACATTAGTTCAGGGAGCTGCAGGTCTCAGGCAAGGTGATTCGTCATTTGATTGTGGGTCACTGATCCACCTCTGTTACATACATGTGCACGAAAGTCAACTCATTCCACCTTCCTACCTCTCTGGTGTTTTCGCCACTGGGAGAGTGACTACGTAAGGTACAGACAGTAGAGGATTCTGCCCAAGAGGCCTGTGTGAACAATTCCCACAATTATGCAAATTGACCTCCTCCCAGTATTGCATCCCTCTCTCCTTCCTGTTGATTGGGCTATTTTTAGTGAATTGTTCCCTATGAATATTTTAGTGGTTTAGTTCCAGTTTGCTTCACAGACAGAGAGCCACAGTTAGAGTCTGGTTGGATAGCTGGAGATGAGGCAGAAACGAGGAAGGGGCCTTGAGGTAGGTTAGTTGCAAAGGTAGTCAGGATGATGTCATTGCTATTGGGGACCAATATGAGGCCATTTGGACAAGCAGAGGGAGGAAGAGGGCTTACAGAACATGCACAAGGGTTGAAGTTAGATGGTAGAGGGAGGTGGAAACAGAATAGCCTGGTTCAGATATGAATGTGCTTTTACCAACTCCTCTGACTATAATTGTCATGGCATACATTATAGTCACCAAGCACATCTGGACCAGGCCTGGAGGGACAAAGTGATTTTAGAAACTTAAACCGTTTCTGTCTATTACCCTTAAAGATCAGACAAAGCATGGTAAATGTTGCATTATGCAAATGAGTGTGGCAGTACGTTAATTATTCCTCTTGATATGAGGCATTAGTATTCTCTCCAGCAGATACTAAATTAAGTGTGTGTGTGTGTGTGTGTGTGTGTGTGTGTGTGTGTGTGTGTGTGTGTGTGTGTGTGTGTGTGTGTGTGTGTGTGTGTGTGTGTGTGTGTGTGTGTGTGTGTGTGTGTGTGTGTGCGCGTGTGTGTGTGTCCTCATAAAACTATTTTTTTTCTCCCTCCCTTCAGGCTTGCCAAGAAGTCATGGTTTGGTAACTTCATCAACCTGGAGAAAGAGGAGCAGATCTTTGTGGTGATCAGAGACAAGCCTCTCAGCTCCATCAAAGCAGACATCGTTCACGCCTTCCTCTCTGTAAGGAGTCCTCACCACACCTCTTTACCCCTCACCACACCTCTTTACCCCTCACCGCTCCTCTTTCTCTCCCTCTCCATCTACTGTGTGTGTATATCTTCTCTCTCTCTCTCTCTCTCTGTCCTTTGTCACCCCCCTACTTATGATGCCATTTGACTTATTGCATGGAATTATATTTCAGAGTTCCTGGTCTTCAGACATCGAAATCATTATTAGAGCTAGCACGCAATGTGAAAGGGAAGAGGGGATACCTAGTCAGTTGTACAACTGAATGCATTCAACTGAAATGTGTCTTCCGCATTTAACCCAAACCCTCTGAATCAGGTGGCTATGTTCATTGGTTTGTCCTTGAGGCGAAGTGGATAAATTCACTGTAAAGCAACTGTGGTTATTCTTTCGATTTAGAGCAACTTTTAGTCCGTGCTACTGCCCTCTGTTGCTTTCCCAGTGAAGGTCAGTGTTATTGTGTAATCAGTGAACAGCAGCCTGCTTTTTGTAGCCAGCATCTGATTGTTGCACAGCGGTCTGGTTTCTGACATTAATTCATTAATTAATTTCTGACAGTGCCAAGTAGAGGGCTTGATTGAGTCTCCTAAAGTTTTTCTTGGCCACACTGTGCATAGCTGTGTCATTATAATGGTAGAACACAGCGTCACAACAGTCAAAACCACAACGGATGGAAACTGACTTTGACACTAAATGCTCATGGCACAACCTTTATCCTACACTACAGTGGTTGGCTTGCATTAACCTTACACCTAGCCAATTGTCTAACCTTAACAGGTCCGCTTTATATCCCAGCAGGTTTGTTTCAGTTCATTTTAAAAGGCACCTTAGTCCCCGTCGCCCAACACGGTGTTGTTGCCGCGTGTCCCTTGTCTCTTCAGCGCTGTCTATTGTAATTGACTAAGCGTCTGATGGTTCCTAACAGCGCTGTGCTGTTAGTGTAACAGATCCCGTGTTGTCTCTTCCTGTCTTTGTCTCTCCTTGTCTCGCCTCTTCTCTGTATTTTAGTCATGTACATATCCTTTTTCTCACTCGTCACACATGTAAACGGTCTCTGTGTGCAAAGCGGATTGTTTTCCCTCTCTTTATCCTGTGCGCTCTTTGTTTTCGCTCTCTCTCTCTCTCCCACCCTCCACCTCCCTCTCTCCCTCTGCTTCCCTACCTCCTGCTTCCCACCTTTGCCCCCTCTCCCTCCCTTTCTCCTCTCTCTCTCATATAGATCCCCAGTCTCAGCCACAGTGTGATCAGTCAGACTAGTTTCCGGGCGGAGTATAAGTCCACAGCCGGCCCTACAGTGTTTCAGAAGCCGGTCAAGTTCCAGGTGGACATCACCTACACGGAGAGCACCGCCGCCACCAAAGAGAACGGCATCTATTCGGTCACCTTCACCCTGCTCTCAGGTAGCGCGCACAGAAAGGCAGGCAGAGCAGGGAGGCACATGAGCGCACGCGCACATATTAACATACACACACACACGCACAAACGCTGTATCCACACAGGCACTTCCTGGATATGTACACACATGCACAAACACACACGCATCCACGCTGATGCAAGCGCCATTACACAGAAGAAGCCAGGTGAGAAGAAGGACAGAGAAACAGAGACCTTTTCCCACCATGATCACGCTGCACTTTTGTCCCTGCTGAGTGTCGAAGGGCAACCTCTGGCCAATGACACTGGAGCGTCATCTCCAGCCAAATATTCTGTGTCGTCTCTGCAGTATGTCTGCTTATTCCGATGTGGATAACTTATGTTAAATTGATGTTGAACAGACTCTTATTTAATTCCGCTGAATTCCATTTTGATTTACAGGACACATGCTTGAATTAAAATTGAAGCTTCGTTGAGGGCTATTGTGAGGAAAATCGAATAGAAATGATGTCATTGTTTT
This sequence comes from Oncorhynchus clarkii lewisi, assembly GCF_045791955.1. Taxonomy (NCBI): domain Eukaryota; kingdom Metazoa; phylum Chordata; class Actinopteri; order Salmoniformes; family Salmonidae; genus Oncorhynchus; species Oncorhynchus clarkii. The sequence continues at coordinate 5,290,305 of NC_092172.1, forward strand.
CATAACGTTGACACTCTTTGCGTCCTACTGGTGTGGCATTGTGTTTCAACATCACACGCTTGTTTTCTGTCTATTATTCTGGTTATTTTCAAGAGCAATTCTATTTTTCAGTCAATCAAGTCCTAAGTGTTTTTCTCTGTTTCTCTCAATTTCTCTCACTCCCTTCCTCTACCTTCTCTCTGCCTCCCTCGCTATCTCTCTCCTCATCCTCTCTCTCCCCCCTCACTCTCTACCCCCCTCGTTTTTTCTCTTTCTCTCCCCCCCTCACTCTCTACCCCCCTCATTTTTTCTCTCTCTGTCTCTCCCCCTCTCTCTCACCAGGTCCCAGCCGCCGTTTCAAGCGTGTGGTTGAGACCATTCAGGCTCAGCTGATGAGCTCACATGACCAGCCCGGGGTCCAGCAGATCTCTGGTAAGTAGAGACCCTCCCCTCGCCCCCCTACACCCCTCCACTACCCCCCTCCTCCTAACCGGCATCCCCGTAGCTCACGGCAACGCCACAGTCACAGTGCGGCTCGACTCACACGCTTTGGCACAAGGCATCTCCACATGCATGGCCCACACCATGGCAGATGCACCCGGCACCAACAAAGCAACAACGTTGGTATCCTTCGAGACATCTAGAGGGGGCACACACTCTCCTGACTTTCTTGCATTCACACACCAGGGCCCAGTCATGACCTTCACAAACATCATTCATTTGACAACGTTTTTAAACTTTCCAACCAGCTCTAGGTTAAGAGGTTGTTTTGTTGAACTTAGGTCCAGTATAACCTTCCCATATAGAGAATATGGACCAAAATGAGCAGTTCAGAACGATCCTCCTCACATTAGCTCAGTACATGTATGTATTATATGGTTTTATATTCTGGGATGAAGAGGGGTTGAACAGGGAGGAATGGAAGAAAAGAAAGACAGAGTCACGTTCTGTTCTTCACTTGTCCTTGTTTTTTTTTGTGTGCCTGTATTGTATACATTTGGGGGTTTCTTCACTTGATAACAGCACCCACTGCTGGTGAGACACGGCATTACATACATGACCTAGTACATACTATAGAATATAATAAGGCTAGAGACATCTTTTTTACTCCTGGGCCCACAGTATGAGAGTGTGCAGACTAATGTATGTGTCCTAGTCTAGTGCTTTAACACCTGACAAAAATAATCAAAACTTTGGTCATCATCAAAACTTTGGTGAAGTGTACACATTAAAGGGACATTTATAAAATCTTCATATTCATCATCTCCAGCACCACCCCAACATCAACATACATGAAAATGACGTGTTTCTATGTTTTGTCGTAAAAAATAGGTAGAGGAAGATAAGTGTTTCCAATGAAATCATCTGTGTGCATTTTAACCATTTATGAGGATGCATTTTCTACTAATTGACTACTAATTGGTTGATGATGTCATGGGAAATACTTATCTTCCTCTATCTTTTTTACTACAAAACATAGAAACACGCCATTGTCACATGTTGGGGTGGTGCTGGAGAAGGATTTTTTAAATGTATTTCCCTTTAATGCACGCACGCACGCACGCAAGCACGCACGAACGCACACACACACACACACACACACACACACACACACACACACACACACACACACACACGCACACCCCTTGCCCAGGAACGAAGAACACTGGTTTGACCACTCTCTAGTCCACACATTTAGCACACGTACCAGCTAGCAGTTTTAGCACTTTGAATGCCTGGGACTCACTCACCCTGCCACCGATGGGAACTGTTATCAGGCACTGTATGCAACACCCCCACCACTTTCTCCATCAATAACTCACCCCCACCACTTTCTACATCAATAACTCACCCCCACCACTTTCTACATCAATAACTCATCCCCACCACTTTCTACATCAATAACTCATCCCCACCACTTTCTACATCAATAACTCATCCCCACCACTTTCTACATCAATAACTCACCCCCACCACTTTCTACATCAATAACTCACCCCCACCACTTTCTACATCAATAACTCATCCCCACCACTTTCTACATCAATAACTCACCCCCACCACTTTCTACATCAATAACTCACCCCCACCACTTTCTACATCAATAACTCATCCCCACCACTTTCTACATCAATAACTCACCCCCACCACTTTCTACATCAATAACTCACCCCCACCACTTTCTACATCAATAACTCATCCCCACCACTTTCTACATCAATAACTCATCCCCACCACTTTCTACATCAATAACTCACCCCCACCACTTTCTACATCAATAACTCATCCCCACCACTTTCTACATCAATAACTCACCCCACAACTTTCTACATCAATAACTCACCCCCACCACTTTCTACATCAATAACTCATCCCCACCACTTTCTACATCAATAACTCACCCCCACCACTTTCTACATCAATAACTCACCCCCACCACTTTCTACATCAATAACTCATCCCCACCACTTTCTACATCAATAACTCACCCCTACCACTTTCTACATCAATAACTCATCCCCACCACTTTCTACATCAATAACTCACCCCCACCACTTTCTACATCAATAACTCATCCCCACCACTTTCTACATCAATAACTCACCCCCACCACTTTCTACATCAATAACTCACCCCCACCACTTTCTACATCAATAACTCATCCCCACCACTTTCTACATCAATAACTCATCCCCACCACTTTCTACATCAATAACTCACCCCCACCACTTTCTACATCAATAACTCACCCCCACCACTTTCTACATCAATAACTCACCCCCACCACTTTCTACATCAATAACTCACCCCCACCACTTTCTACATCAATAACTCACCCCCACCACTTTCTACATCAATAACTCATCCCCACCACTTTCTACATCAATAACTCACCCCCACCACTTTCTACATCAATAACTCACCCCCACCACTTTCTACATCAATAACTCATCCCCACCACTTTCTACATCAATAACTCATCCCCACCACTTTCTACATCAATAACTCATCCCCACCACTTTCTACATCAATAACTCACCCCCACCACTTTCTACATCAATAACTCATCCCCACCACTTTCTACATCAATAACTCATCCCCACCACTCTTTCACTGTTGCTTTCACTCTTTTTTCTTTTCTTTCCTTCTTTCCTTCCTTCTCACTTTCTTTCTTTCAGTTTGTCTTTGTCCCTATTTCTCTCTTTCTTCGGGGTTGGGGTCAAAGGTTTTACCTTATTCCAGGGAATTCCTTGAAATTCAATTCATGAATTGAAAAAACATTATTTCAAATGTTGTTTGATTTCCAATTCATGAATTGACATGCAGTTGTTTTCTAGAATTAGTTGAGGTGGAATTGACCACAACCCTGTAGCCGTGTATGTTCTATCCCTTTTCTATCCATCTCTATCTCTTTCTTTCCCTATTTCCCTTTTTCACCTGTCAGTCCATCCCAGCCTGCTTTTGGTCATCATCCACAGCTTCAATCTAACTGCACTTGGCAGAGAATCACTCAAATAACTGAATGACTGGTCCGGCATGCTGAGTGGAATGCAAGGGTTTCAACCAGAGCCATAGACAGTCTACAAAGAGTCTGGAAACTGATCATCTATGTCAGCTCCAAATATTCCATGCATGTGATGGTCTTGGACTTTTTGGTGCCAATATGGCTGCCTAGATCATTCTAAAACTGAAACTGAGTGTGCCTGACTCTCTCTCTGTGTGTGTGTGTGTGTGTGTATGGCTCTGGGGTGGATCAATTCACCGAATGCTAGATATCACACACTGATGCTGAACAGTGTGTGTCACGTATGACAACAACACACTGAGAGCATGTGTTTTGACCAACCGCACGCAACCTTTACTAATATTAAGTCAACCGCTAGAATAATATTTGAAACAGATCTCTCCTTCAGTGTCCGAGACCAGAGGGGACTGCATGCGGTGCCACGTTTTCAGAGTACTATTAGCTACTACAGATGACACTCATACTGTGTAAATTTACTAGATTTACTTTGTACGTGTGAATATTCCATGAGAAAAGGGAAGCCAGGCGTGTGAGTGTGAGTGTGTGTGTGTGTGTGTGCGTGTGCGTGTGCGTGTGCGTGCGTGCGTGCGTGCTTGCGGGCGGGCGTTTGCGCAAATACATTTTATCGTCCATTTGTACTTTGAGAGAGTGCCCCCCTCCCAAGTAGAATATTTCTAATCTCCCATTAGCTTTCACCCTCCCCAGCTAATTAAGGGTTGAGGAGGAGAAAGGGTTGCATACAGAGAGTCAGAGACCTAGCTAGAGACACAGACTGACAGATGGGTAGAGAGAGAGAAACAGAAAGTCTGAAGAGAAGCAATGGAAGCAGACCCCCCCCCTTTTTTTTGAAACGCATGGACTTTAAACATCCATGCAAAGTAAGAGTAAGACATTCCATTTGAAGCGTTTGTTTCCAAAACGCAAAATATCTTACCATAACATGGGCTAGTGAAAAGAATAGACGTGATTTTGTTGAAAATATTGCAAGGTCATTTTAGTTTAGAGAGACGGCAAAACGCTACATAACCACCCCAAACCACAGAACTCCAAAAGAAAATGAATCCCGACTGGGTTTTAAACAGTTATGTGTACGGTGCATATTCAAACCGCTTGACTTTTTTCAATTTATTTTACATTACAGCCTTATTCTAAAATTGATTAAATAATGTTTTCCTCATCAATCTACACACAATACCCTGTAATTACAAGGCAAAAACTGTTTTTAATTTTTTATTTACAAATGAATTAAAAATAAACTAAAATATCACATTTACATAAGTATTCAGACCCTGTATCAATACTTTATTGAAGCACCTTTGGCAGCGATTACAGCCTTCCCACTGGGCACAGACGTAAGAGTTCAATCTTGGTTTCATCAGACCGGAGAATATTGTTTCTCATGGTCTGAGAGTCCTTTAGGTGCCTCTTGGCAAACTCCAAGCGGGCTGTCATGTGCCTTTTAAAGAGGAGTGGCTTCTGTCTAGCCACTCTACCATAAAGGCCTGATTGGTGGAGTGCTACAGAGATGGTTGTCCTTCTGGAAGTTTCTCCTTTCTCCACAGGTTCTTGGTCACCTCCCTGACCGAGGACCATCTCCCCCGATTGCTCAGTTTGGCTGGGCGGCCAGCTCTAGGAAGAGTCTTGGTGGATCCAGACTTCTTCCATGTAAGAATGATGAAGGCCACTGTGTTCTTGGGGACCATCAATGCTGCAGAAATGTTTTGGTTCCCTTCCCCAGATCTGTGCCTCGACCCAATCCTGTCTCAGGACAATTCCTTTGATCTTATGGCTTGGTTTTTGCTCTGACATGCACTATCAACTGGGACCTTATATAGACAGGTGCCTTTCTAAATAATGTCCAATTAAGTTAATTTACCACAGGTGGACTCCAATCAAGTTTTAGAAACATCTCAAGGATGATCAACGGAAACAGGATGTACCTGAGCTCAATTTCGAGTCTCATAGCAAAGGGTCTGAAAACTTGTGTAAATAAGGTATTTCTGTTTTTTATTTTTAATACATTTTGAAAAATATCTAAAAACCTGTTTTCACTTTGTCACTATGGGGTATTGTGTGTATATTGATGAGGGAAACATTTATTTAATACATTTTAGAATAAGGCTGTAAAGTAACAAAATGTAGAAAAAGTGAAGGGGTCTGAATACTTGCTGAATATACCGTACAGACTATAATGGGAATGATTTGAAAAATGGCTAACTTTAGCACCATCTGCAAAAACCACATAGAGCATTCCATCCACCTGGACAATGGATATTAGCGCATCCTGGGAAAAACTAGTGTGCTGGATATCGCATTTTGCAAAAAAAACCAAAAAGATTTTAAAGCACACCTGAAGTAAATGACCCGTGTGCATTCATTTCAGAAGAAAAAATGCCAAATGTATACAAATATTTATACGAATTTTCATTTGTATAAACCAGCTGACACTGTAGAGGTGTGTTAGAGAGTAACTGTGTACTCTGCTCCCAGATATCTCACAGCGGTCAGACACTTTGATCAGCAAACCCTCCAAGCCACTGTTTCCCTAATGAAACACTCACTCGATTGGCAAACAGTAAACTACTAGCCTGAGCCTCCCTCACTACACCCGATGACTCTTAACCTCACCATCCACACACTACGGTGTCACTAATGCACAGTTCTCCGTGTGTGTGTGTGTGTGTGTGTGTGTGTGTGTGTGTGTGTGTGTGTGTGTGTGTGTGTGTGTGTGTGTGTGTGTGTGTGAGATCCTTTGCATGGCACAGTGTGTGTTGGGATGCACACTAGTGTTGATGCAAATGTCCACTTCCCTTCCATTCCATGTGTAAAACACATTGTAGCCCATCAATAACAAATGGCTATGTAGCACACGAACAATGGTAAGTGATAGCAAGATGACATTGTGTAAGTATTTTGTGTTTGGTCCAAAAAAAAACACCCACCTAATTAACTTTAAAAAGGACAGTTAGACTGGTAGATTTCAAGAAAGTTTGGATTAAACCTGTATATGTTTGACTCTCAGTGGAACACTAAGGGCTGGCCTCCCAGAACCAGATTAAGCCTGTTATTGAATTAAAAAGCACTTTCAATTTAGGAACCCCATTGTGCATGCTTTTTAGTCCAGGACTAGGCTTAATCTGTGTCCAGGAAACCTCTTACTTGAAAGCAAAATAGATTGTGTGATGAGTGATGTTATTGTGATGATGGTATGTTGTTCACATTGTCTGTGTTTGTCTGTGAGCACTGTATGGACTCATTCTAAGGTATGCTTTTATTGTGGTGATTAGGATAGTTACCAGGAGCTTGGAAGGCAAGACATTATGTTTTGTCGTACTCTGAAATGCTGCTCATCCCTTCCTTTCCCTTCCTCTCCTCCTCCCTTTTCTCCAGAAAGAGAGCAATTGGGTATGCAGGCTTTTGTTACAGGCCTGCTCTACCACTTCCTATTTCTACTAATCATCTCCTAATCAAGACCTTGACTAGCTAAATCAGGAGGGTTAGAGCAGGGCCGGAACACAAACCTGCACTCAGTGACTCTCTAGGATGCAGATTTGACCACCCCTGACCCAAACCTGGTCTTTTTAGCACTCACCCTTCCAGAGCTCAAGCTAGCCCTCCTATGTCACCACTCTCACCCAAACCAGGTAGAACAGAGACTCAAAAGCCCACTGGGTGTATGTGAACCCTACATTTCATTTATTTTTTATGGATTACTGTTGTTTCCCAACCTTAGGTCTCCTAATTTAGCACTTTGACACTGATGCGCCATCGCCTCAGCCTCGAGACGGTGTGAATGTACATACTGACAGTCTAACGCATGTAATCAAATCCTTTTTTTTTTATTACCACCCACGTGGCTTTTATGAGTCTTCTTTCTACCTCCTGGAGCGTCACCTTCAGTCCTTTCCTCATCACCACCCTCTCCTTCCCGTCACCCTCTCCTCCTTCCTCACGTTAACCCCATTGCTCATTCGCTGTTTGTTCTCTCTCTCTCTCTCTTTTTTCTTTCTTCCCGTCTGTGTACCTAGGCAGCCCGTTGAGTAACTTCTTTGACGTAATTAAACAACTTTTTTCAGACGAGAAGAGCAGCCAGGCGTCGCACTACGCCCCTGGCACGCCCGGCACAGCTAGCCCCGCCCCCGCCAAGCATGCCCCCGGCAGCAGGCGAAATGAGTCATGTCCCCTGCCCACTCAGCCCACTGACTCTAAATGCCCCCCGCCTCCGGGCAAAGACAAACAAACAAAGATGGCCGCCGTCAGCCGGACTGGGGAACAACCTTAAGACCGGAGAGAAGTAGCTAGCTCTCTGTTGCATGACTAGATAATAACCACCTGTTATCAGGTCGTTCAAAACCCAATACAAAGCCCACAAGAGTGTGTGAGAGATGAGAAATGAAATGAGAGATGCTGCTGGTTTCTTTGCTTTAGTCAGTAGGCTTAGTGTGTTTGTGTCTCGAAAAAAATCGACTTTTGATTATCGCCGAGATGATAAACTTTTGTACTGTGTAATAATGGAATGACTACAATTTTAGTTTAGCAATCGACCATTGATCAGTATTTGACAATATTAAGTACCACGTGTAGCCATGTTTCTTTTCTGTTCCTCTATCCTCTCGTCCCGTTCCCACGCCGTGGGGTGTGTGTGTCGGTGTGTGTGTGTGTCTCCTCTGCTCTGTGATGATGGCTTGACCTTGTCTCTACCACCAGGGATCATCACTAAAACCTATTAGAGAAACAAGATGGAGGGCAGTGTGTGTGTCCCAACCTGGGGCACTTTGCCAACAACGGGAGTAAGTGAGCCAGAGGCGGAGGACAAGAGAAAGACTTCACATACTTCACACTGCTGTCCCCCTCCTCCCCATGCACCCCTCCTGCTTTCCACCTGCACACACACACACACACACACACACACACACACATACACTAAACATTAGAGTACTAGAGACTCTCTCATCATCGTGACAGACACCCAGAGACATATTAGCCGAAGAGCTGGAGAAAAGCCTTAAAAAGACAATGATGTTTGTCAAACCTATACTACACCCATGCTCTCTCCTCCTTTCTCTCCTCCTTGTCTATCCTCCTATACACACACACACGCGCACACACACACACCTGGGGGATGTAAGGACTTGCGCACAAAGACGAATGGAAGTAGAACCACTGGCTCCTATGAAAGTTGGAGAGAGGTGGCGCGACTCTTGGAAGTTGGATGGACGTTGGCTGAACGTTGGCTAAACGTTGGCTGGATTGTAATTCTTTTTAATGTAGTCCTTCTTTGTGAACTACAGGATTTTAACACTTTAGACTTCTTCAGACTCTGTGTCATTGCTGTAAATGAAATGAAATTGAGTTAATTCACTTTGGGTGGGCATTTGGGAGGGAGGGGTACACAAATGAATGATCTATTCTGTTGTACAGACTAACTATGTTCCCATATGTACAACGTTTGTGTAGTTGTGACATTATGTTTAGCTAAGAATTGTGTTAACTTATATTTTGTGTTTTCTACTTGTTCGACGTGTTTTATCGATTAAATGTTGTATTTTATTTTCGGTTCCCTTTTGAGGGATGAATCATTTCAGGGGTTTAATTTTCTTCCATTTTGTTTTGCCCATGTTCCTTTGAAATATCTGCAGGATTCAGACAACAGTGGACATAATTATTGTGTATATTTGTTTCCCTTCTTGTCTTTTTTTGTCATTTTTGTTTTAATTTATTCTGGGTTATTTATATAAATGATGGAGAAAATGTACTAGATAATTGAAAGATTGTTTTTTTTTTGTCATGTTTAATTTATTGATCATTGAGAATTCACTAAATGTTTTTGTGAACATTCATTTTATTCCAGCTTGGATGAGAAAGCTTGTAATATATACATTTGGCAAAATGATTTACGGTAATTTAAGAATGTAGATTAGTCTCTTTGAGAGGAACGAGCCCTCTGTTGATAATAATTGTGCGTTCCTTCTCGTTGTGTGTGTACGACGACAAAGGCAACACTCCAGCCACTTGCCTTGTAAATACAACAAAAAATTGCAAACAAACTTATTTAAAAAACCAAGGGGATTCCTACTCTTAGCTTTGACCTTGTATTGTCGTTTGCATGTCCAACATTTGTCTTTTCTTTGCATGTTGTTGTTGGAATTGTTCTGTCCCTTTTCCCTCTTTCCCCCCTTCCTTCTGTCTTTCTTTCTTTCTTTCTTTCCTTCTGTCTTTCTTTCTTTCTTTCCAGTCTCTAAATTTGTTTCTCTTATTTTTATTTTCTCTCACCACTTCGGTTGTTTGTTCGTCTTTGCGTTCTTTCTCGCAACCTCCCTTCTCCTTCCTTATACTACTGTGCACATTTACCGTGCAATGCATCCTCTGCACACACACACAGTTACACACACACACACACACACACACACACAGTTACACACACACAAACACACACACCGTTTCTCTCAAAGAGAGACCTGATACTCTGGTCACGAACTCTGTCTGGGGTGGGAATTGGTATCAGAGAGATAAAAAATAAAGCAATACCTATTATTGTTATTCTTTCTATTTTGTACTATTGGGTAGCCAGGCCACACAGGACGATGGACAGACAGTAGAACACAACACCAGGAGCGCTGGTATTTAGCAGGAAACCACTGGCAATGTATCCCCTTGTGACATAACTGTGAACAACTTCAGTGCAAAAGGAAATAAATCTGTTGACTTTGGAATTGCGTGGTGGTGACGTCTGATTTTAGCCTACACACTTCCATGGGCGCATGTTATTCTAAAAGGGGCTAATATATAAAATGCTGATGGTAATTATTGTGAGCAAAACATTTGGCATACTGTATGTACAGTAGAATAAAATATTCAGAGTTCTGTTCTTCCTGTCCAATATCTATCTCCTCTAGTTCCATCAACACGAGAGAGGATGCTCTAGTAAGTAACAGCAGCCTCTAAATGCTTCATGTCTTACCAACAGAGTCTCAGTACCTGCTATTATATTGGCGGTATATCCATAAATCTTCATCATATTCTAGATCAATTCCAGCCATAGTACGTTGCATCCATTTCCTCTCTTTAAGCAATGGACATTTTCTAGATTTCCTATGTCGGTCCCGTGGAACAAGTCCCACGCATCACTAGATGGCAGCAGTACTTCTCCAGTTATCCATCGATCCTTCTTCCTGCTCGCTGGGCTACATGAGGAACTGATGGTGAGTTTGCTTTCAACAACTGCAAAACTCTTTATGCTTCGAGCGCTAACTTTTTGCAGCACCTTCAGTTCAAATCAAATCAAATGTATTTATATAGCCCTTCGTACATCAGCTGATATCTCAAAGTGCTGTACAGAAACCCAGCCTAAAACCCCAAACAGCAAGCAATGCAGGTGTAGAAGCACGGTGGCTAGGAAAAACTCCCTAGAAAGGCCAAAACCTAGGAAGAAACCTAGAGAGGAACCAGGCTATGTGGGGTGGCCAGTCCTCCTCTGGCTGTGCCGGGTGGAGATTATAACAGAACATGGCCAAGATGTTCAAATGTTCATAAATGACCAGCATGGTCGAATAATAATAAGGCAGAACAGTTAAAACTGGAGTAGCAGCACGGTCAGGTGGACTGGGGACAGCAAGGAGTCATCATGTCAGGTAGTCCTGGGGCATGGTCCTAGGGCTCAGGTCAGTTGAAACTGGAGCAGCAGCACAGCCAGGTGGACTGGGGACAGCAAGGAGTCATCCTGTCAGGTAGTCCTGGGGCATGGTCCTAGGGCTCAGGTCCTCCGAGAGAGAGAAAGAAGCTGTAGAGGAGTCTCAGCAGAGCTCTCCTTCCTGGAAGTAACAGCAGTGCCCTCCACATCTGCACCCACCTCCAACAGGAGCTATACAACACAGAAACCCAGAGGAATGGTTAGTACTACACTACACAGACAAAAACCCTTCCCACGGGGTACGCACAGTGGCACCATCAAGGCTGAGATGTATGCGTAAGAAACTGTGTTAGACCCTTTCCACTGGGCAGTGAGGACTCACCTGAGATACCACGAGGTGTCCATGCAGCACAGCGAAGTTGAGGGCCACCCAACCACGACAGTCTGGGTGGACCAAGGACTGTCTGGGAGAACAGCAAGGAACCTGAGAGAAGAATGGAAAACATTAAATATCTATGTATAAAATGTATATACATTCAAAGCTTTGGTAAACATTGCCATCAAGTGAAATGATCACGGTGTAGTAGAGGCAGTTTCAGCACAAAGCCTTTACATTACATGATTAGGCAAAATTCCAGTAGCTTTTCAAAAATCCCTGGTTTTCCAAGAAACCCTCTTTCGGAGGATTCCGGATTTCCTGCTCAACCCACTACATGATATACTATCTATATCATGTTATGATAATATCTAGAGAGTAGTAGTGTTTACCGCCAGGTCCAGGTTGGCTCCAGCCTCCACCAGTATCTGGACCAGAGCCTCGTCTCCACGCGAACATGTGTACATCAGAGTGGTCATACCCTGTAGGTCAGAGAATACACATCTTACTCTGAACAGTTTTATTGACTCTCTACACTCTCGAACACCAGTCGGGCATACAGTATCCGTCTTCAAACAGAAGACTGACAAGTATTGACAGGGAGGATAAATCCTCTGACTCTTTTACCTTCCCTGTCAAAACCTGCCAGTCTTATGTCTGAATATGTATATGTCCTACCCCTCTCCCCAACTCCCCTACCTCTATCCCCACCATTTATCTCTTATTCCCTATCCCCAGTCCTATCTGGTCATCCATAGCGTTAACCCCTGATGGTCCCAGTAGCTGTGTTGCCGGACCAATCAGGTCCGCTCTGCCACAGGTCAGCATACGGAAGCCAGGATCCACCCTGAAGCTTCTCTGTAGCAGCCTTAGAGTCCGCACGCCTAAATGAGCTGGAGCAACACTCAGGCCTGGGAGAGAGGGAGAGACAAGAGGATAAGGAGGGAGAGAGGGAGAGACAAGAGGATAAGGAGAGAGAGAGGCTACAATGAAAACTTCCAACATTCATAACTCTTCGATAATGACGGCAAGCCTACTGTTATGTACTGGTTTCACAGTATGGTTCAGCATCTTTCTATTGCATGTTACAGTACGTTACAGATACGTTCACCGGTCAGTTTATTAGGTACACCACCCCATTCAAGAAAATGGATCGCTCCTACAGACAGTAAGTCACGTGGCCGTGGCTCGCTATATAAAGCAGGCAGACAGGCATCGAGGCATTCAGTTACTGTTCGAATGACCATCCGAATGGGCAAAAGTGTGACCTAAGCGAATGGTGTGTAGAACAAAAAACATCCCGTCAGTGACAGTTCTGTGGGCGAAAACAGCTTGTTGACGAGAATGGCAAGAATCGTGCAAGCTGACAGGTGGGCCACAACAGTGACAACAGTGGTGTGCAGAACGACATCTTGGAACTCACAACTCGTTGATCCTTGTCACGGATGGGCTATTGCAACAGAAGGGTTCCACTCCTATCAGCTAAATACAAGAAGAAGTGGCTCCAGTGGGCACGTGATCCCCAACACTGGACAATTGAGGAGTGGAAAAATTGCCTGGAACATGACAGCGAGTTCAGTTTACTTGGTCAGTCCCCAGACCTCAACCCAATAGAGCGTCTTTGTGTGTTTTCGACACCTTGTAGAATGTCCCAAAGAATTCTGGCTGTTCTGGAGACAAAGGGGGGTCCAACCCAGTACTAGATGGGTGTACCTAATAAACTGGCTGGTGAGTGTATGCCATTAAATATGCAACGCTCAGTGTGTTTGTACCTCAGCGGTCTGGGCTCACAGTCCAATCCTGGGAGGAGCTGTCTGGTGGTCTGTCTGACATCATCGCTGTCCACCAATAGGCTGCGGCGGTGCTCCGCGTGCACCACGGCAACTCGTATCCACTCCATCAGAGGGGGAAGGAGCATAAAGATTCAAGCAATGAAGTAATATAATTCATTCACTTTCCTCAATGACTCAAAATCCCACAACGCCTTCAAATCTGCCATAAAGGTCCAATTCCTCAGCCTTTTTTACAAAAACAACTACTTCATTTCCTGCGGTGGGCTATAAAACAGGTTCACGCAGGGTGCTTTTTGGTAGTCTTAATGTGTGTCCCATAACTTTTGAGAATTGAGAAAAAGGGCACCTTTTTACTGTTAACAAAGGACTATAAATAGAACACTGGTTCCCTGATGTGATGTTTGTTTTAGAACATCTTCACCTCCCCAGAGCACAGAGGCAGGTCGTTACGGCAAAGATCTGTATATAATGTCGAGATGCTCATGTCTCCGCTCTAACAATGGGAGTCGTTGTCCCAAATGCAGAAAAGCAGGCGACAAGCCCATACGGCTTATTTTGGACAGATTTTGCGCGCTTCACCTCTTCCTCTCTGGTTATGGTTACTGAGATCACAGGGCACAACAGAGACACAGAGCTGAGTCTAACTGGAAGCTAACAGGTTAATGGGGCATGTGATTATAATTGGTACCAGGTGGAGGGAAACAATATCTCTGTGTGCCTAAGCATACAAGAAGGCACATCCACACACACAGCACTCACGCACACGCACACACGCACACGCACACGCGCACACGCACACACACACACACACACACACACACACACACACACACACACACACACACACAGCCCTTACCTCTCTCTGCTCAGGGCCATCCTGGGGGGATCTAGATATGGGTTCTCCAGTGATTCCATCTGTGGGCTAGACAGGAAGTAGTAGTAGAGGGTACGCACATCATCGGGCGCCCAGAATACTGAATGCTGATTAGCTGGGTGAATAGGGTTGACGGAGGGGTATACCGCGCGATGGCGCTGTATGTGGTGCATGGACTGTGACACCAGGTCACCTGACAGTCACACACACATGCAGTATCACACATCATCATCTGATACAAATCCATAAAACTTCAGCTATATATGATCAATTATCTTTTTATGGCTGGGGGGCAGTATTGAGTAGCTTGGATGAATAAGGTGCCTAAAGTAAACGGCCTGCTCCTCAGTCTCAGTTTCTAATATATGCATTTTATTATTAGTATTGGATAAAAAACACTCTTAAGTTTCTACAACTGTTTGAATGATGTCTGTGAGTATAACAGAACTCATATAGCAGGAAAAATCCTGAGTTGAAATCAAAACAGGAAGTCTGAGCAGGAAATCTGAGCTTTGTATGTATTCATCAGAGTACCCAATGAAATCCCCTTGAGATATGAATGATGTTGCACTGCCTAGGGCTTCCACTAGATGTCAACCATCAATAGAAATTATAATGAGACTTCTATGATGTTGTGGGAGTGAATGAGAGCAGAATCAGTCAGGTGTCTGGCAGTCAGCCATTTTCTGATCATGCTTATTCCTCATGGTATTCACTTGCGTTCCATTGCTCACGAAGACAAGAAAGAATACTCCGGTTGGAACTTTATTGAAGCTATATGTTAAAAACATCCTAATGATTGATTCTGTACTTAGTTTGAAATGTTTCTTCTACAGGTAATATCATTTTTTGAAGTTTTTGTCCGATATAACGCTGACCAGAATTAGCGTTTGGATATGTATACCAAATACGCTAACAAAATAAGGTATTTTGACATAAATAACGGACATTTTTAAACAAAATAAACATTTATTGTGGACCTGGGATTCCTGGAGTGCTTTCTGATGTAGATCAACAAAGGTAAGGGAATATTTATCATGTCATTTCTTGTTTATGTTGGCGCCATCTTTGCGGCTGTGGTGTTTTTACTTCTGAGCGCCGTCTCTGATTATTACATAGGTTTCTTTTTCCGTAAAGTTTTTTTGAAATCTGACACAGCGGTTCCATTAAGGAGAGGTATATCTATAATTCCATGTGTATAACTTGTATTATCATCTACATTTATGATGAGTATTTCTGTTGAATGATGTGGCTATGCAAAATCACTGGATGTTTTTGGAACTAGTGAATGTAACGCGTCAATGTAAACTCAGATTTTCTGATATAAATATGAACTTTATCAAACAAAACATGCATGTATTGTGTAACATGAAGTCCTATGAGTGTCATCTGATGAAGATTATCAAAGGTTAGTGATTCATTTTTATCTCTATTTGTGCTTTTTCTCTCTCTCTTTGGCTGGTAAAGTTGGCTGTGTATTTTAGTGAGTTGTTGGTGACCTAACATAATCGTTTGTGGTGCTTTCCCCGTAAATCCTATATGAAATCGGACACTGTGGTGGGATTAACAACAAGACTACCTTGAAAACGATATAAAATACATGTATGTTTGAGGAATTTTTCTGTTCTTTTGAATATGGTGCCCTTCACTTTCACTGGATGTTGTTATATCGCTCCCGGTAACGGGATCTCAGCCATAAGAAGTTTTTAAACATGGATGCTGCAGTTGTAGCGTGATGTACTGCAGTACCCATAATGCTCTGTATACCATATCTGTTTCCTTACCAATGCATTTTCAATGCAAAACAGAGCTACATTGCGGGTTTGCCCTTCATTTTCTGAGATATCACTGGTACATCGAATCAATTCTGTGTCTTATTATATCTCTATGCAGATGAAACTTTATGAACGGTTCAACGATCGAAGTCTCAGATACAGGTCATCAGATGTCAAGTTTGGGAGGAGAGTTGGGTTTAGCTGGGCTCAATGGCACGGACTTCCCTATAGACCCTTAAATCAGGAATGGTGGTCCTCAGCCGTAGCTATACCAGTCACTTACCACGCAACATATGTGGAATGCATTAGAAGAGGTGCTTAAACCTAGCAACCAGAGAGCAGTGAGAGAATCTGCTCCTGTGAAAGAGATTGCAATCTTAAAATGACTACTTCCTTGTTTAATGAAGCTAAGGCTCCCGAAGTAGCCACAGTGTCTGTCAAAGTATATGCAGGTTTAAGTTAATATCATACTTTATTTACAGTATGTACTGTATATCCATATGGGTAGATATACTAGACCATCTTAAATATCTAGTGATAGCAATAAGCACCACAATTATGTTATTTTTTTTTTATTTGTATCTTTCTATTTTGAAACAAACTGTATGTTATCCCATTTAATTTATTTGCTTGGTCTCCAAGAATGAACAAGGGTGTGCACTGTTTCGCTAGGTGCTACTCCCAAGATGACCAGAGAGGAAAGGAACCACATGGAATTTGTTTGGTTTGTGGAAATGGGTGTGTGTGTGTGTGTGTGTGTGAGTGTGTTTGGGGTGTGTGCGTGGCAGAGGGAGCAAGGGGGTCTATAACACCCTGTGGCTGACGTGAATATACCCTTATGTTTTGGCAACACACATGTTTCAGTGAATACGACATCCCCGTCTGATTCTAATGAAGGGACCCAAGAGAAAGACCAAGGGTCAGATGTAAAAAAAAAAAAAAACAGACAGCGAACAGGCTTAACTTCATTACTAACGTCAGACCTGAGACCAGTGTTGTTATCTACACCAACACTGTCTGTCTGTCATCCTTTCTACAATGCTAGCTTTCACATAAATCGTAAAGCAGTGTTTCCCGACCAGTCCCTGCTGGATTGTGGCTAAAGTGTTAGGCCGGGATTTAATCCAATCACACTTTGTCGAACAATGCGCCATTTACAGGTCATTTCTGATTGAGCCGACATATGCAGCGTCACCTCGAGCAACGGGAACATTGCCTTTTTTATTTTCTTATTTTTTTTCACCTTTTTTTTAACCAGGTAGGCAAGTTGAGAACAAGTTCTCATTTACAATTGCGACCTGGCCAAGATAAAGCAAAGCAGTTCGACATATACAACGACACAGAGTTACACATGGAGTGAAACAAATATACAGTCAATAATACAGTAGAAAAATAAGTCTATATAGAATGTGAGCAAATGAGGTGAGATAAGGGAGGTAAAGGCAAAAAAAAAAAAAAGTGCATTGTTTTTGGCTAAAAACTAATTTTGTCTATTTGAGAGGCTTTAGCTTGGCCGGGGCGCTTTAAAATGTTACGGGAACAACTGATTTACAGAAAGAGACGTCTAAGTAAGTTTACGTTATAACAAAATACATAAGACAAATGGACAGTTGGTTGGATTCAAAATGTGAATTTGGGGGGCCAGCTTTCAAAGTAAAGGGAAGGGGGAATACCTAGTCAGTTGTACAACTGAATGCTTTCAACTGAAATGTGTTTTCTGCATTTAACCCAACCCCTATGAATCAGAGAGATGCGGGGGGTGCCTTAATCGACATCCATGCCAAGTAACCAATGGTGGTGTTCAGTACTGCCATACTTAGGTGCCCTAGTTTTAATGAAGATGAACAACAGAAGAACAAGACAGACTGGGGATGTTGGAGTAGCTGGAGTAGCAGCTGGAATAGCAGCTGGTAGCTCTCTGTATCTCTAAATGTGAAAGATGGACCTCTACTCAGAACCAGGTTGAACATGGTCAGTAGGTGTCTCCTGACTAGATAAGACTTATTGATCACATGCATAAGGACCAGATAGTTCCTCTCTGGCTAGGACTAAAGTGAGAGGAGTATGTGGGTGTTTGAGAAAGAGTGTGTGTGAGAGGGAATCTTTGAATGTAAAATGAAGAGAGTGTTTGAGTGAATGTGAAGATTGAGAATGTGACACACACAGACACACACACACACTCACTGAGTTCTGTGATGCTGCCCACGCATGTGGCCAGAAGGGACTTTTCCAAGGTATGTAGCTCCAGGTGGGCATAGGCATCCTCCCTGCTCTCCATTGGTGCCCGGGGATCCTTTGTGTACGGACTGACATGGGCCGGCAGGGAAAGCTCACCACACACATTCTGTATACTTCTGGCCCTTCCTTGGACACTGTGCTAACTAACCTCCAAACGAGCTTCAATGCCATACAACACTCCTTCCGTGGCCTCCAACTGCTCTCAACCATTCGCTGCCCGCACCTGCCAGCCCGACTAGCATCACTACTCTGGACGGTTCCGACCTAGAATATGTGGACAACTATAAATACCTAGGTGTCTGGCTAGACTGTAAACTCTCCTTCCAGACTCATATTAAACATCTTCAATCCTAAATCAAATCTAGAATCTTGTATTTCTATTTCACAACAAAGCATCCTTCACTCACGCCGCCAAACTTACCCTAGTAAAACTGACTATCCTACCGATCCTTGACTTCGGCGATGTCATCTACAAAATAGCTTCCAATACTTTACTCAGCAAACTGGATGCAGTCTATCACATTGCCATCCATTTTGTTACCAAATCACCTTATACCACCCACCACTGAGACCTGTATGCTCTAGTCGGCTGGCCCTCGCTACATATTCGTCGCCAGACCCACTGGCTGCAGGTCATCTATAAGTCTATGCTAGGTAAAGCTCCACCATATCTCAGTTCACTGGTCACGATAACAACACCCACCCGTAGCACATGTTCCAGCAGGTACATCTCACTGATCATCCCCAAAGCCAATTCCTCATTTGGCTGCCTTTCCTTCCAGTTCTCTGCTGCCAGTGACTGGAACGAATTGCAAAAATCGCTGAAGTTGGAGATGTTTATTTCCCTCACCAACTTTAAACATCAACTATCTGAGCAGCTAACCGATCGCTGCAGCTGTACATAGTCCATCTGTAAATAGCCCACCCAATTTACCCACCTCATCCCCATACTGTTTTTATTTTATTTACTTTTCTGCTCTTTTGCACACCAGTATCTCTACTTGCACATGATCATGGTCTCTTAAACTAAAACTATTTGGTCTCTTAAACTAAGTCTTATTTATAAATGTTACCTAAAGAATTCTGATTCTGCCACAACAGTTGTTGTCTGTGTCACACTGCTTTGCTTTATCTTGGCCAGGTGGCAGTTGCAAATGAGAACTTGTTCTCAACTAGCCTACCTGATTAAATAAAGGTGAAATAAATAAAAATAAACCTGTACATACAAAATGTACACACAATTTTTTTCTGAAAATATATTTAAAAGATAAAAGGTATCAAAGGAACAGTTACGAAATCCCTCAATTTATTTCAGCATTAATGTAGTGTTTCAACTCACACTAACGTTGTCAATGTCTGCCACCATGGTTCGAAATCTGCACAAAAACACCCAGGACCACAGACGGACTATATAAAATGCTTACTTGGAGGTGATGGTTGAGTGCACTGCTCGTTACCTGGACAGTAATGTAATCAGGAAAAATAATGAGGGGATCATATTGGCTTTAGTTTGTTTTATGAACTAAGATTAACTCTGGGAGAGAAAATACGAAGGAGACATGGGGTTAGAGGGTGAATGTTTAGTTACTATTCACCTCTCTCTGTCCTCTTGTATGGGCTCTCTATATTCCCCTCTCTCTCTATTTTCCCACCTTTAAAATTTGAATTTAACCTTTCATTTAAAACTTCAGGAAATGAGACAGATAATGCCGTGGTGCATGTGATCCCATCTTAACCATACCCCAAAATAAAATGTGATTTTCATCTGTAGGGTGCACTCTTAGAAAAAAAGCTGCTATATAGAACATAAAAGAGTTCTACCTGGAACCAAAAATGGTTCTACCTAGATCCAAAAAAGGTTATCTTATGGGGACAGCCGAAGAACTCTTTCGGAACCCTTTTTTTTATAAGAGTGTAGTAATGGAACGTTCAACCATGTATTACCCTGACCAAAAGAGGTCCTTCTGCCCAGATGTTTGTCCTCCGCTGCCATCGTACCTGGAGGAGAGCCTGGTCGGCCCTCCTGAAGACCACCTCCAGGTATCGATGACAAGCAGATTACCATCGGACCCCGGCTCCCCGGTATCGTCTCGGGCAGAAGGATGGCTGTCCACCCGGGATCTGTCGGCCCTTTCCCCATCTCCAAGATCATTAGCCAAAGAACTCTTTTTGAATCCTTTTTTCTAAGAGTGTAGTAACAGAGTAGTAATGGAACGTTCAACCATGTATTTCCCTGACCAAAAGGGGTTTTAACTAATCTCTTGCTTTCTCAATTACAGCCCTACAAACCACAAAATAAGTCATCTGTGCAGTATATGACGCACACACCCACCCACAAATAGAAACACCCCTTACAGGGAGGTTTTCTAGAAACACAAATATAATACATACATGCGCACACACACACACACACACACACACACACACACACACACACACATACTCCCACACACATGCGCTCACAGACTCACACACACACACATACTCCCACACACATGCGCTCACAGACTCACACACACACACACACACACACACACATTGTGTGAGATGGGTATTTGCTGACTCCCTCGTCTTCTACACAATGGAAAAGACACCAAAAGCCAAAATACAAGCCAGGATAGCTCTGCTCTTTACAGGCATAGTATGCAAAGTTCCCTCCCCCAAGCCACGAGTCTTACTCAGCTATTTATATGAGTGTGGGAGAGGGCTGTGTATTATGTATTGATGTTGGATGACTAAGGATGTGTCCCAAATGGCCCCTTATTCATATTAGTATCAGGTATCAAGGTAAGACCCAGATGTAGACCGCTTCGAAGTAACAATGTTTATCACAACAACAGGGGCAAAGGTATTGGACGGCAGGCAGACTCAGGGTCAAGGTCAGGCAGAGTAGTCAGGCAGGTGGGTACAGGATCAGGACAGGCAAGAGTCAAAAACCAGGAGGACGAGAAAAGAGAGACTGGGGTAAAGCAGGAGCTGACACAAAAACGCTGGTGGGCTTGACAAACAAGACGAACTGGCAACAGACAAACCGAGAACACAGGTATAAATACACAGAGACTAATGGGGAAGATGGGCGACACCTGGAGGGGGGTGGAGACGATCACAAAGACAGGTGAAACAGATCAGGGTGTGACACATTATAGTGCAATACTTTTGACTAGGGCCCATAGGGCTCTGGTCAAATGTAGTACACTATATGGAGAATAGGGTGCCATTTGGGACAGACTTTGGAGAGCATGTCCACCCTCCGCCCCATACTAAGTGGACAAGCCAGCCAGACAGACAGACAGACAGACCATTACACAGTCATACCCCACCCCACCCATCTTCCCTCAAACCACGGTCCACACACTGGCAACCCCCAAAACTAATCATGTGTCATCAGTGACTCTACACACAGCCTCATACTCACCACCAGCCCACAGTCTGCTCTGAGAAATGTATGTATATATTTGTGTGTATTGTGTATGTTAAGATAACTTTTCAAGTACAGTTGAAGTCAGAGGTTTACATCCCCTAAGCCAAATACATTTAAACTCAGTTTTTCACAATTCCTGACATTTAATCCTAGTAAAATATCCCTGTCTTGGGTCAGTTAGGATCACCATTTTATTTTAAGAATGTGAAATGTCAGAATATTAGTAGAGAGAATGATTTATTTCAGCTTTTATTTGGTAGCATTGCCTTTAAATTGTTTAACTTGGGTCAAATGTTTTGGCTAGCCTTAAACAAGCTTTCCACAATAAGTTGTGTGAATTTCTGTCCCATTCCTCCTGACAGAGCTGGTGTAACTGAGTCAGGTTTGTAGGCCTCCTTGCTCGCACACGCTTTTTTTATTATGTGAAATATACCAGCCCCTCCTGAGGCAAAGCACCACCACAACATGATGCTGCCACCCCCGTGTTTCACGCTTGGGATGGTGTTCTTTGGCTTGCAAGACTCCCCCTTTTTCCTACAAACATAACGATGGTCATTATGGCCAAACAGTTCTATTTTTGTTTCACCAGACCAGAGAACATTTCTCCAAAAGTACGATCTTTGTCCCCATGTGCAGCTGCAAACTGTAGACTGGCTTTTTTATGGTGGTTTTGGAGCATTGGTGTCTTCCTTGATGAGCGGCCTTTCAGGTCATGTTGATATATGGACTCATTTTACTGTGGATATAGATACTTTTGTACTTGTTTCCTCCAGCATCTTCACAAGGTCCTTTGGTGCTATTCTGGGATTTGCACCTTTCGCACCAAAGTACATTCATCTCTAGGAGACAGAATGTGTCTCCTTCCTGAGCAGAATGACGGCTGCGTGGTCCCATACTATTGTTTGTACAGATGAACGTGGTACCTTTAGGCGTTTGGAAATTGCTCCCAAGGATGAGCCAGACTTGTGGAGGTCTACAATTTATTTTCTGAGGTCTTGGCTGATTTCTTTTGATTTTCCCATGATGTCAAGCAAAGAGGCACTGAGTTTGAAAGTAGGCCTTGAAATACATCCACAGGAACACCTCCAATTGACTCAAATGATGTCAATTAGCCTATCAGAAGCTTCTAAAGCCATGACATAATTTTCTGGAATTTTCCAAGCTGTTTAAAGGCACAGTCAGCTTCGTGTATGTTAACTTCTGACCCACTGAATTTGTGATATAGTGAATTATAAGTGAAATAATCTGTCTTAAACAATTTTTGGGAAAAATGACTTCCCAAAACTATAGTTTGTTATTAACAAAAAATGTATGGAGTGGTTGAAAAGCGAGTTTTAATGACTCCAACCTAAGTGTACTTCCGACTTCAACTGTAGATACAAGTTACAGTGTATCTATTAACAAAACTGGAGGCTTTCATTTGGATGAAAGAAATCCAATATTTAGGATGGGACTATTGGTAGCAATTGTAAATCACACCAAAAATGAATTGTTCGATTCACAATTATAAGCTTAAGCCTCGCCCAAAATAAACTGTCTGTAACTCCCAAGTGGGTCTCAATCAAACTGACTAGGTTTTAAAAAAAAATACTTATCTTAGTTTGAAATAAATATTTTATTGGTTGTGGAAGCATAACGCAATACAATACAAACATAAGTAATGTGTGCCGTCTGAACAAGTATTTGTTCATATAGTCCATTCATTCACAACAAGAGGCCAGTCTTTAGGGGGTACTAAGCACAAACCATACCTGTGTATGCTAACTCCACGAGGTTATGGCTACTGTGTGTGTGAACACAAGCCATGCTTGCTTCTCTAATCAGGTATGATTAAGTTATTTCCTTTACCTCCCTTCTACTGTGTGTGTGTGTGTGTGTGTGTGTGTGTGTGTGTGTGTGTGTGTGTGTGTGTGTGTGTGCGAACGCAACCTAAACAGTGATCTATGTCAAATAATGTATGAGAACTGTCTGTGTAAAACGTATGTATGTGTAGCAGAAAAGCTGTAAAAAACAAACAAGATATGTGTCCTCGGAAGAGGGGGGGGGGGGGTAGTCGATGGGTTAATAAAACATTTAAAAAACTGATCTAACCAGATGTTTCTTCAGTTTGGGGATGAGTTTGGAAAGAATTTGATCGTGGTGCGCCTGGAAGCGCTGCCGTTTGGGAAACCCAGGAATAAAGAAACCTTAGAGGGAGAAGGAGAGGGAAAGTGTATGATTCGACTGCTTTATTAACTTGAGGCGCAGTCACCTTTCTGTGAAATACAACATGTCCTTTCTGTGGCAGGGCATAATGCCATGAGTGTTTGGTCAGACTAAAACAGCAGTATGGATAGAGGGGAGACATAGGGACCAATCCTACCCTGAGATACACATATGCAACCCAAACTTTACTGAGACCCCCTTTTGACACATGACTAACCAGATTTACAGCACATTTCTCAAAATTCATTAGCTCAATGTGGTTAAGCAGTAGTGGTAAACAACCCAAAAAACTTTAATTCTTTAATATTTAAAAAGTGAGAGGGTAGAATAAGAGAAAAAGGCAGAGGACAAAGGAGAGAGTGAGAGAGAGTGAGAGTGAGAGTTAAAGTGCGAGTTAGAGTGGAATGGAAGGAACCTGTCGGAAATGGACACAGGGCTCAGGGGTCTGCATGGCCTGTCTTGGTGTTGACATCTGACATCTAGGGTCCATAGGATCAGAGTCAGTACCAGAGCTGACAGGTGACGGAAGTATCTGGGCCAAAACAAAGCTTCTCTCGCATGGGGAGACCCATGGACCAAACAGACCTGGACTGAAACCGCTATTAAATAACATCTCCATCTGTGTTCATCAAACTATAAAACAGATGATTTTCCAACAAGGCTTAAGTATCTGTTGCAATCTCTCAGAGTGAGACATCTGTGTGATTTACATTTCCTGACATCCAGAGGTTGAAGCACATGCCTTGATTAACAGATCAACTGAAATTACAATACGTTACATTTACACACCAATCCTACCTTGTGTCTTTCTCAAAAAAACCCATACATAGTGACTTCATATCCATTTGCCTTACAAAAGCACCGTAAGAATGTTTTCAATTGTGTCACAGACACGAGGCAAAATGATGGGCTTGTAATCAATCATATAACAGTAGGGCTAAGACTAGCCTGCTGGCCTTACGGGGTCAATGGGAACATTCTCCCGAGCTATTTAGGAGGGAAATCACAACTGGCACAAATGATTGTCTCATTCTATTTTTCCTGCTGAGGGGTGCCCTATACAGTGCCTTGCGAAAGTATTCGGCCCCCTTGAACTTTGCGACCCTTTGCCACATTTCAGGCTTCAAACATAAAGATATAAAACTTTATTGGATATTTCAAACTTTTTTAACAAATCAAAAAGTGAAAAATTGGGCGTGCAAAATTATTCAGCTCCTTTACTTTCAGTGCAGCAAACACTCTCCAGAAGTTCAGTGAGGATCTCTGAATGATCCAATGTTGACCTAAATGACTAATGATGATAAATACAATCCACCTGTGTGTAATCAAGTCTCCGTATAAATGCACCTGCACTGTGATAGTCTCAGAGGTCCGTTAAAAGCGCAGAGAGCATCATGAAGAACAAGGAACACACCAGGCGGGTCCGAGATACTGTTGTGAAGAAGTTTAAAGCCGGATTTGGATACAAAAAGATTTCCCAAGCTTTAAACATCCCAAGGAGCACTGTGCAAGCGATAATATTGAAATGGAAGGAGTATCAGACCACTGCAAATCTACCAAGACCTTGCCGTTCCTCAACTTTCAGCTCAGACAAGGAGAAGACTGATCAGAGATGCAGCCAAGAGGCCCATGATCACTCTGGATGAACTGCAGAGATATACAGCTGAGGTGGGAGACTCTGTCCATAGGACAACAATCAGTCGTATATTGCACAAATCTGGCCTTTATGGAAGAGTGGCAAGAAGAAAGCCATTTCTTAAAGATATCCATAAAAAGTGTTGTTTAAAGTTTGCCACAAGCCACCTGGGAGACACACCAAACATGTGGAAGAAGGTGCTCTGGTCAGATGAAACCAAAATTGAACTTTTTGGCAACAATGCAAAACGTTATGTTTGGCGTAAAAGCAACACAGCTCATCACCCTGAACACACCATCCCCACTGTCAAACATGGTGGTGGCAGCATCATGGTTTGGGCCTGCTTTTCTTCAGCAGGGACAGGGAAGATGGTTAAAATTGATGGGAAGATGGATGGAGCCAAATACAGGACCATTCTGGAAGAAAACCTGATGGAGTCTGCAAAAGACCTGAGACTGGGACGGAGATTTGTCTTCCAACAAGACAATGATCCAAAACATAAAGCAAAATCTACAATGGAATGGTTCAAAAATAAACATATCCAGGTGTTAGAATGGCCAAGTCAAAGTCCAGACCTGAATCCAATCGAGAATCTGTGGAAAGAACTGAAAACTGCTGTTCACAAATGCTCTCCATCCAACCTCACTGAGCTCGAGCTGTTTTGCAAGGAGGAATGGGAAAAAATTTCAGTCTCTCGATGTGCAAAACTGATAGAGACATACCCCAAGCGACTTACAGCTGTAATTGCAGCAAAAGGTGGCGCTACAAAGTATTAACTTAAGGGGGCTGAATAATTTTGCACGCCCAATTTTTCAGTTTTTGATTTGTTAAAAAAGTTTGAAATATCCAATAAATGTCGTTCCACTTCATGATTGTGTCCCACTTGTTGTTGATTCTTCACAAAAAAATACAGTTTTATATCTTTATGTTTGAAGCCTGAAATGTGGCAAAAGGTCGCAAAGTTCAAGGGGGCCGAATACTTTCGCAAGGTACTGTACCTGCACCCAAAGGGGAGTAATTCAAAGTCCAGGTACAGGGGGTGGCTTGAGTCTAAAATTATTTTTTGAGGGCCCTGACCTCAAATGATCTCATCCAGGCCTGTCTGTTTGACTTCAAGTACTTTGCTTGCTGTGGTAATAATCCTTCTCAGCATGTTTCTCTGGCTGACAGTGGCATTGCCAAACCAACAAACAATACAAAAAGTTAAAATACTCTCAATAAAATAGAGTCAGTATAGTACAGTCTACATTAAAAGAACCCAACTGTTTTAGAAAGTACAGTCTCTGTTGGCTCTTTTTGTAGATCAGGTCTGTACATTTACTCCACTGAAGCTTATTGTCCAAAAAAACACACAGATATTTATATTCCTCTACAATTTCTATATTCTGACCTCTGATAGATGTTGCAGAGGTCGGCATTGTACGCTTCCTGAAGTCTATGGACATCTCTTTGGTCTTGTTGGTATTGAGGACCAAGTGTGATTCCTCACACCACTCTACAAAGTCATACATACAGGTGCATGGCAACTTCCTGGCTGCGGAGAGGTCGTCTGACCTCTGACCTCCTCGCATAGCGTCTAAATAACCCTGTGTCGTCTCTGTCTGTCTGGTTTGTATTAACAGTAAAGTTATTACACATCATTGAGGCGAACTCCGAATGAGTCAACTGTGTGCAACTAAGAGACTGCTGGTTTTTCAGACATTGTCCTTGTTTTGGGCAAAAACATTTATATTTTTGACTCATCCGGGAAACCAGCTTGATAAAGTATAATATTGGACAACATCGTCCATATCCACGGACACACAGGGTCCAGACATCCTGAGCCCTATTCAACACAAACCATTGACCGGGTTTCCAGATTAGTCAAAAATATATGCTTAATCCTGCCCAAAGCAGAAGCCGTGTGTGAATGTATAAATGGATGTGCTGCACTCTGTAAGGCAATGAGGCATTATAATAACTAGGAAGTCGAAAACAGTTTCCCCCGGGCATTAGGCAAAAAAACAACATTTTCCCCTGCCCAAAACAGAGACAGTGTGTGTGAAACACGAGCGTTTGACTTTCTCTTCACGCTGTGGACTGAGGATGTAGCTTCCCAGTTAACACAAGCCAGGACCGTACTCAAAGAGAGTAGTCAATACTATAAAGGGATAACCTCTACTCTGGAATGACAACGAGGCATATAAGATGATACATCTAGAGATGCTATGGTGCAAGAGGCAGTACGAGCCTGCTGCTACAGAGATCGTGTATGTAGTGTTTACAGTAGTGGTTCCCAACCATGGGTACTAGGACCCCTGGGGGTAGCTATCCAGGGTGTATCACATCCGGCCGTAATTGGGAGTCCCATAGGGCGGCACACAATTGGCCCAGTGTCTTTCGGGTTTGGCCGGGGTAGGCCGACATTGTAAATAAGAATTTGTTCTTAACTGACTTGTCTAGTTAAATAAAAAAATGTGAGAATATGAGAAGACTCATGAGACCATAGGCTTACTGGTAAAATGCTTATGAGGGGTTATATACTTACTGACTTTATTGTCCCCATGGGGAAGTTTTGTTGCAGTGTCATGTACACGTTTAAAGTGGCGTTTAAATACAAAACAAAATTGACAATAAAACTTTCATAACAGTTCCATACCAATAAAACACATTTTTTTAAAGAAAAAAAGACTAGCCTGCTGGCCTGACTGAGTCGATAGGAACATGAGCCCGAGCTATTTAGGAGGGATATCACACCTGGCACAAATTATTGTCTAGTTCTATTTTTCCTGCTGAGGGGTGCCCTATACTTGCACCCAGAGGGGAGTAGTTCGAAGTCCGGGTACAGGGGGTGGCTTGGGTCTAAAATTATTGTGAGCCTTGCGGAGGGCCTTGACCTTAAAGATCTCATCCAGGCCTGTCTGTTTGACTCCAAGTACCTTGATTGCTGTGGTGATAATCCATCTCAGCATGTTTCTCTGGCTGACAGTGGCATTGCCAAACCAACAAACAATACAAACATTTGAAATACTCTCAATGAAAGATTTGTAAAACAGAGTCAGTATAGTACAGAAAGTACAGTCTCTGTTGGCTCTTTTTGTAGATCAGGTCTGTACATTTACTCCACTGAAGTTTATTGTCCAAGAGGACACCCAGGTATGTGTATTCCTCTACAATCTCTATGTTCTGTCCTCTGATAGATGTTGCAGAGGTAGGTGTTGTACACTTCCTGAAGTCTATGCACATCTCTTTGGTCTTGTTGGTATTGAGGACCAAGTGTGATTCCTCACACCACTCTACAAAGTCATCTAGGACCGGGCCATGATGTTCCTCGTCATCATGCAACAGGCTGATCAAGGCAGTGTCATCAGCGAACTTAAACGAGGTGTCTGTCAGGATGGGAACTAGTACAACTATTAGTGTACAAGATGTACAGGAGTGGGGACAAAACACATCTCTGAGGAGAGCCTGTGTTGTATTGCATATGTCCAACACGCAGGGACCTATTTTGACTCACTAGCGAGCAAGCATTTTAGCCAGGTAGCCCAGAACAACAAAAACTAAAAGTGTGTACTGTATGACCGTTTCGGCATCATGAGAGGAAGATGTCCTTGGCGTTTCTCTACAAGTAGGGTGACTCAACTTGTTTTGTCTACTTACACACACACACACACACACACAAATCAGTACCATGGACAGCAAAATGATATTTAGCTTACGTTGATTGGACTAAATTGTTTTAGTGGACTAATAAGCATAGGTGGCTTAATGATGTTGAAATGTTGAAGATGAAATGGTCCTGGAATAGAGGAGGCAGCACCTATTCTCTTTGCTACTTTTGGTAACTTCACAGTGTTCTAAATCAATAGCTGTTTAGTAGTCTGAAAATGATGGAAATGTTAACTTGATTGACCATGCTGTAGTTTATGTAACCAGTGGTGTAAAGTACTTAGGTAAAAATACTTTAAAGTACTACTTAAGTAGATTATTGGGGCAGCTGTACTTTACTATTTTACATTTTTCACTACTTTTAATTCACTACATTCCTAAAGAAAATTATGTAATTTTTACTCCATACACAACTGTTTGTTACATGCAATATGCTCTGCAGTTTTGTGATGAAACAAAGGTGTGGTTGTCTTCTTATTGTCTCAACCTTAGGCCTCTATATCACTGTGGCAATGCATATGAACTAACAGGTTATGGAGCCAAAAACGGAATTATCACAACACATACAGTTGAAGTCGGAAGTTTACATACACTTAGGTTGGAGTCATTAAAACTCGTTTTTCAACCACTCCACACATTCCTCGTTAACAAACCATACTTTTGGCAAGTCTGTTAGGACATCTAAGTCATTTTTCAAACAATTGTTTACAGACAGATTATTTAACTTATAATTCACTGTATCACAATTCCAGTGGGTCAGAAGTTTACATACACTAAGTTGACTGTGCCTTTAAACAGCTTGGAAAATTCCAGAAAATTATGTAATGGCTTTAGAAGCTTCTGATAGGCTAATTGACATAATTTGAGTCAATTGGGGGTGTACTTGTGGGTGTATTTCAAGGCCTACCTTCAAACTCGGTGCCTCTTTGCTTGACATCATGGGAAAATCAAAAGACATCAGACAAGACCTCAGAAAATAAATTGTACAAACAATAGTGCACAAGTATAAACACCATGAGACCACGCAACTGTCATACCGCTCAGGAAGGAGACGCGTTCTGTCTCCTAGAGATAAACGTACTTTGGTGCTAAAGGTGCAAATCAATTCTAGAACAACAGCAAAGGACCTTGTGAAGATGCTGGAGGAAACATGTACAAAAGTATGTATATCCACAGTAAAACGAATCCTATATTGACATAACCTGAAAGGCCACTCAGCAAGGAAGAAGCCACTGCTCCAAAACCGCCATAAAAAGCCGGTTTGCAGCTGCACATGGGGACAAATATCGTACTTTTTAGAGAAATGGCCTCTGGTCTGATGAAACAAAAATAGAACTGTTTGGCCATAGTGACCATCGTTATGTTTGGAGGAAAAAGGGGGAGTCTTGCACCATCCCAACCGTGAAGCACGGGGATGGCAGCATCATGTTGTGGGGATGCTTGCTGCAGGATGGACTGGTGCACTTAACATAATAGATGGCGTCATGAGGAAGGAAAGTTACGTGGATATATTGAAGCAACATCTCAAGACATCAGTCAGAAAGTTAAAGCTTGGTCGCAAATGGGTCTTCCAAATGGACAATGACCACATCTCAAGACATCAGTCAGAAAGTTAAAGCTTGGTCGCAAATGGGTCTTCCAAATGGACAATGACCCCATCTCAAGACATCAGTCAGAAAGTTAAAGCTTGGTCACAAATGGGTCTTCCAAATGGACAATGACCCCAAGCATACTTCCAAAGTTGAGCCAAAATGGCTTAAGGACAACAAAGTCAAGGTAGTGGAGTGGCCATCACAAAGCCCTGACCTCAATCCTATAGAAAATTTGTGGGCAGAACTGAAAAAGCGTGTGCAAGCAAGGAGGCCTACAAACCTCCATTTTGCTAGGTTACTAGGACCCCTGTTGGTACTTAGCATATCACATGGGGTACTTGAGAAGACTCATGAGACCATAGGCCTACTGGTAAAATGCACATGAGGGGGAACCTCAGGGGTACTCCGGGCAGAGCAAAATTTAATTGGTGGTACAGAAACTGAAAAAGTTTGGGAACCACTATACTAAAACACTCCTGCAGACCGTCACATGTAGGTTGATTTGAAGATCGTACTCAACACAGATGTAACATTTTGGTTCTCGACAAAGAGACAAAGAGGGAAACAATAACAATTTAGAAAACAGGTGCTGTATTTGACAAATCATTATTGAACAGTCTCAGGGGATCATAGCATAGATTATACACACTAATTATAACCACATATGTTTGGCTTTGACTGTCAACACCTTAAAAAATAAGGCATATCAATGTACAAACATGAATTTAGAACTCATACAAAACTTTTCTTCCTTAGCCTGTTTTTCTGTCGATAAAGAGCAAAGTGCAAGACATTACCATTGAAATTGCTGTGGACCTATGCAGGTAAATAAATACTGGGCTTCTGCAGTGGAGCACTTGATCCATTTATTTAACAACACTCTTATGATTGATGATTATAATATTTTGGCTTATGATGAAACTTTGTCTTCATTTAACCAACCAACGTGCCAGTGGACAAATTAAATGCCATACGCAAATTGTTCACTAGATGTCAGTAAAGTAAGAAAATCACTTGGTGCTCAAGTACAATCGACCACTAACCATTTTGAAAGATGTTAAGGGCTACTTCAACATCGTAATTAGGCTATTTACTACTACAGCATCTCTATAGCCAGTATTTAAAACTTCCGTGTGTTTCTTCTACAACACAATGAGTACAAATATCAACACATGCTCTTCTTACAAATACAAATCATCTTTATAATATATTACAGCAAAGATCCAATATTCTGAAAATACATTTTGCTAGGTCAATGATAAGCCAAGAAAACACAAAACCTGTTTTAATTTTAAGCTTAAACATAACAAAAATAGAAAATTAGATTTAAATATGAATTATTCTTGCTAAATGACAAGTCACACATAGCCCCAATTGCCTTCGCCTATGCTGTTTTTGTTGTTGTTGTGGATGACCAGTACAAAATCCATCGACACTAGGCTTACAGCTAAAATATCAAGCATTTGGCCTCAAGTGACCTCAATTAATGGACTAAGAAATGCGGCCCCCTGCAGCCTTGTGAAGTACTGAACACCTGGTATACTAATATTAGGCTGGGATTCAATCCTGTTGCAGATTTGGACAATGCACAATTTAAAGTTCAGATTGAGATTTCAGATTGAGCCGACATATGCAGCATTTACCGTGAATGTGGTCCCTGCGAAACCTGTATTGCTGACAAAGCGTGCTCAGATTGAATCCCGCTCTTAATGTTGTTGTTGTTTACAATCCAAATGATCAGTGAGCCAGCTCACTCTTTATTATGAAGTACCTTGCACACATTGGGCCAGTTCGTTTTGCATGGCCCGGTGCCCCGGGTGGATGGAGATTTCCCTTAAGGACCAATGGAAAGTGTGCAAACTCTGCCCACCCGGGGCACCTGGCCATGCAAAACGAACTCGCCCAGTGTGTCAGGTTCCGTCATTTGAAACCATGAGCAATTGCTGTCCTTTCTGTTTTGTAATGACCTTTTCAATGACACTTCACTTCACTTTACATTTACAATACATCTCCTGTTACCAAGCCAGCATGATTCTAATTGCAGCACTGATGGTACAGATTAAATTAAGGCATTTGCTCTAGAAGCAAAGATACACTAAATGCCCAAAAGAATGTGGACACCCCTTCAACATCGTGGATTTGGCTATTTCAGACTTACCCGTTGCTGGCAGGTGTATACATTAGAGCACACATCCATGCAATCTCCATAGACAAATATTGGCAGTAGAATGGCCCGTATTGATGAGCTCAGAGACTTTCAATGTGGCACCGTCATAGGATGCCACCTTTCCAACAAGTCAGTTCATCACATTTCTGCCCTGCTAGAGCTGCCCCAGTCAACTGTAAGTGCTGTTATTGTGAAGTGGAAACATCTATGAACAACTACGTCTCAGTCGCGATGTGATAGGCCACACAAGCTCACAGAACAGGACTGCCAAGTGCTGAAGTGTATAGCGCGTAAAAAATCTTCTGTCCTTGGTTGAAACACTCAATACCGAGTTCCAAACTGCCTCTGGAAGCAACATCAGCACAATAACTGTTCATCAGGAGCTTCATGAAATGGGTTTCCATGGCCGAGCAGTCGCACACATGCCTAAAATCACCATGCGCAATGCCAAGCGTTGGCTGGAGTGGTGTGAAACTTGC
Source organism: Oncorhynchus clarkii lewisi (assembly GCF_045791955.1). Taxonomy (NCBI): domain Eukaryota; kingdom Metazoa; phylum Chordata; class Actinopteri; order Salmoniformes; family Salmonidae; genus Oncorhynchus; species Oncorhynchus clarkii. Next base: position 5,323,644 of record NC_092172.1, read on the forward strand.
CACCATTGGACTCTGGAGCAGTGGAAATGCATTATCTGGAGTGATGAATCACGCTTCACCATCTGGCAGTCCGAATCTGGTTTTGGCGGATGCCAGGAGAACGCTACCTGCCCAAATGCATAGTGCCAACTGTAAAGTTTGGTGGAGGAGGATTAATGGTCCGGGTCTATATTTCATGGTTTGTGCTAGGCCCCTTAGTTCCAGTGAAGGGAAATCATAACGCTACAGCATACAATGACATTCTAGATGATTCTGTGCTTCTAACGTTGTGGCAACAGTTTGGGGAAGACCCTTTTCTGTTTCAGCATGACAATAGCCCTGTGAACAAAGTGAGGTCCATACAGAAATGGTTTGTCAAGATCGGTGTGGAAGAATTTGACTGGCCTGCACAGAGCCCTGACCTCAAACCCATCAAACATCTTTGGGATGAATTGGAACACTGACTGCGAGCCAGGGCTAACCGCCAAACATCAGTGCTCTTATGGCTGAAGGGAAGCAAGTCCCCGCAGCAATGTTCCAACATACACGGCTCAAACAAATAAAGGGAACACTAAAATAACACAACCTAGATCTGAATGAATGAAATATTCTTATTAAATACTTTTTTCTTTACATAGTTGAATGTGCTGACAACAAAATCACACAAAAATGATCAATGGAAATCAAATTTATCAACCCATGGAGGTCTGGATTTGGAGTCACACTCCAAATTAAAGTGGAAAACCACACTACAGGCGGATCCAACTTTGATGTAATGTCCTTAAATCAAGTCAAAATTAGGCTCAGTAGTGTGTGTGGCCTCCACGTGCCTGTATGACCTCCCTACAACGCCTGGGCATGCTTCTGATGAGGTGATGGATGGTCTCCCAGACCTGGACTAAAGCATCCGCCAACTCCTGGACAGTCTGTGGTGGATGGAGCGAGACATGATGTCCCAGATGTGCTCAATTGGATTCAGGTCTGGGGAACGGGCGAGCCAGTCCATAGCATCAATGCCTTCCTCTTGCAGGAACTGCTGACACACTCCAGCCACATGAGGTCTAGCATTGTCTTGCATTCGGAGGAACCCAGGGCCAACCGTACCAGCATATGGTCTCATAAGGGGTCTGAGGATCTCATCTCGGTACCTGGAGGGCTGTGCGGCCCCCCCAAAGAAATGCCACCCCACACCATGACTGACCCACCGCCAAACCGGTCATGCTGGAGGATGTTGTAGCAGAACGTTCTCCACGGCATCTCCAGACTCTGTCACATCTGTCACGTGCTCAGTGTGAACCTGCTTTCATCTGTGAAGAGCACAGGGCACCAGTGGCGAATTTGCCAATCTTGGTGTTCTCTGGCAAATGCCAAACGTCCTGCACGGTGTTGGGCTGTAAGCACAACCCCCACCTGTGGACGTCGGGCCCTCATACCACCCTCATGGAGTCTGTTTCTGACCGTTTGAGCAGACACATGCACATTTGTGGCCTGCTGGAGGTCATTTTGCAGGGCTCTGGCAGTGCTCCTCCTTGCACAAAGGTGCAGGTAGCGGTCCTGCTGCTGGGTTGTTGCCCTCCTAAGGCCTGGCCTGTCTCCTGGTAGCGCCTTCATGCTCTGGACACTACGCTGACAGACACAGCAAACCTTCTTGCCACAGCTCGCATTGGTGTGCCATCCTGGATGAGCTGCACTACCTGAGCCACTTGTGTGGGTTGTAGACTCCGTCTCATGCTACCACTAGAGTGAAAGCACCGCCAGCATTCAAAAGTGACCGAAACATCAGCCAGGAAGCATAGGAACTGAGAAGTGGTCTGTGGTCACCACCTGCAGAACCACTCCTTTATTGGGGGTGTCTTGCTAATTGCCTATAATTTCCACCTGTTGTCTATTCCATTTGCACAACAGCATGTGAAATGTATTGTCAATCAGTGTTGCTTCCTAAGTGGACAGTTTGATTTCACAGAAGTGTGATTGACTTGGAGTTACATTGTGTTGTTTAAGTGTTCCCATTATTTTTTTGAGCAGTGTATATTGGAAAGCCTTCCCAGAAGAGTGGAGGCTGTTTTAGCAGCAAAGGGGGGGACCAACTCCATATTTATTTAATGCCCATGATTTTGGAATGAGATGTTCGACAAGCAGGTGTCCACATACAAATATAAAACTATACTAAAATAAGACTATATTAGAAAATATTTTACAGAGGCTATCTAAGCAAACATAATGTCCATTGTTAAAATATTACAAAACTACTCAAATTAAGTAAGCTGTAATGCTTTCACTATGATGGGAGAGAATGTGGCACTGTCCTTTGGAACTCCACTATGGCAGCTTCTCCTACAACATGACACCATTTTTCTGCAATGTCTGTTTGGTAGACAACAGGGGGGAACTTAGAATGCTTTGCAATGCTCTAGAATCGAACTGGCCCTTCTGGCTCTCCTTTGTCTCCTGTCTGGGCACTGTGTTTTAGGCAGAGCCAAGGCCTGCTCCAGAAGCCCGGCCAGGTACCCATCCTCCGCCCTCTCCCCCACCCCCACCGATAGGCTCTCACTCTCACATAGGCCGCTGGGAAGCCTGGGCTAAGGGTGCTGACTGAGTCCGGGGGACCCTGCAGGGTGGCTGTGGAGGGCTAAGGGATGAAGGGGCAACTGGGGGAGTCAGGGTCGGCTCCTCCATGGGGATTTGTGGAGGTGTGTTTGTACCCTGTTGAACTACGGCCTGTGTCTCTGGTAAAGCCACTGGACCAGATGAGCTCTTAACACTTATTTCTTTGTGGAGTGGCATAATAATGGCAGGCTGTCCCATAACATTGTGCTTATTGCTCCCTGGTGGCTCATAAGGTGGTGGCCCAGCCCCAGCCTGGGGAGGCCCATCGGGGGTCACTTGAGCTTGGATGGTGTGGATGAGAATGGGGTCTGGAGATGGAAGAGGGACTTCCTCATCTTCCTCTTCATCCCTATTTAGAGCTTCCTTGTCCTTCCTTGCCTCCTTAGAGGGGCTGTTGTCTTGGGAGATGACATCTGGCTGGTGGGTGATGATGTGGAGACCCAGAGGCCCTGCTCCTGGTCGTTTGGTACCCGGGTCAGAGGTGACTCCCCTGGGGGGCTTGAGAGGGGTGAGCAGAACAGGTAGCTCCAAACCCAGGACCTTCCGTGGCAGTTCCTCTGGCTTGGCTAGAAATAAAACACAGGAACATTAAAACTGAGGTAAATTACAGGAACTGTGCTTTGCTTTACAGTTCTGTTTCAGTTGGTAATTAAGTGTTTACCTGGTTTATGCTGAAACATTAAATGGTTATTATGGGTACCAACTTTCGAAAATACCCCACAACTAACTAACCAGTATCAAATGGTCATTCTATGACCTAATTTCTTTCCACAAGGGAAAGCTCATTCACAAGCACTCATGAGATGTTTGGCATCTGCATTTTCTACTGATGTTAAATTGTTAGCCTTGTCCAACAGCACATAAATCAGTTAAGCAGTGTGCTACCTGGGGGTGGAAGGTCCAGCTTCATCTTCCGTAGTTCCGCCATGGAGGCCTGCAGCTGATCGATGATGACGTCATCGCTGTAGAGGAACGACAGGCCGATCTTGTCCTGAAGGAACTCTCTCAGGTCCTCCAGATTCATCTTCAGGAGACGCTCTGATGACACACAGATACAGCAAACAGGACAGATGTCAACATCATTGGAATTATAGCTGCTCTAACAGAGACACAAGCAATATTGTATTGGCAAAGACTTATGTAATGAGTAGCTAATAGCTAATAGGCTAAAGTAGCTAAAAGGCTACTTGTTAAAGGTAGATGCACTCCTTACTCTTAAATATTCGAAGGATTGTGTAGGACATGGCGGTAAGGATTGTCTCTCCTTCCAGAATGTAGATGTCCCACAGACGTAGAGTCAGGGTGAATGGGGTCTTTGAAGAGAGGGAAAAAAAGATCTGACTTCCAAGAAACATAATTTCCCATTCACAAAGCGGTAAAACTATTCTTGTAATCAGAAGTCACGAGTTCACACACTATACATTAGTAAGATTGTTTTCCTATCTGTAAACACATAGGCTTATCATCCCCAAAATGACCATTATCGATCCATGACATAATCATTGATTACTAGGCTAAGTCTTTGTTTGTCTTCATCTTTCTCTTTCACTCCCTCCCTCCCCTCCTGCCTCAAGTCCAGTGGTAGTGAGGGGGGATTGGTGGCGTCCCTCCTAACCCACAGCCCCAGCCCATAGCCCCATCTCTGTGGTGGGCCCCAGCGGGACTGAGAAGCGCAGACAGCAGCTTGTCTCTCTCCAAACTACCAGAGCCACAGGATTGTGTGTATGAACAAAGTCGAGGACACACTGAGTAGTTATTAAGCCTCGTGATTATGCATATGTTATGTTCCCTTTATACGCAGTTAACAACGCTAATAAATGCTGAAATATGTTTTACTTTGTAAGTTCACCCTGCTTGGAGTTGTAATCATGTGAAATTAATGAACGTCCATGAATACAATTGCAATTCTGCTATTATTGTTGGTGAATATGGGGTTCACGGCATCAATTCTTTGTCTACTTTCTCCTCTGCTAAAAGTTATAATATGCCAATCGTTTGTCAGCAATCCCAAATCCCAGATTGTACCTTTTAAGGAGAAGAGTTCTTGGTTGTCACGGGCCAATAAAAAGGAAGAATGCTTTAAATCGGCTAAAAATGGCAACGGTCCTTTAAAACACACTTTCTCTCACCCTGTCAATGAAACACTGCAGGAACCATTTAGTGCTGTAGATCCCACAGGACATCTGTTCCCTGTCCTAGAGAGACAGAGGGAGGCAGGGATGGAGGGAGAGGAAAAATAAGAGAGAGGGGATGGAGGAAGAAAGAGAAAAAGAGGGAGAGAGAGGAGAAAGAGATGGTGGACGGGTAGAAAGAACGACGGTCAGTTCTACACAGTAACACACATTTCAATGTAACTATATGCAATTACTGTAATAATCTCACTATTATGAAACATAATGCCATTACGTTGTGTGTGTGTGTGTGTGTGTGTGTGTGCGTGTGGTTGTGTGCATGAAGGCAACCTAAACAGTGATCTATGTCAAATAATGTATGAGAAATGTCTGTGTAAAACGTATGAATGTGTAGCAGAAAAGCTGTAAAAAACAAACAAGATATGTGTCCTCGGAAGAGGGGGGGGGGGGGTAGTCGATGGGTTAATAAAACATTTAAAAACTGATCTAACCAGATGTTTCTTCAGTTTGGGGATGAGTTTGGAGAGAATTTGATCGTGGTGCGCCTGGAAGCGCTGCAGTTTGGGAAACCCAGGAATAAAGAAACCTTAGAGGGAGAAGGAGAGGGAAGTGTATGATTCGACTGCTTTATTAACTTGTGTAAACACACAGGTACATCTTGTGGCTAGAACTCCATAACAGAATGTACTGACTAGTCAATTCCATTTCTTTATTAAGATTTTATTACATATTCATATATTATTCCACTGGTAATGTAGCTGGTTCCTTTCATTGATTGGTCGGACCACCATGCATGACATATCTGATTGGTTGAATCAATGTTTACGGGGTATCTTATTGGTCAGCTCACCGTGCATGGCATGCTTCTGATTGGTCAGTAGCTGTGACAGGGCCCAGAAGGCGTCTTCCTCGTTCATGTACATCAGCAGCAAGGCGGCAACCTGGCTCATGCCCTGGCAGTAGCTCACCTCCTATAGGGTCAGAGGTTAGAGGTCCAACAATGTCACATTGATCACCAGGCTAAATTTGTCCTGATGTAGGTTTCGTCTTCTTAAAGTTGGAGGCAGCTCAGTTGCCACTATTTTTAGTGTTAAAAAGCAGTTCATTTCTGAACATTGGGCTGAATCCTGATGCAAACATTACGTAAATATTCACATTATTTATGACTGAGGGAAGACTAAAACAAACTCACCGTGTTGTAGACCGAATAGGCAGACAGGACATGAAATAAAGACTGCTGCCTTTGTAGATGCAGAGAGGAGAGAGGGAGGTCAGTCATTCAGAGACAGAGAAGGGTAATTGCTATGGTTCAGGCAACTTTCACATCAAATCAAATCACATGTATTTATATAGCCCTTCGTACGTCAGCTGATATCTCAAAGTGCTGTACAGAAACCCAGCCTAAAACCCCAAACAGCAAGCAATGCAGGTGTAGAAGCACGTTGTTAACACATCATACCTTTTATATACTGTACATATGTAGGATCTGAATTTGATCACTCTTTTGTTGCTGAGAATGTCCCTGCGCCACAGTAAAGGCATATGAGCTTTGTGATTTAAATAAATTAACTGAAAAGATGAGGGGGGGAGGGGTGAGTTTCTTTGTAAACAACATCCGGTGCACGATCTCGAATGTTAAGTCCCATGTTTTTGCTCGCCCCGAGTTACAATATCTCATGATAAGCTGCAGACCATACTATTTACTAATGCAGTTTTCATCTATATTTTTCGTAGCTGTCTATTTACTAATAAGTAGTGTATTTATTCCTTGTGTTATAATTATTTTCTATCATTTCAAAAAAATCTTTCTCTCTACATTGTTGGGAAGGGCCTGTAAGTAAGCATTTCGCTGTTAGTCTACACCTGTTGTTTACCAAGCATGTGACAAATGTTTTTTTTTATTTTATTTGTTCGGGAATGACGATGAAAAAATAACATCACATTTCTAATTAGACGTGCCTGTGGGTGATTCTCAACATGCATACTCCCATGCTCTGAGTGAGTTCTTCGAGGGCATTCTCGAGTAGGTTCTTATTCGGACGAGAGTGTGGAGAACGCATACATTTCACATTTGAGAAGACTGCGCACTCCCGTGCTACTGCATCACCTTTGCCCTTTTAGAGTAGCTAAATTGCATCATCAACACGCCGGCTGTTCATCTATGCTGGACTTTCAACGACTACCCCCTGTAGCTAATGTTAAATATCAAACATGTGTAGATTGGAACATCTGAGTTAGTTTAATATTGCATTACTGTCAGTAAAGCAATTGAGACTATTAATCCATTTGTGTTTTGGATTATTTAGCTAAATAGAAATTTGGTTAATTACGCTACTTTCCATGATGTGTGGACAATATGTTGTGTGGACAACATTACACAAGCTGACGTTTTGACCGTGTGGACAACATTACACAAGCTGACGTTTTGACCGCATTGAATTGGGGGGGATTACACGTCCTTTTTTACCTCAGATTGGTGACGTTAGTATATATGTTTATGGTCAACACGATGACACAATTGCTTAAAACAGATCAATATCTTTGGTTTTGTACTGTTGATTTGGTCAAACACGCTGGGGGTCGCAGGACTTAGAGGGCAGCTATCATTTTCTTTCTCAATAAAAGTATTTTAATAAAAGTCACGGGCCACACACCAATACACGGACTTGACAGTCAAACTATCTCATCAATAGCACTGTTGATAACCCATGGCGGGTCGTGATTCGTTGAACCTAACAAAAAAAGTGTTTTGTTCCCTTTTGCAGCCCTCCGAAATCAATATAATGTCACAGCATGTATAGGTTATTTCAAGATTCCGTGTGGCCTTTGCATAGTGTCAAGTTTTAGGAATATAAATGTAACTTTCAACATTCATTTCCATGGTAATTGCACTTAACTAGTGCTTTAGACTGCCTACTACTTGTGATGCTAATCTTCATAGTTATCGTAGTGAGAGTATGATGTAAAAAAAAAAAACTAGCCAATGTTTGCAATGATGAGAAAATAATCACTTTTTTTGACTGACTGTCTGTGTCTTGCTTGTGATATATATACATTATGTATCCAAAGTATGTAGACACCCCTTCAAATGAGTGAATTTGGCTATTTCAGCCACACCCGTTGCCGACAGGTATATAAAATCGAGCACACAGCCATGTAATCTGCATAAACAAACATTGGCAGTAGAATGGCCTTGCTGAAGAGCTCAGTGGCTTTCAACGTGTCACCGTCATAGGATGTCACCTATCCAACATGTCAGTTCGTGAAATTTCTGCCCTGCAAGAGCTGCCCCGGTCGACTGTAAGTGCTGTTATTGTGAAGTGGAAAAGTCTAGGAGCAACAACAGCTCAGCTGCAAAGTGGTAAGCCACACAAGCTCACCGAATGGGACCGCCAGGTGATGAAGAGCGTAGCGCGTAAAAATAGTCTGTCCTCGGTTGCAGCACTCACTACCGACTTCCAAACTGCCTCTGAAAGCAATGTCAAGAGCTTCATGAAACGGGTTTCCATGGCCGAGCAGCTGCACACAAGCCTAAGATCGCCAAGCGTCGGCTGGAGTAGTGTAAAGCTCGCCACCACTGGACTCTGGAGTAGTGGAAACACATTCTCTGGAGTGATGAATCACGCTTCACCATCTGGCAGTCCGACAAAATAATCTGGGTTTGACGGAGTGGAACACCTTCCCAGAAGAGTGGAGGCTGTTGTAGCAGCAAAGGGGTGACCAACTCCATATTAAATGCCCATGATTTTGGAATGAGATGTTCGACGAGCAGGTGTCCACATACTTTTGGTCACGTCGTGTACTCGCCTAAATACATGAAATAGACTGCCTCTGTGTTGTGTTTATGTTTGCAATACTGTTACAACAGACAACAAAGACTGTACGAACATGTTGATCATGTATTTTGTGTACAGCATGAAGTTTCCTCCTCCATATCAATGAGGGGGAAGCAGCAGCGAACAGTGAGAGCTAAGTAGGCAGCAGCTACGTACAAATCTATGTATAAATAGCACCACGAGTTCCAGAATATCCGAAACCGGAGCCACTCTAATATTAAATAGACTGGGAGATCTGATCTTAGATCAGCACTGAGACATTCAGTGGCAAGAAAAAGTATGTGAACCCTTTGCAAATATTTGGATTTCTGCATGAATTGGTCATAACATTTGATCTGATCTTCATCTAAATCACAACAATAGACAAACACAGTCTGCTTAAACTAATAACACAAACAATTGTACATTTTGATGTCTCTATTGAACACACCGTGTAAACATTCACAATGCAGTATGGGAAAAGTATGTGAACCCTTGGATATAATAACTGGTTGACCCTCCTTTGGCAGCAATAACCTCAACCAAACGTTTTCTGTAGTTGCAGATCAGACGGTCAGGAGGAATTTTGGACCATTCCTCTTTGCAAAACTGTTTCAGTTCAGCAATATTCTTGGGATGTCTGGTGTGAACCGCTCTCTTGAGGTCATGCCACAGCATCTCAATCGGGTTGAGGTCAGCACTATGACTGGGCCACTCCAGAAGGCGTATTTTCTTCTGTTGAAGCCATTCTGTTGTTGATTTACTTCTGTGTTTTGGGTCGTTGTACTGTTGCATCACTCAACTTCTGTTGAGCTTCAAATGGAGGACAGATAGCCTTACATTCTCCTGCTAAATGTAGTTTTCCGTTGATGATAGCAAGCTGTCCGGGCCCTGAGGCAGCAAAACGGCTCCAAACCATGATGCTCCCTTCACCATACTTTACAGTTGGGATGAGGTTTTGATGATGGTGTGCCTTTTTTCTCCACACAACTCAACTTTAGTTTCATCTGTCCACAGAATATTTCACAAGTTGTGCTGTGGAACATCCAGATGCTCTTTTACGAACTTCAGACACGCAGCAATGTTTTTTTTGGACAGCAGTGGCTTCTTCCGTGGTGTCCTCCCATGAACACCATTCTTGTTTAATTTTTTACGTATCGTAGACTCGTCAACAGAGATGTCAGCATGTTCCAGAGATTTCTTTAAGCCTTTAGCTGACACTTGAAGATTCTTCTTAAGCTCATTGAGCATTCTGCGCCATGCTCTTGCAGTCATTTTGCAGGACGGCCACTAATAGGGATTTTGATTTGATGACCAATTTACGCAGAAATCCAGATAATTCCAAAGGGTTCACATACTTTTTCTTGCCACTGTACATGAACAGCCACCCTTATGGTAGAATACAGCTGCCAACTTACTTGACTCCGAATCGATCCATGAACATGATGTGGTTTCTAAATGTCCTATTCACGTCCAGATCTATCTGTTTGATTTCCTGGGAGAAGATTCTGGCTTGTTCCTTCATCCTCTGAAAAAGTCAATTAAAACAATATATACATTTTCTAAATCCCTTGCACACTTCAAACATATTAGAAATTAATGAACAGCAACAGTACACTGTCTTGGTAAAAAAATCTTTCCCCAAATCTTTTTTCTTCTCAAAATCATAGATTCTATAGCATATAGGCAATATATTATTATATTAACTTTGTATCAAAAGCCATAAATCCCTGTCAGTAAACCTCTGTTATTGTGTGATGTGCGTGTGATCTTTGTATCTCCATCTCAATGCCATTTGCCTGTTTTCATCCTACATACAGTAACATAATCCTCTCTCTTTTTGGAGCCGCACCCAACAATCAATCAAAAACTATGTCAAATCAAATCAAGTTTATTTGTCACCTGCGCCGAATACAAAAGGTGTAACTCTTACAGTGAAATGCTTACTGACGGGCTCTAACCAACAGTGCAAAAATTGTATTAGGTGAACAATAGGTAAATAAAGAAATAAAAAACAGTAAAAATACAGTGAAAAATAACAGTAGCTGGTTAGTCGGGCTGATTGAGGTAGTATATACATGTAGATATGGCTAAAGTGACTATGCATATATGATAGCAGTAGTGTAAAAGAGGGGTTGGGGGGGGAACACAATGCAAATAGTCTGGGTAGCCATTCGATTACCTGTTCAGGAGTCTTATGGCTTGCGGGTAAAAACTGTTGAGAAGCCTTTTTGTCCTTGACTTGGCACTCCGGCACTGCTTGCCATGCGGTAGTAGAGAGAACAGTCTATGACTAGGGCCTTCCTCTGACAACGCCTGGTATAGAGGTCCTGGATGGCAGGCAGCTTATTCCCAGTGATGTACTGGGCCGGAAGCACTACCCTTTGTAGCGCCTTGCGGTTGGAGGCCGAGCAATAGCCATACCAGGCAGTGATGCAACCATGCCAAATCTTTTTAGTTTCCTGAGGGGGAATAGGCTTTGTCGTACCCTCTTCATGACTGTCTTGGTGTGTTTGGACCATTCTAGTTTGTCGGTGATGTGGACACCAAGGAACTTGAAGCTCTCAACCTGCTCCACTACAGCCCTGTCGATGAGAATGGGGGGCGTGTTCGGTCCTCCTTTTCCTGTAGTCCACAATCATCTCCTTAGTCGTGGATATGTTGAGGTATAGGTTGTTATCCTGGCACCACCCGGCCAGGTCTCTGACCTCCTCTCTATAGGCTGACTCATCGTTGTCGGTAATCAGGCCTACCACTGTTGTGTCGTCTGCAAACTTAATGATGGTGTTGGAGTCGTGCATGGCCATGCAGTCGCAAGTGAACTGAGCACGCACCCCTGAGGGGCTCCAGTGTTGAGGATCAGCGTAGCAGATGTGTTGCTACCTACCCTCACCACCTGGGGGCAGCCCGTCAGGAAGTCCAGGATCCAGTTGCAGAGGGAGGTGTTTAGTCCCAGGATCCTTAGCTTAGTGATGAACTTTGAGGGTGTTGAACGCTGCGCTGTAGTAAATGAATAGCATTCTCACATAGGTGTTCCTTTTGTCCAGGTGGGAAAGGGCAGTGTAGAGTGCAATAGAGATCGCATCATCTGTGGATCTGTTGGGGCGGTATGCAAATTGGAGTGTGTCTAGGGTTTCTGGGATAATAGTGTTGATGTGAGCCATTACCAGCCTTTCAAAGCACTTCATGGCTACGGACATGAGTGCTACGGGTCTGTAGTCATTTAGGCAGGTTGCTTTCATGTTCTTGGGCACAGGGACTATGGTGGTCTGCTAGAAACATGTTGGTATTACAGACTCAGGGACATGTTGAAAATGTCAGTGAAGACACCTGCCAGTCCCTATAATTAATCCTGCTGAATGTAGCAAGGGGTGGATGGGATTGGGGGTAGTTGTGAAAAATGATGGTCCTATAAACATGAAATGGTCTTGGTGTATAACATTACAATATTTTGTGTTCAGCACGCTGGCTTCAGGCTGCAATATGTGGGAAGATTAGCACACTTCTATGTATGTTCATGTGCTGTCTAACTGCCATCAGAAAGTATTCACACCCCTGGACTTTTCCCACATTCTGCTGTGTTACAGCTAAATAGGTTACATTTGTATTTTGTGTCACTGATCGACACACAATTCCCCATAATGTCAAAGTGGAATTAAGATTTTATAGATTTTTTTACACATTTATAAAAAAAGAAAAAGCTGAAATGTCTTGAGTCAATAAGTATTCAACACCTTTGTCAAGCCTAAATAACTTCAGGACTAAAGATTAGCTTAACCAGCCAGATACTATGTTGCATGGACTAACTCTATGTGCATTAATGGTGTGTGTCATTCTTTTTTCATGACTACCCCACCTCTGTACCCTACACATACAATTATCTCAGTCGAGCAGGGAATTTCAAACACAGACTCAACCACAGTGAGCAGGGATGTTTTCCAATGCCTCGCAAAGAAAGGCACCTACTGGTAGATGGGTAAAGCAAAAATAATTGAATATCCCTTTGAACATGTTGAAATGATTCATTACACTTTGTATGGTGTAGCAATACACCCAATCACTACCAAGATGACGGAGAGGAAGGAAACCACTCAGGGATTTCACCATGAGGCCAATAGTGATTTTCAACCAGTTACAGAGTTAAAATGGCTGTGATAGGATAAAACTGAGGATAGATAAACACTAAAGTAATACTGCAAACAATATGGCAAAGAAAGTAACTTTTGTTCCTGAATACAAAGCATTATGTTTGGGGCAATCCAACACAACACATCGCTGAGTACCACTCTTCATATTTCCAAGCATGGCGGTAGCTGCATCATGTTATGGGTATGCTTGTCATTGGCAAGGGCTAGGGATTTTGTTGTTTTGGATAAAAAATAAAAGGAATAGAGCTAAGCACAGGCAAAGCCCTAGAGGAAAACCTGGTTCAGTCTGCTTTTCAACAGACAATGGCAGACAAATCCACCTTTTGAGCAGGACAATAACCTAAATCGCAAGGCCAAATATACACTGGAGATACTTACCAAGACAACATTGAATGTTCCCGAGTGGCCTAGTTACCGTTTTGACTTAAATCGTCTTGAAAATCCATGGCAAGACTTCAAAATAGCTGTACTGTACACCAATGATCAACAACCAACCTGACAGCGCTTGAAGAATAAAAAAATAAATAATGAATGGGCAAATATTATACAGAGACTTGCCCAGAAAGACTTACAGCTGTAATCACTGCCAAACGTGATACTAAGATGTATTGCTCAGGTGGCTGAATACTTACGTATCTAATCAAAATATCTCAGTGTTTTATGTTCCGTAAATACTTTGACATTACAGAGAATTTTGTGTACATCGTTGACAAAAAATGACAATTAAATACATTTTAATCCCACTCTGTAACAGGACAAAATGTGGAAAATGTCAAGGGGTGTGAAGACATTTCTGAAGACAATCACAGGTATAGGGTATTCAGTAATGTTGAAAAGTTTTTTTTTTTCATGAACTCTGCCCATGTAGTGAACCTGGTTACTGATAGCGTAGCCTAGCACAATGACATCACTTTCCTGAGACCTGAAGTAGCAGTCGCCTTCAAATCATAACAACATGGTTTAGTGGTCCTGAGTGACCACTGGCTTTAGACTGCAACGTGCTGGTTGGATCACGATATCAAATCCCAATGTTTAGAGTAGATGCTTGATGAACCAACAGTGTGTGTATGTGTGCGTGCGTGCGTGTTAGATACTGGGTACTCTCTTACCTCATACTTCCCCTCGTTCTCATTCTTCACCTTCTCCACATCCAGCATCAGGGCCCAGACCTGGCCTCTCAGCTGCAGTGGGATACCCTTATACACACGCTTTACCATCTGAGGGGAGAGCAGTGGTACACACAGGGGAGACAGGGGTTAGACAGGGGGAGTCAGGGGATGAACAAATGGGGGGGTTGAGGCAGGAGTGTAAATGTTGAGTGAGCATTTCAGGCTAATATAAACATTTATAAACACATGGAAAGGATGTGGAGTGTGTCTGTCTGTGTCTGTGTGTGTGAGAGAGATTCTCACCCTGTCACTGTTCCTGTATTTATCCCATTTCTTCACCATCTTCAGCCATTTCTCCACCCTTTCAATTTCCAGGTTATTTTTCTGTCAGGGCGAAACAGAAAACACATTGTAAACTAGGTGAAATGTTATGTATGCAAGATGAAAACACATGTACATGAATAAGGCGCATTTACGCTATACAGTATAGTACAGTAATAAACACAGTACTTACAATGTTTCTTCTAAAACTACAACCAAATTAACTCCCTTTGTGGGATCATATAAAATATCACTTGACTTGAGAACCTGGTGTCCTGACCCCACTGCTATGATTGGGCATGTGCTGGTTTGTACTGCATTGACATTTAAAATTGAGGAGAGTTTATCCAATTCTGCCCAAGGTTAAATGTTGTATTAATTGAATCAATCACGACCACATGACCGGTTCTATGGTGAGAGGAAGCGTAGCTCCCATTCCAGGAGTGAGTGAGATGCCTAAGGATCGGCTTCGCCTTAGATGGATGTGGCCCTAAGTTAGCGGGAGGGCGGCATGGATTGGCTAATACACATACACAGAGCACGCACTAAGCATTGACACACACACACACACACACACACACACAACAGCTGCACAAGGAACCTTACACCTCTATATGTTAGAGGTCACACTTGAAAGGTTAGTTAGTGGCTTCAATATACCGCATAACAGAAACTGTAGTGTGTCTCTTTGACCCTGTTGATGCATATGTTACATTTCCTCTTCTTACCTTCTCCTCATGTGCACTAGGGGTTGGCAGCTCCTTGTCACTGTGGGGGGGGGGGGGGGGGGACACAACATCAGTCAGATTCTGCCAGTCAAGTAATGTGTACAATACTGTACACACAAACCCAGTTTGACTTACTGCAGAAATCCGAAACGGTCGGTGACTCTGTAAATACTGTAGTCTGCATCCTCCCAGGAGTCAATCACCACCCCCTCCTGTCTGCCCTGGAATAACACACAGACAAATCAGAAACAGCACACAGCCAAGGGAAAACATGCAGTAAGTTGGCCTGTTGCTTTTAAATAGTTAATTCAAGTCAGACTTTGGGCCACTGGGAAAAACACAACACATGCTGCTCTCTAGAACAATGCATTTGATTTTAGTACAAGCGCATCACATCGCTGTGCCTGTCTCAATGATGAAACAAATGGATGCATTGTGTCTATCTATGCTGTGTTAAATCGCGGCCATTAGAACAAAAAATACCATTGCCATGTGTACATTGTGGCGCAGATATTGCCCAAGGGGCAGAGGACAATTTTCTCTCAGGACTAGTCAATGGACTACATAGATGTGGCTAGCTATTAGAAAGCATAGAAAACAATCAGAAAGCAGGTTGCGGTCAAAGAGAGAGAGGGTCGATACATTCAGCCTACAGAAACCACAGAAACCAAACCATGTCACCACAGACGAACGATCACAGCGATGGCTCCCTGAGGGTAGACTGCAAATGGTGTCAAGTGTGGGAAAGTGAGGGCTAAAAAGTGTGAGAAAGTGAGGGCTAAAAAATAGGTCCTGGCGGATGTCATTTGGGGTGGAGAACGCAGAGAGAGGAAAGGGGGAGATGGATATAGTTAAGCAGTGAAAGGGAGATGAGAAGGAATGTGTGGAAAGCTGGAGAGGGAGAGAGAGACACATGGTCAGAGAACATGCTTGGACTTCGTAATGTTCGTCCATGCATACACTATCGTTCAAAAGTTTGGTCACTTAGAAATGTCCTTGTTTTTAAAAGAAAAACACGTTTTTTTTGTCGATAAATACAACATCAAATTGCTCAGAAATACAGTGTAGACATTGCTAATGTTGTAAACGGCAGATTTCTTATGGAATATCTACATAGGCGCACAGAGGCCCATTATCAGCAACCATCACTCCTTTGTTCCAATGGCACGTTGCGTTAGCTAATCCAAGTTCATAATTTTAAAAGGCTAATTAGACTAGTTAAGTATCTGGAGCATCATTGTTTGTGGGTTCTATTATAGACTCAAAATGGCCAGAAACAAAGAAATATCTTCTGAAACTTGTGAATCTATTATTTTTCTGAGAAATTGCCAAGAAACTGAAGATCTCGTACAACGCTGTGTACAGAACAGTGCAAACTCCGCACTAACCAGAATAGAAAGAGGAGTGGGAGGCCCCGGTGCACAACTGAGCAAGAGGACAAGTACACGTGTCGAGTTTGAGCATGTTTAGGCATGACATGCCAGCAAGAACCGCCGACACTACACATCCAAGTATAACAGACCAAATTCTGAAAGACAAGTGTTGTAATTTTTTATTCCGTAAAGTGAGTGTGAAAGAGGCAAAAAAAGGATTATTGCCTATTAACAATGACAAGCCACTGGGGTCTGACAACTTGGATGGATAATTACTGGGGATAATAGCAGACAATATTGCCACATCTTCAATCTAAGCCTACTAGAAAGTGTGTGCCCTCAGGGCTCGAGGGAAGCAAAAGTAATTCCACGAGCCAAGGATAGTAAAGCCCACTTCACTAGCTTAAATAGCCGACCAATCAGCCCGTTGGTAAACATAGTAACCTTAAAAAAATGTGTAACCAGATACAATGCTATTTTACAGAAAACAAATTGACGCCAGACTTTCAGCACGCTTATAAGGAAGGACATTCAACAAGCACAGCATTTACACAAATGATGATCAAAAGGTTTTGTTAGACTTCAGTGCAGCTTTTGACATTATCAATCAGTCTGCTGCTGAAAAAAGTATGTGTTACGGTTTTACATCCCCCTGCTATATTGTGAATAAAGAGTTAACTGTCTAACAGAACACAGAGGGTGTTATTTAATGGAAGCCTCTCCAACATAATCCAGGTAGAATAAGGAATTCCCTAGGGCAGCTGTCTAGGCCCCTTACTTTTTTCAATCTTTACTTTGATTAAAGCCAATGCGTCTATGTGTGTGATGTCTCAACACTATACACATCAACTACTACAGCAACTGAAATGACTAACACTCAACAAAGAGCTGCAGGTAGTTTCAGAATGTGTGACAAGGAATAAGTTAGTGCTAAATATTTCCAAAACTAAAATAATTGTTTTTGGGACACATCATTCACTAAACCCTAAACCTCAACTAAATCCTGTAATAAATCATGTGGAAATTTAGAAAATTCAGGTGACTAAACTGCTTGGCAAAACTCTGGATTTTAAACTGTCATGGTCAAAACATGTTGATACAGTAGCTAAAATGGGGAGAAGTCTATCCATAATAAAGTGCTGCTCTGTTCTTAACAGCACTATCAACAAGGCAGGTCCTACAGGCCCTAGTTTTGTCGCACCTGGACTACTGTTCAGTCATGTGGTCAGGTGCCACATTTTTGCAGTAATGCTGCAATTAGTTGGTTGTAATTTTTGGTAAAGCAGAGATTTCCATATGTTTTAGTTAGCTGCATGTATGACATAACTCCACCAGTCGTTTTTATGATGTCATTTACAAAGATTAAACCTTTTTAAACATTTTCTTTTTAAATTATGTTTTTTTTTTTTATCAATTAGTATATTTCAGTTTAACCACAGTATTTGTTGTATTATTTGTTCTGTCTTTTCTGGTGGATTAAATTGAACCAACTTTCTATGGCTTGTTTTAAAAATAGCGATAATTGGGAGATGATTTCCTTATAACTGAAAGTGAGAAGTTGCAATCTGAATAAAGGGAAAAAAAGGCCTTTCTTGAACAGGGCGAGATATTCTTACTAATTTGATAGAGAACCAGTTCGGATTTAAATATAACTTTTGTATGACTGAAGCCTTTCGTGAGAGGTCTAATGCTTTAAAATGTAATCATTTCTGCCCTCTGAATTAATATTCATTATAGTTTAATTTTGTCTGGCTTGCCGTTCCAAATAAAATTGAATATTTTTTTGTAATATAATTTCAAAAACTGTTTGCTAGGTGTTGGCAAGACCATAAGCAAATAAGTAAACTCACGTCGGAAGACATGAAGTGCTTTGAAAAGCTGGTCATGGCTCACATCAACAGCATCCTCCCAGAAACCCTAGACCCACTCCAATTTGCATACTTCCCCAACAGATCAACAAATCTCAATCTCACTCCACACTGCCCTTTCCCACCTGGACAAAAGGAACACCTATGTGAGAATGCTGTTCATTGACTACAGCTCAGCGTTCAACACCATAGTGCCCACAAAGCTCATCACTAAGCTAAGAACCCTGGGACTAAACACCTCCCTCTTCAACCGGATCCTGGACTTTCTGCTGGGCCGCACCCCAGGTGGTAAGGATAGGCAACAATACGTCTGCCACGCTGATCCTCAAAACTGGGGCCCCTCAGGGGTGTGTACTTAGTCCCCTCCTGTACTCCCTGCTCACCCACGACTGCGTGGCCAAACACGACTCCAACACCATCATTAAGCTTGTTGACCACACAACAGTGGTAGGCCTGATCACCGACAACGATGAGACATCCTATAGGGAAGAGTTCAGAGAACTGGCAGTGTGATGCCAGGACAACAACCTCTCCCTCAATGTGAGCAAGACAAAGGAGCTGAACGTGGACTACAGGAAAAGGAGGGCCGAACAGCCCCCTATTACCATCGACAGGGCTGTAGTGGAGCGGGTCGAGAGTTTCAAGTTCCTTGGTGTCCACATCATCAATGAACTCTCATGGTACAAACATACCAAGACAATTGTGAAGAGGGCACAACAAAACATTTTCCACCTCAGGAGACTGAAAAGATTTTGCATGGGTCCCCAGATCCTCAAAAGTTTCTACAGCACCATCGAGAGCATCCTGACCGGTTGCATCACCGCTGGGTATGGCAACTGCTATGCATCTGACCATAAGGCGCTACAGAGGGTAGTGCGTATGGCCCAGTACATCATTGGGGCCAAGCTTCCTGCCATCCAGGACCTATATAATAGGCGGAGTCAAAGGAAAGCCCACAAAATTGTCAGAGACTCCAGTCACCCAAGTCATAAACTGTTTTCTCTGCTACCGCATGGCAAGTGGGACCGGAGCGCCAAGTCTAGGACCAAAAGGCTCCTTAATAGCTTCTACCCCCAAACCATAAGACTGCTGAACAATTAATCAAATGTCCACTGGACTATTTACATTGACTGCTCCCTCCCTCCCCTCCATTTGTTATGTACACTGCTGCTACTCACTGTTTATTATCTATTTATCACTTTAATCCTACCTACATTTACAAATTACCTCAACTAACCTGAACCCCCCCCCCCCCCCCCCTGCACATTCGGAACCAGTACCCCCTGATATAGACTCGTTATTGTTATATTATTGTGTTACTTTTTCTAATTATTTACTTTAGTTTATTTGGTAAATATTTTTTATGCAGAATTTTAACCCATTTTATAAGAGATTCTCCAAAATGTAAATGGTCCAGGCATTTATACACTGCTCAAAAAATAAAGGGAACACTAAAATAAAACATCCTAGATCTGAATGAATGAAATATTCTTATTAAATACTTTTTTTTTTACTTAGTTGAATGTGCTGACAACAAAATCACACAAAAATGATTAATGGAAATCAAATGTATCAACCCATGGAGGTCTGGATTTGGAGTCACACTCAAAATGAAAGTGGAAAACCACACTACAGGCTGATCCAACTTTGATGTAATGTCCTTAAAACAAGTCAAAATGAGGCTCTGTAGTGTGTGTGGCCTCCACGTGCCTGTATGACCTCCCTACAACGCCTGGGCATGCTCCTGATGAGGTGGCGGATGGTCTCCTGAGAGATCTCACCTGGACTAAAGCATCCGCCAACTCCTGGACAGTCTGTGGTGCAACGTGGCGTTGGTGGATGGAGCGGGACATGATGTCCCAGATGTGCTCAATTGGATCCAGGTCTGGGGAACGGGCGGGCCAGTCCATAGCATCAATGCCTTCCTCTTGCAGGAACTGCTGACACACTCCAGCCACATGAGGTCTAGCATTGTCTTGCATTAGGAGGAACCCAGGGCCAACAAGGGGTCTGAGGAACCCAGAGCCAACAAGGGGTCTCACAAGGGGTCTGAGGATCTCATCTCGGTACCTAATGGCAGTCAGTTTACCTCTGGCGAGCACATGGAGGGCTGTGCGGCCACCCAAAGAAATGCCACCCCACACCATGACTGACCCACCGCCAAACCGGTCATGCTGGAGGATGTTGCAGGCAGGTTCTCCACGGCGTCTCCAGACTCTGTCACGTCTGTCACATGTGCTCAGTGTGAACCTGCTTTCATCTGTGAAGAGCACAGGGCGCCAGTGGCGAATTTGCCAATCTTAGTGTTTTCTGGCAAATGCCAAACATCCTGCACGGTGTTGGGCTGTAAGCACAACCCCCACCTGTGGACGTCGGGCCCTCATACCACCCCCATGGAGTCTGTTTCTGACCGTTTGAGCAGACACATGCACATTTGTGGCCTGCTGGAGGTAATTTTGCAGGGCTCTGGCAGTGCTCCTCCTGCTCCTCCTTGCACAAAGGCGGAGATGGCGGGCCTGCTGCTGGGTTGTTGCCCTCCTACGGCCTCCTCCACGTCTCCTGATGTACTGGCCTGTGTCCTGGTAGCGCCTTCATGCTCTGGACACTACACTGACAGACACAGAAAACCTTCTTGCCACAGCTCGCATTGATGTGCCATCCTAGATGAGCTGCACTACCTGAGCCACTTGTGTGGGTTGTAGATTCCGTCTCATGCTACCACTAGAGTGAAAGCACCACCAGCATTCAAAAGTGACCAAAACATCAGCCAGGAAGCATAGGAACTGAGAAGTGGTCTGTGGTCACCACCTGCAGAACCACTCCTTTATTTGGGGTATCTTGCTAACTGCCTATCATTTCCACCTGTTGTCTATTCCATTTGCACAACAGCATGTGAAATTTATTGTCAATCAGTGTTGCTTCCTAAGTGGACAGTTTGATTTCACAGAAGTGTGATTGACTTGGAGTTACATTGTGTTGTTTAAGTGTTCCCTTTATTTTTTGGAGCAGTGTATATAAACTCTAGTCGTACTTTATCAAAATAATTTTCAAAGTCCGCTATAAATAGCCTGGTTTCTAAATTTTTCAGAGTGTTCTATTGTTTCCAGTACTTGCCTTATATTATCTCCAATGTACTGTATCATCCATGTCAACAACCTGTCTAATTAGAGTGAATAATGTCGGACAATTCCTTTTCAATTCTATGCGCTATACATTTTGCTAGACTTTTTGCACCACAACACTGAAGTGTAAGGGGCCTCCAATTTTTTTTAAATGGACTGGATCTTTATATTTCCCACTTGTATCCTGTTTCAGTAATAATGAAATCAGACATTCTTGGTGAGTGTCTGATAATCTACAATTTATATAGGAGTGATTAAAACATGCTAATAATGGTCCTCTGAGTATTTCAACAAAGGTTTGGTTTACCTCAACTGGTATGCCATCCAGCCCTGGAGTTTTCCCGGCCTTAAAGGCTTTAATTGCATCAAGAAGTTCCTCCTCTTTCATTTCACCATCACAAGTCTTTCTGTACGGCTGTTAATGTTACAGTATTAATAGAAAACAATCCATACAATTAGCTTTGGTTAGAGGAGATGGAGACTGAAACAAAAACATACGCTTAAAGTACTTTGCTTCCTCTTCCTCCTCCTCAAAATATAATTAGGTGAATCATGGGTAACTCCGTCATTTGTAACAAGTTTCAGTCAATTATTTCTGGTAGCATTTCTATGTTGAAGATTTAAAAAGAATTTGGTGCATTTTTCCACATATTCCATCCAATTTGCATTATTAATATAATATATTCCACTTTAACTTTCTTGAATAAGTTCCTCCATTTCTTTTTGTTTTTCCTCTAACTTATGCTTATATCGTACAATTTGTATTGCTATCTATCTTTTCTGTTAGACCTTCTATGTCCTTTGTTAGTATGGACTCCTTTGACTTAAATTGCTTTTGTTTTAGAGATGAGTTGTCATGTTCGTCGTAATGATGAGACCAAGGCACAGCGTGATAAGAATACATTCTTCTTTATTTAAACAAAGAACACTAAACAAACTAATAAACCGCTATGACAAACCAAGTGCTGCCATGTAACTACACATAGACAATAACCCACAAAACCAAAATGGAAATGGCAACCTAAATAGGATCCCCAATCAGAGACAACGATAAACAGCTGCCTCTGATTGGGAACCAATTCAGGCCACCATAGACCTACATTTACCTAGACAAACCACAACCCCATGGATATACAAAAAACCCTAGACAAGACAAAAACATACATACCACCTTCGTCACACCCTGACCTAACCAAAATAATAAAGAAAACTAAGAAAACTAAGGTCAGGGCGTGACATGAGTACTGAATTGCATGGCCTCTAACGCCACATTTAAATGTGTCCCATAAAATAATATATGCTGTACCTATGATATGTTGAAAAAATGCAGTTAAAAATGCATCCTCTAGTTAAAAACAAGTTATTATCCAATAGGCTTTGATTGAATTTTCAATATCTTCGCCCACATGGAAATTCAGTAAGGGTAATGTATATATCCCCTATCAACACTTTTTTCACTTTTGGTGCCAACGAGAATGACATAAGAAAGAAGTCAAGACGACTAGCTTGATTGAGCCTCCGGCAAATATATATCATTAGGATATTTAAGGCTCCATATATTCACTAGTTCCAATGTATTCATGACATTCATGACGTCCTGAAGAGCATGAGGGTGATATTTTGTCATGTGATTTCCTTTACGCTCCATTGAGGTATTTAAAACAGTATTATAATCTCCCACCATAATAATAGAGGCTTGTATTGCTTGCAGGGGTGATCATTTATTATAAACTCAGCAAAAAATGAAACGCCCTTTTTCAGGACCCTGTCTTTCAAAGATTATTTGTAAAAATCCAAATAACTACATAGACCTTTATTGCAAAGTGTTTAAACACTGTTTCTCATGCCTGTTCAATGAACCATGAACAATTAATGAACATGCACCTGTGGAACGGTCGTTAAGACACGAACAGCTTACACTAAAGAGGCCTTTATACTGACTCTGAAAAACATCAAAAGAAAGATGCCCAGGGTCCCTGCTTATCTGTGTGAACGTGCCTTAGGCATGCTACAAGGAGGCATGAGGACTGCAGATGTGGCCAGGGCAATAAATTGCAATGTCCGTACTATGAGATGCCTAAGACAGCGCTACAGGGAGACAGGACGGACAGCTGATTGTCCTCGCAGTGGCAGACCATGTGTAACAACACCTGCACAGGATTGGTACATCTGAACATCACACCTGCGGGACAGGTACCGGATGGCAACAACAACTGCCAGAGTTACACCAGGAACGCACAATCCCTCCGTCAGTGTGTCACAGCATCATCGGACTGAGCTTGTTGTCATTGCAGGCAACCTCAATGCTGTGCGTTTCAGGGAAGACATGTTCCTCCCTCAAGTGGTACCCTTCTTGCAGGCTCCTCCTGACATGACCCTCCAGCATGACAATGCCACCACCAGCCATACTGATCGTTGTGTGCGTGATTTCCTGCAAGACAGGAATGTCAGTGTTCTGCCATGGTCAGCGAAGAGCCCGGATCTCAATCCCATTGAGCACATCTGGGACCGGTTGGATCGGAGTGTGAGGGCTAGGGCCATTCCCCCCAGAAATGTCTGGGAACTTGCAGGTGCCTTGGTGGAAGGGTGGTGTAACATCTCACAGCAATAACTGGCAAATTTGGTTCAGTCCATGAGGAGGCACTGCAGTACTTAATGCAGCTGGTGGCCACACCAGATACTGACTGTTACTTTGGATTTTGACCCCCCCCCACCCCCTGTTTGTTCAGGGACATATTATTCAATTTCTGTTAGTCACATGTCTGTGGAACTTGTTCAGTTTATGTCTCAGTTGTTGGATCTTGTTATGTTCATACACATATTTACACATGTTAAGTTTGCTGAAAATAAATGCAGTTGACAGTCAGAGGATGTTTCTTTTTTTGCCGAGTTTATATACAGTATTTACAAAGAAGCATGGATCATCATTATTTGAGCCATATCTGTTGATGGTCCAATAACATATTTTAGATCATCCCTCTACCTTGCTGTTTGGACAGTATCAAAAGAACTGTTAATTAATATCATCACCCCTTCTGAGTTTCTTTTCCCATGGGAGAAGTATACAGTTGAAGTCGGAAGTTTACATACACCTTAGCCAAATACATTTAAACTCAGTTTTTCACAACAACATTTAATCCTAGTAAAAATTCCCTGTCTTAGGTCAGTTGGGATCACCACTTTATTTTAAGAATGTGAAATGTCAGAATAATAGCAGAGAGAATGATTTATTTCAGCTTTTATTTATTTTATCACATTCCCGGTGGGCCAGACGTTTAGTATTTGGTAGCATTGCCTTTAAATTGTTTAACTTGGGTCAAACTTTTCGGGTAGCCTTCCACAAGCTTCCCGCAATAAGTTGGGTGAATTTTGGTCGATTCCTCCTGACAGAGCTGGTGTAACTGAGTCAGGTTTGTAAAGCCTCCTTGCTCGCACACGTTTTTTCAGTTCTTGCACACAAATTTTCTGTAGGGTTGAGGTCAGGGTTTTGTGATGGCCACTCCAATACCTTGATTTTGTTGTCCTTAAGCCATTTTGCCACAAATTTGGAAGTAAGCTTGGGGTCATTGGAAGACCCATTTTGACCAAGCTTTAACTTCGTGACTGTCTTGAGATGTTGCTTCAATATATCCACATAATTTCCTTCTCACGATGCCATCTATTTTGTGAAATGCACCAGTCCCTCCTGCAGCAAAGCATCCCCACAACATGATGCTGCCACCCCCGTGCTTCACGGTTGGGATGGTATTCTTTGGCTCGCAAGCCTCCCCCTTTTTCCTCCAAACATAACAATGGTCATTATGGTCAAACAGTTCTATTTTTGTTTCATCAGACCAGAGGACATTTCTCCAAAAAGTACAATCTCTGCCCCCATGTGCAGTTGCAAACCGAAGTCTGGCTTTTTTATGGAGGTTTTGGAGCAGTGGCTTCTTCCTTGCTGAGCAGCCTTTCAGGTTATGTCGATATAGGACTCGTTTCACTGCTCCCAAGGTAGAACCAGGCCTACAATTTTTTTTTTGAGGTCTTGGCTGATTTCTTTTGATTTTCCCACGATGTCAAGCAAAGAGGCACTGAGTTTAAAGGTAGACCTTGAAATACATCCACAGTTACACCTCCAATTGACTCAAATTTTGTCAATTAGCCTATCAGAAGCTTATAAAGTCATGACATATTTTTATGTAATTTTCCAAGCTGTTTAAAGGCACATTCAACATAGTGTATGTAAACTTATGACCCACTGGAATTGTGATACAGTGAGTTATAAGTGAAATAATCTGTCTGTAAACAATTGTTGGAAAGATTACTTGTGTCCTGCACAAAGTACATGTCCTAACCGACTTGCCAAAACTATAGTTTGTGGAGTGGTTGAAAAACAAATGTTAATGACTCTAACATAAGTGTATGTAAACGTACAACTGTATTTCAACCTCCCCAGTCCATTTTCCACTCACCTTCATCTAAAATGTTGAATGAGTTTATATTCCCTTTCTTTGAGCCTGGTAAATATTGTTCTTCTTTTCTTATTATCTGCTAAGCCATTACAATTCTAACTGGCCCTACTTATTTCACCATTTCACCATAATGAGATACAAGTTTCAAATCTATTCATCATCAACACTTTTCGTGTACACTTGTAGTATACACATCTCAGTGCAAGAGGCGTCACTGCAGTCCCTGGTTCGAATCCTGGCTGCATCACATCTGGCCGTGATTGGGAGTCCCATAGGGCGGTGCACAATTGTCCTAGCGTTATCCGGGTTTGGCCGTCATTGTAAATAAGATTTTGTTCTTAACTGACTTGCTTTGTAAATAAAGGTTAAATATATATATATATATTTATTCAATGTATTAAAGTACCATAGTGATTGAGTGGCCATATAGCTGTACCATGATATTTGCATTGCTACTAAGTAACCCTCCAATTGTTCTCCACTACTCCACCCGCCAAAGCCCCTACCAAGTTGGGTTGTCATCCCAGTGACCGGCAGACCATCCCCGTCCCCCGGATCTCTAGGCCCCTGATAAGCCAGGACCCATCCTTCGAAAAGAGCACACAGTGCCACCCGCAGAACAGAAGCAGATTAACAGCTAAAAGTATTTCCATCGCTCTCACCTCAATTTGCTTTATATATATATAGCTATTACGGAAAAAGATATATATTCAAATATCTTGTGTATCTTTAATTTCCCTCATTTACAATGAATATGCGTAATAATGTCAGCATTTTGTGCAAAGGATTGTTACCTATAACCAGGTTTGCCATTGCATAACATGTATGTCAAGCAATTATTATTTTAGCAAACAATTATTGTGATTCATCCTATATTGTGCCTAACATCCTTACCCCTTTGCAACAGATGTGATGGCCGGATTACATTTTGTTCAAGCTGTTTTCTAGTGACATTTATTTGGATACATCCATAGCAATGAGTTAATGAGGCACGATTTCACCTGGCATAGAAAATGTGCTCTCTCGTCAGGACACTGTTGGTCAGAGGAGCTAGCCAACAACACAGCTAACACAATCACTTCAAACTGAAACTGGAAAAATACTGCAAACTAGCTGTTATTGTTTCATTTGACCGTTTTTTTATTTATATTTATTTGTATATATATCCATAAAACTGATGCTGATTCATGATTTCGACTGGCTGAGAAAAGCTGCCTGTCTGTCTGTCTCATCCCGACTTCCAACTCCTGACACGTTCATTACTATGCGACAGCTGGAGATCAAATTTGCATACTGAAACAATGTTGCAAATGTCAGAGAGACAGACAGCAATGTTTATACAAATCTCTGCTGTTGAAAACTAAATGTTAGTCTAAAAGAAATGCAAGATAAAGTCTTACATGTTTTTTTTATTGTGGAGATAAAGTTTATAAATTGCCTGGCTGGGCTAATGAGACAGTGGATTGTGCAGTCAGATGGAACAGAGTAAATAGGCATTTTAAAGTCATAGATTTAACTTATGGAATAGACACCGGCTGGAATGCAGTTTTAACCAATCAGCATTCAGGATTAGACCCACCCGTTGTATAATTAAGCAATAAGGCATGAGGGGGTGTGGTATATGGCCAAGATACCATGGCTAAGGTTGTTCTTAGGCATCACAGAGTGCCTGGACACAGCCATTAGCCGTGTGATATTGACCATATACCACAAACCCCAGAGGTGCCATATTGCTATTATAAAATGGTTACCAACGTAATTAGACCAGTAAAAATAAATGTTTTGTCATACCCGTGGTATATGGTCTGATATTCCACGGCTGTTAGCCAATCAGCATTCAGGGCTTGAACCACCCAGTTTATAATACGTAATAACCTTGTTTGGCAAGACATCATCAAAGGGCAGCCAAGTTGTTGTCTTTGCCAAACAGAAACAGAAATGGCAACCTGATTAAGCCATCTGCACCTTACATTAAACAGAACACCCATGGTGAATTGCACTAGAAACCTGGTGTCTGTACTGTCACCACCTGAGAGGTCTGAGACAGTGTGTGCTTCTTCTGTTCAGAAGTCAAATACCACATAGACAGTAGAATCCTACGGACAGACAGAAATCAGCTGATTTCTGGTATGGTTCAGTAGCTGAGAGAGACCACGGTGTAATTGATTGCTATGGTCTAGCTGTGGCCGTTGTCACAGGTGTTGCTAAGGCCAGACAGGGTCCCCTCTACAGATGTAGGATCTTAATTTGATCACCCTATTGCGGGATAACTTTCCTGCAATGCAACATATATGTTTTACTTTTAGTGTATTTAGGGTTTTAAAAAGAAGGCTTCTAAAGTTTGTATTTCGACTTTGAAATATCAGACTTAATTTTCTCTTACAAAAATATGTATCAACCCTACAATTTTTTTTGTGGCTACAGGATTATTTTCCTTCTGTAGCAAACTGGCTCAAATGCAGATCCTATGTACAGTATGTTCTCATGTCTTGTTGCCTGTGAGCTAAATTTAACTCTGTCTCATTCCCACTCGCTCTCTCTTGCTATTTTGAGTGTCAACTCTATCTCATT
Source organism: Oncorhynchus clarkii lewisi (assembly GCF_045791955.1). Lineage (NCBI taxonomy): Eukaryota > Metazoa > Chordata > Actinopteri > Salmoniformes > Salmonidae > Oncorhynchus > Oncorhynchus clarkii. The sequence goes on from NC_092172.1 coordinate 5,351,868, forward strand.
CGCTGTAGTTCTCCCTCTCTCGCTCTCCCTCCCTCTTGCACTTTCCAGTCTCTGTCTCATTCCCACTCGCTCTCTCTTGCTATTTTGAGTGTCAACTCTATCTCATTCGCTGTAGTTCTCCCTCTCTCGCTCTCCCTCCCTCTTGCACTTTCCAGTGTCAGTGTGTCTGCTGACACACATTTGAAGAGGGGACACTGTCAGACAGATATTGCTAGGGTAATTTGGATCGCTTGAAGGTCATGACCTCCAGTTTGTACTAAACAGACTGCATAATCTATCATTTTATAACGTATACTTCGATAGGTTTTATAGAATTAACAACATACATGCACATATAGGCCTATGTAATCACTCGTACAGTATGATTGTGTTTGCCTGGCAACTGTCACTGTTTTAGCTGCATATGTGTGTCTAAATCTCCTCCATATTATATAATCATTTTCTGTTGCACAACAAACCACAAGCATGCTATTAGGCTTCTTCATCAACCCACACACACATTGCTTAGCAACACACATACACACATTCAAATTCGGCTTCTCTTTCTTCTCCCTCTTAGAGCGACGGTCACTCTTTTTAACAACACGCTCAAAGAAGTGCGAACTCTTCCTCCTGTGTGAACCAGATGGACAACACGCAGACAGAGAGGACATGTGGTACAGTCAGACGGGATATAACTCCATGACATGTACGGGAAGATGGAATGCATGTTTGTTTAAAGTACAAACTCAGGCCAAAGTGAATTAACATCTGATCATCAAGGACGTGCATTACAAACGGCACTCGCGTGGACACAACAACAGCTCTGCTGTTTGGTTTTGACTAGTGTGGGTGATCTATTTCCTTGTTTATGGAAGGTGATGGAGGTGGTGCAGTCTACCTACATAAGCAGACCAGTCTTAGACTAACTTATTCATGGATACATCAATGCAGGCCTGGGGCAAAACAGCGCTATTGCTACGCTATGCTATGCTATGCTATGCTATGCTATGTGACTAAAATGACTATTACTGGAACTTTGTAATGACTGATGTCTGTGAGCTTTCAAACCTTATCTAGTTCTCTAACTGGAGAGGCTTTTGTTGGACAGGTCGCTTGGGATATTTTGGTCATCGGGTAATTGAGCAATAACTACGGTGGGAGTGCACATGGCAATTTTAGAGCTTTGAAAACAGTTTACAGCATCCTAAAAACCCTCTGAACAGTGTATTTGTTGAACGCCACCCACCGTATCATATTTCAAGATGATGTCAGCGCGTTCCTCTGCTATCCACGTCTCAATGTCTTTCTTCATGTCAATATCTGAAAAGGAAAATAAAAAAACAAACCGTGTCAAATCCGAGATGCTTTGGTTTGCATGGTTGTGGGCAAATTTGTTGGCAAAAATATAACAGACATGCTCTTAATTTTACAGCATGCCAGCAAGCCAACCCCAGATGTCGGTCTAACTGACTACTGGATACACATGGGTGATGAATTTAAAACAAGAAGGTGGCTATGTCTGCAAAAAGAGGAGGTGATGTTGTATTTGTCCATTCAGTTGGTAAATTCACTCTATTGTTGATCATAAGCCTGTAACCGTCTCCTGCCTCTGTGCCTACAGAGCCCTGACCAGCATGTGTCCGCTCCTCAGCTCAGTGTTGACACAGTGTCACACTACGGCTGAATGCACTTCACATGCCTTCCGTAGTGGGATAGTTGAAAACGTGGTGTCTATTGAGGAAGATAATAAAAAAACCTAGCAAAACTTGCAGATTTGAATGGGTGAAAGGTAAACAGAACACAGGTTTGAGAAGCAGAGAGCCATGTGGATGTACAGTATGTTGGCAGTGTGTGAGGAGGACGTCAGGGTGTCTGTCTGTTCGGTGGACCTGTAATACAAGCCCCCTGGGAACCAAGAGTCCTGCCAATGTTTGGCTGACAGTACCTGCTGTTGGGAGCTGGCTTTTAAACGTGAAAATGTGAAATATGTCGCTGAGGGAGAGAGAAAAACGTAGAAGGTTTACATTCTGTCAGGATATGTTATTGTTAGCCATCGGGGATCCTATGGGAGAAGAGACAGTCTGGTGCAAGGCAACAGCCATGAGTTGAGGAGGAGTGAGCAATTTGGGGTCGAGGTCAGGTTAGATGAAGTGAGGAAGGACAGATGTCACAAAGTTTCTGTCTAGCAACAGAGGTGTATGAGAAGACTCAGCATAGGAGAAAGGGTTAAATACCAGTGCTTGTGTGAATACGTTTTTTGTTGTTTAATCAGCTGTATGACCCAACGGGTGAATAAACTTGGATTGAGCTTTATTAAGCGTCCCTGAGTTTTTTTTACTCTGTTTATTTAGAACCACTACCCCCACCTTCCTGCTCCCTTCCCCTCTCTCTCTCTTCACCCTCCTACACAGGAATCTACCTCACACACGCACACGTCTGTGCACAATGAAATTACGTAACGCTAATCCTCCAAAAAGTATGAAGGCAACCAGTTCAAGGGTCCTCAACTGTACGTTGTGTAGGCCTGTTTGAGAACATGGATAGCCAGTGTAGGCCTACAGAAGTTTGCTTTGGTTCGAGAAGTGAATATTGATTTCACCGCCCTCCCAACCCGTTTCAAAGCTTTCTGCCCTCACTGAGTTTACCTGTTCACACGTGGCAGAGTGTAGCATGTTTATGCCTATGCCTCTGTGGTGCTACACACCACAAGCACAGGTTATGACTCAATCCATCATGTGAACAGACCACATCAGTGGGATCCCTACAGTACAAGAATGTTAATACTGTGCTCTCCAAAACAAAACAGCGGGATGGGCCTAATCCCAGTTAATCCACACTTTCTATGGGCTGCATCATTACCAGTGTCCTGGTTCCAGATCAGTCGTAATCTGGACCACAGCAGGACACATCTCATCACTATCCTTGAGACCAGGATTACACAACCAATAGTTGTTATTTTCCAACTTGATTGAAAGGCAGCTTCGGTAAAAAAGGAAATGTAATTCCATCACTCTGGTATCTCTTAATTTAGGTTATGTGACTGGCTTTCAGCCACCGAGTGGAGACGTTTCCATAACGTTGTTTGCAACTACATGCAACAGGAGCATGGCACAAGTCTAATGAAAGATAACTGTATTGTTTATGGTATTCATTTTGAGGGGGCACATACTGGACATATGTAGACCCTGCACACATCCCTCAAGCACCGGCAGTCAGGCACCGGCAGTCAGGCACCGACAGTCAGGCACAGGCAGCTAGAACAGGGTCGGAGACAGTGTGGGGAGGCAACCTCTCAATGTGAGCAAGACAAAGGAGCTGATCGTGGACGAAAGGAAACGGAGCGCCGAACAGGCCCCCATTAACATCGGGACTGAAGTGGAGCGGGTCGAGAGTTTCATGTTCCTTGGTGTCCACATCACCAACAAACTATCACGTTCCAGACACACCAAGACAGTTGTGAAGAGGGCACGACAACACCCTTTCCCCCTCAAGGAGACTGAAAAGATTTGGCATGTGTCCGCAGATTCTTAAAACGTTATACAGCTGCACCATCAACAGCATCCTGGCCGATTGCATCACCACCTGGTATGGCAATTCCTTGGCATCTGGCCATAAGGCGCTACAGGGAGTACGTCACTGGGGCCGGTGCCAGAGGAAGGCCACAAAAAAATTGTCAAAGACTCCAGTCACCCAAGTCATAGGCTTGGGGGTAGAAGCTGTTAAGGAGCCTCTTGGTACTAGACTTGGCGCTCTGTGCGGTAGCAGAGAGTGTCAAAGACACTTGGCCCTCTCTGCTACCGCACAGAGCGCCAAGTCTAGTACCAAGAGGCTCCTTAACAGCTTCTACCCCCAAGCCATAAGTCTGCTGAACAATTCATCAAATGGCCACCCGGACTACTTACTTTAACCCCCCCCCCCTTTGTTTTTACACTGCTGCTACTCGCTGTTTATTATCTATGTATAGTCACTTTACAAATGACCTCGACTAACCTGTAGCCCCGCACATTGATTCGGTACCGGTACCCCCTTTATATAGCCTCATTATTGTTATGTACATTTATTGTGCTATTTTATATACATACAGTATATATATTTTAACTTTAGTTTATTTAGTAAATATTTTATTAACTATATTTCTTGAACTGCATTGTTGGCTAAGGGCTTGTAAGTAAGCATTTCACGGTATTTGGTCCATGTGACAAATAACATTTGATTTGTTCCAGCCTGGCCCTAAAACACCCAATTGAGCTAACCGTGATCTAACCTGAGGATCACAATTGTTTCAATCAGGTTTGTCAATGCTGGGCTGGAACAAAACCCTGCACAAACACACACACACACACTGGGCCGTTGGAGCCAACTTAAAGGGGCAGTGCAGTTAAACGTGATTTTCCATTTATATATTTCCATGAGGTCGAAATAACACTGAAATTGTGAAAATTATAATAATGTCATTTTTGTGTAAGATCAGTTAAAAAAAATACCTGGCATATCAGCCTGTTCAGGTGGGATGGAACTTTTGGACCAGATCATGACATCACAATGTGATCTGATTATATAGACCAATGACTGTGCATCTGGGTAAGGGGTGAGCTCAAGACCATCCTATCAGTCAATCAGGGCTGTGTATGTAAATATCTTAACATTTGTTTCCTATGCCCACACGATCAGACTGAGCATTTCAAGGAAGTTCAGGGAAATAAATTATAAAAAAATATATTTTGGAGTTATTTTCATTCATATAAAACACACACAGTGATTTATTAGAAATACAGTAATGATTTAAAAATACAATTACAAAGAGTGCTTTAGGGTAACACAGACAGGACTGAATGTCTAGAACGTGAATGTAGGCTAGACCTACTGAATAATTCAGTGAGGTAGAGGATGAAGCACATGTCTGCCAGACAGATGGTGGTCACTCATTGGCACAAATAAAACACAGCAGGGGAGATGACTGAAGGCTACGGCTGAAGTCTACACAGTCTACCTGGAACTTCATGGTCAGCAGATACTGATGTCTGTCCAATCAGTGACCACAAGGAGAAAGACATTTGACCCTCCTGGCCTCCACTGTGTGGCCTAACATTTGCTTGGTTTTCTTTAACGGGTAAAAAGAAAAGTGACAACACACCCCTCCTAACCAAAGGAACAGAGGTCTCAGTTCGGGACACATCAATGTCAATATGGTTGGCTGCTGATGGTCAGTAACAGCTTCACCTCTTTATCTCTGATCTTACTTTCAGAACAACAAACTCAGAAGAGGGAACACAGGCGACGGTGATCCTCGCTATTATAAAGCGCTGCATGTGCTGCATACTATTCCAAGCATCTGGCTGAAACTGCCATGTGGTCAGTGGTCTGAAATCCTAGCAGGCATATGGAGTTACTGAGAATGTCGCTGTAAGCAGGGCAGAGGCCGGAAGAGAGACCAGAGAGGGTTTAAGTAGCCGGTTGTGCCCCAACTGATTGACTATACATCTGGTCCAGAGGAAGTTGACCCACGCACACACATACATAGATACAAAGGGAATGAGTCACGAACAGATGCACATGCACAAGAACACAAGCACATGCATGAAAAAAAATAACACATAACTAATTGTGCATGACCACAACGATTGATAGCACATACAGTGCCTTGCGAAAGTATTCGGCCCCCTTGAACTTTGCGACCTTTTTCCACATTTCAGGCTTCAAACATAAAGATATAAAACTGTATTTTTTTGTGAAGAATCAACAACAAGTGGGACACAATCATGAAGTGGAACGACATTTATTGGATATTTCAAACTTTTTTAACAAATCAAAAACTGAAAAATTGGGCGTGCAAAATTATTCAGCCCCTTTACTTTCAGTGCAGCAAACTCTCTCCAGAAGTTCAGTGAGGATCTCTGAATGATCCAATGTTGACCTAAATGACTAATGATGATAAATACAATCCACCTGTGTGTAATCAAGTCTCCGTATAAATGCACCTGCACTGTGATAGTCTCAGAGGTCCGTCAAAAGCGCAGAGAGCATCATGAAGAACAAGGAACACACCAGGCAGGTCCGAGATACTGTTGTGAAGAAGTTTAAAGCCGGATTTGGATACAAAAAGATTTCCCAAGCTTTAAACATCCCAAGGAGCACTGTGCAAGCGATAATATTGAAATGGAAGGAGTATCAGACCACTGGAAATCTACCAAGACCTGGCCGTCCCTCTAAACTTTCAGCTCATACAAGGAGAAGACTGATCAGATATGCAGCCAAGAGGCCCATGATCACTCTGGATGAACTGCAGAGATCTACAGCTGAGGTGGGAGACTCTGTCCATAGGACAACAATCAGTCGTATATTGCACAAATCTGTCAAGAAGAAAGCCATTTCTTAAAGATATCCATAAAAAGTGTCGTTTAAAGTTTGCCACAAGCCACCTGGGAGACACACCAAACATGTGGAAGAAGGTGCTCTGGTCAGATGAAACCAAAATTGAACTTTTTGGCAACAATGCAAAACGTTATGTTTGGGGTAAAAGCAACACAGCTGAACACACCATCCCCACTGTCAAACATGGTGGTGGCAGCATCTTGGTTTGGGCCTGCTTTTCTTCAGCAGGGACAGGGAAGATGGTTAAAATTGATGGGAAGATGGATGGAGCCAAATACAGGACCATTCTGGAAGAAAACCTGATGGAGTCTGCAAAAGACCTGAGACTGGGACGGAGATTTGTCTTCCAACAAGACAATGATCCAAAACCTAAAGCAAAATCTACAATGGAATGGTTCAAAAATAAACATATCCAGGTGTTAGAATGGCCAAGTCAAAGTCCAGACCTGAATCCAATCGAGAATCTGTGGAAAAAAACTGAAAACTGCTGTTCACAAATGCTCTCCATCCAACCTCACTGAGCTCGAGCTGTTTTGCAAGGAGGAATGGGAAAAAATGTCAGTCTCTCGATGTGCAAAACTGATAGAGACATACCCCAAGCGACTTACAGCTGTGATAGAGACATACCCCAAGCGACTTACAGCTGTAATCGCAGCAAAAGGTGGCGCTACAAAGTATTAACTTAAGGGGGCTGAATAATTTTGCACGCCCAATTTTTCAGTTTTTGATTTGTTAAAAAAGTTTGAAATATCCAATAAATGTCGTTCCACTTCATGATTGTGTCCCACTTGTTGTTGATTCTTCACAAAAAAATACAGTTTTATATCTTTATGTTTGAAGCCTGAAATGTGGCAAAAGGTCGCAAAGTTCAAGGGGACCGAATACTTTCGCAAGGCACTGTATATAGTATTGTAAAACAATAAAGATACTATTTTTCCGGAACTTAAAACAAAAAAAAAAGGAAGGAAATAAGTGTTCCTGTGTATTTCACGTCGGGCAACCTATGCAAATCCATCTATTGAATCTTATCCTAAGCTGGAAATCAAGTTACTGTGGTGTTTATAACCATATTCGCCATGCTACAGAGAAAGGCTACATTGAAATCAAGGGGATTTTGCCTGTTGTGGATCAAATGTAATGACATTCATAGCTTATAATTATATTAATGGGGTGTTTTCAGCACAGAATGACGAAATAGACTGTTCTGAAAAAGAAGATTAATGCAAACCTTCCATCATTCATCGGGAAAATTACAAGAAAATAGTAACTATAACTATACCTATAATGTATTTGCTATATGATCACTGTGCCAGAGTTTAACTGCAAGGTTGTGGAGACGCAAAACTATAGCCTATTCAAAAGCAATACAGGCAACGCACAAAAGGCTAAACCAAACCACACGAGTAGGTGTTGTGGCATTCACCAGCATTTTCATAGCCTATAACGTAGCGTTATGCCAGCAGGAGAATTCTACACGAGAAAACAATAAATTAAATATATAGATGATTTACCTTTTATTGTGGATATCTCTCTGCGCTATCCCTGCAGTATAAATATTATAATTCCCTCTTCTCATTATCCCCTCGCTCCTGGAATTTTAGATCCACGGGAGCTGTCACCCAAATCGCGGAATCGCAACAATAGCCGCGACGTCTACAGTGGGTCCATACTGGAGCACACGGGCTACCTACTCCTAACGGGATAGTGGTTCATTTGTCACTGAACAGTCTGTGGTTGGTGCACTGAGCAGGCGCAGCAGCGTGGCATGCGTGACAGAAATATGCATGCTGTATGATGATGACTTAAAAAGGTACAGTCCTCCTGCGTTACAGTCCTATTTTTACGGACCGACTCACCTCATGTACACTGCAGTGGAGGCTGATGTGAAGTATATTATGTGCTTTTGGCGCCCTCTCATGGCTGGACTGCAGCTTTACACCAACCAAGGTGTAGTATTGTTCTTCAGGGCTACAAAATAAGTAAGACTTTATATTATTATATTTGTGTCAATAAAGACTATAAACATACACCCAGGGTGTTTATTAGCATCATCGATCACTGATTGCAATATACCTTGTATTTTAGTCCATGGCATAATATGGCATGATGCTCAGCATACCACCGGGGTACAAAACAAGCAAGTGAGAATGATTTTATATTTTGAAAACTAAACATAAAAAAACAAATTATTATAATTCCACACATTGCAGTGGTACTACGTAAGAATTGGTCAATGACTGATAAGGCAACCTGGTCTCAGAGCATTTCGTATGATTCTGTATGTGAAGCCGAGTCACTCCATTAAGTATGATATGTATTAATTTGTGGATGTCCATCACCCATTTTGTATGATATGTTTTGTATGATATGCACAAGCTGCATTATCGCGGGCGCCCCGTGAATTAGGCAATGGACAAACAAGCTCTGGAAGGATGCCGGCCTCCCGATTTCTCATTGCTAACTGAGCTGTAGCATTTATTCACATAATATTGGAGTCAGATTGATAAATTTAGCTTATTATTACACTAAGCAGAAATATAAACACAACATGTAAAGTGATGGTCTCATGTTTCATGAGCTGAAATAATGAACAAAAAGCTTATGCCCACATTTGTTTACATCCCTGTTTTACATCCCTGTTAGTAAGCATTTTTCCTTTACCAAGATAATCCATCCACCTGACAGGTGTGGCATATCAAGAAGCTGATTAAACAGCATGATCACTACACAGGTGCACCTTGTGCTGGGGACAATAAAAGCCACTCTAAAATGTGCCGTTTTGTCACATAACACAATGCCACAGATGTCTCAAGTTGAGGGAGCGTGCAATTGGCATGCTGAATGCAGGGATGTCCACCAGAGCTGAATGCTCTATCATAAGCCATCTCCAACGTCGTTTTAGAGAAATTGGCAGTATGTCCAACAACCGCAGACCACGTGTATGGCGTCGTGTGGGCAAGCGATTTGCTGATGTCAACATTGTGAATAGAGTGCCATATGGTGGCGGTGGGGTTATGGTATGGGCAGGCATAAGCTATGGACTACAAACATAATTGCATATTATCAATGACAATTTGAATGCACAGATATACCGTGATGAGATCCTGAGGTTCATTGTCATGCCATTCATCCACCACCATCACCTCATGTTTCAGCGTTGATAAGCGTGATGTTGCAAGGATCTGTACACAATTCCTGGAAGTTGAAAATGTCCCAGTTATTCCATGCCCTGTATACTCACTAGACATGACACCCATTGAGCATGTTTGGGATACTCTGGATCGACGTGTATGACAGAGTGTTCAAATGGGACAACATTGGGACAACATTCCACAGGCCAAAATCAACAGCAAAGCTGTTGTGAAGGAAGTTGTGAAGGAAGTGAGTTTGTGTTTATACAAGACCTCCCGCCCCCACTTTCTGTCAACCAGTCATGTCAATGCGGAGCTATATGGAGCCCTCTGCATTGTTGAAGCGAATTTATGCTTGCTCTGGCTATGCATCCGGAGGCTCCATATGGAGGGTTTGAGCAATTGCGGAGCTTCCGGGAGCTTGCGGAGGCCATGTGGAGCTCCGTACCGCATCGCCGTGCGCCTCAATTTGTTTTGACATGATTGGTTGACGGTAGGTGGGGGCGGGAGGTCCTGTATAAACACAAACTCACTTCCGTGACAACTTCCTTCACAACAGCTCAGCTCCTTTATTTTAAAGTAGGAATTCTCTGACTTCTGCGGAGGCCGTATTGCAGTAAATGCTAAATGGCCACTGTAGAAGTCGGATTGACCATGCAGATAATTTCACAAAATTTGGGAGGCGCATCGCAATGTGGTACGGAGCTCGATTTGGCCTCCCGAGTCTCCGCAATTGCATCACACCCTCTGTACGGAGCCTCCGGACGCATTGCTGGTGCAAGCATGAATTGGCTATAAGACAGAGGTTTCCATAGCCATGGCCCTTTAAATAAGGGTTGGATACAATGCAAAATCGAGCTTGCTTAAACCAATCCACTCATGTCAGATCAACTTTAAGGAAGAGAGGAAGAGAGGCTACATTTAGGAGTAATGGAACAGAGCCCATTAATACTCACTTGAAGTCAGTCTCCTGCTTTGTGGTTCCTATTAGGAAGGGAACATCATTGTTGTCACCTCTTTCCTCCACGTGACCGTCCACCACCAAGCTCCCCTTCGTTGGCAGGTGTACGAGGTTATCTGGCCTCCACGACGGTTACTCCTTCCATGGAATGGCCTGGCAGGGACAGAGAAAGAGAGCAAGATAGTGACAGTTACTCTCTATTCTATTCTATACGTTGTACGGTGCACAGTTGCCATCTGGTGGAAAGATAATGCCATGAAAAGAATGCAGGTAACTGCCTAAATAATAGAAACACAAGTAAACTAGGGATACAATGGCATTTTCTCAATTACATTTGCTCAACTCCTGCATCTTCTCTCCTCTGTCCACTCTCATCCTCTTTTTGAAAAAGGTCAAAGGTAATCGAAGAGCGGCGGCGTAGAGAGTGAATGTCTACGAAAATCAGCTTGTGTGAAATGAGAGTCTCCTTCTCTACTCACGCATCCTCAAGCAAATTACATTTACAGGGGTGGATCCCAAAATATATGTGTAAAGATTTGATTAAAACAAATTAAGTTAGTTGTGCAAGACATTTTATAGATTAAAGGTAAAAGTATCATATCGTTTGTAAACGTGTGCACGCTTTTTTCCTCAGACAATACAACAGCTTATTCAAATCGGGTGTGGCAGACAGCAAAACTCTTATGCGATAGGATACACTTGTGCTTCCTCACCAAAAGAAGGCTATCGAGGAGGGGAGGACTGTCTTCCGTTTGCCTACTAACGAATTGACACAGTTATGGGAGATTCTGGAGCGGCGCCTGAGATAGTGTTTTTCACTACCATTAATAAAATACCAAACAATGGAATTTCTCATGGAAGAATGTTGTCGCTTCCCTCCAATAGAGTTCCAGACACTTGTAGAATCTATGCCAAGGTGCATTGAAGATGTTCTGGCACCCTATTAAGACACTATTGTTAGTGTTTCCTTTATGTTGGCAGTTACAGTTAAAGTAGGTTGACTTTAAAATCACTGTGTGAATCCAGTATACCGATAGTATCTGTCTGGTGGATTGTGTATGTGTGCAAGCTTGTGTGTGTGTATGTGCATGTGAGAGTGTGTATATGTGTGTTTACCAGTTATATTCACAGCTGTGTATATTCCCCCCCAAGCTGATACCACGACGTCCCTCAAAGAACTTCAGTGGACTTCATGCAAACTGGAAACCACATATCCTGAGGCCGCACTTATTGTAGCTGGTGATTTTAACAAAGCAAATTTGTGGAAAATGCAACCGAAGTTCTATCAACACACTGACTGTAGTACTCACGCTAAATCTCTAAAGTGACTCGACAAAACTCTCCATGTCTGTCTCACAGATAAAAGTGAATTCTTTAACACCCCACGTTACTTGAGCTCTGCCCAAATATGGTGACCTGATTGGGGTCTCCTCCAAACACATGGATGTTCCTCTGGACCCACTTCAGCGCTGCTATCTGGTCCATGAAGACGTAGATTCCTGGGGGACACAAAAAGGCGGGACACCAATTAGATATGAGTGAAGCCTGGCTCAATCCCATTCTGACATGGCCTCGTTTTCTATGTTCCATATCCTTGTTCCTATTTCAGAATCTCCAACTAACCTAGGGTACCTGAAAGCTTCTGCCAATACCCAACACTTTCAGATCAGGATACGGATATAGGACATGGGACAGGGGATTTAGATCACCTCTTTTGTGTGCGTGCGTGTATGGCTTCCTCAAGAGTTAAAACTGTTGCACCATGAAAAAGCTACACCATGAAAAAGCTTAATTTAATTTAACGGGTCATATCATATTGGGGCTGAGGTGAGTCTTATAAGAATGTAGGCTCTACATGCTCACTACACACATAGATGTGCGTGTGCGCGCGTGCGTGTGTGTGTGTGTGTGTGTACAGTATGTGTGTTAGCTTGCAAGAAAGAACACCTTTTCTCCTAGCATCGGTAGCAAGACAAGACAAAGACACATTAAATATTCACATCTTAATGGGTAGGTATACACACGTTAAAATATTCAATGTGACGGAAGTACAAATATAAATACCATGAATATTGTAAAGCTCTGTTAAGAGCGGTAAATAGTTTGTAAAATGGCTACGTCGCCTCCATTATCATACTTGAACACACCATGAGCAATCTGGTAGAAAACTGCTGTAGACATTGAGAGCTTGCAATGCTAAGTTGGTGTTAAATGATTTGGGCCAGGAGTTTGCAGTTACGCTTGCTCATAACCTTAAACTGTGGGGGAGGGCAAGGACCAGGGAATATCACGAGGAATAGAAAATGTATCGTCTTTGTTAATGTCTGAATGTCAAGGGTTATTTGCACATTACTTGCCAGCAAAATGCCAAGAAGAAGAGCGTCTATTTTTCTTCATGGCGCTGACTTTTGCAGTTTGTCACGTTGGCATGTTGCGACCACGGATTTATGGTTGCTGTACTGTTGTAGGTTATTATACATTTTATTCCTTCACCAGAGTTCATCAACTAGAAGCAAAAGGGACACAACGGGAACTACCTGAACGTATACGTGTACGTGGGTGAGCACTCTCCCAGCAGCTTCAGAGTCAGGAAGCCCAGGGAGTTGAACCTGTCGTTGAAGCTGATGTACCCCACCTCAGTCATGGCTGCCAGCTCCTCTCTCGGGGAGTACTCCTCCTCTCCCCCTACTTAGCAAGTGGAGGTAGCCACCATGGTTCCACACCATCACAGGTGGCCCAGCCTCAGGCTTAAGGGTGGGGGTCCACACATTGAGGAACAGGCAGTTCTCCTGGCCTTTGACTAAGCCCATGACGGAGAGTAGGTCTTTGACCGAAACGCTGTCATTTTGGACAATACAAGTGAGTTTTTCAACAATGTTATATTACAGACAACATTATGACCATGACAGAGGGTACAAATATAATATATTCCATTCAGCAGACACTTTTATCCTATAGGTGGTCCCGGGAATCAAACCCACAACCCAGGCATTGTTAATTGTTCCCCGGAGCTCACCACAATTAGTTTTGTTTTTAATGGTCCACTGGCTCCCAGAGGCAAGATTTGTATTGGCTATTACATTTCAATAACTTAACTCATACATTGTTTACACGTTGAGCTATACACTGAGTGTACAAAACATTAAGGATACCTTCAAAATATTGAGTTGCACCCCCTCCCCCTATTACCCTCAAACCAGCCTCGATTCGTCGGGGCACGAACTCTACAAGGTGTCAAGTGTTCCACAGTGATGCTGGCCCATGTTGACTCCAATGCTTCCCACAGTTGTGTCAAGTTGGCTGGATGTCCTTTGGATGGTCCACCATTCTTGATACACACAGGAAACTGTTGAGTGCAAAAAACCCAGCAGTGTTGCAGTTCTTGACACAAACCAGTGCGCCTGGCACCTACCACCATACACCGTTCAAAGGCACTTTAATATTTTGTCTTGCCCATTCACCCTCCGAGTTGCACACATACACAATCCATAGCTGTGTTCGAATACCCATACTAACATACTGTATACTACATACTTAATGTGTATATACTACATACTACATACTACATACTAATAGTTCATTTTAGTATACTGTAAACAAACGGTATCCTTTAAGTTGAGTGTACTAGCGCTTCGCCTGTCTACCGGAAGTTAATGCTGTCACTATGTAACTTCTTGCTAGATTGTTAACCTCTTAAAGCTAGGGGGCAGAATTTTCACTTTTGGATAAATAGCGTGCCCAATTTCAACTTCCTGCTACTCATGCCAAGAATATAAGATATGCATATTATTCAGATTTGGATAGAAAACACTCTGAAGTTTCTAAAACTGTTTGAATCATGTCTGTGAGTATAACAGAACTTATGTAGCAGGCAAAACCCCGAGGACTAACTGTTCAGATTTTTTATATTTTTTTCTCATCTCTGTTCACTATATTGTCTTTGCCATTGGATATTTAATAGGAACCAATTTTCAGTTCCTACCGCTTCCACACGATGTCGCCAGTCTTTGGAATATGGTTGAGGTTATTCCTTTGTGCATTGAAGAAGTAGGCCAACTCGGAACTGGGGACACTTTTGTGAGTTGCGCAAGACATGAAAAGCAGAGCTGGTTTCTTTTCGTTCATGTATTGAATACAGATTGCCCCGTCTACAATTTTATTGATTATTAACATAACATATTACTAGCTAAACACCTTACGACTTAATTAATAATGTCCATTGACAATGCACAGCGACTATTTAACTTACCTAAGCTAAAAATTAAGTGAATAATGAAGTCAGTATATGTTAGGTAGTTAGTTAGATAGCATATAGTTAATGTACTGGCACGTTCAATGTATTAGTAGTCAAGTTCCCATCCAGGAACATGTGGCATAATTACTATAACCATATTATGACCAATAAGCATACCATACTACATACTCAATTTATGTCACAAATCGTATGGTTAGTGTGGATAGTTTGAGTATTTGAACACAGGTCATGTCTCAATTGTCTCAAGGCTTATAAATCCTTCTTTAACCTGTCTCCTCCCCTTTATCTACACTGATTGAAGTGGATTTAATAAGTGACATCAATAAGGGATCATAGCTTCCACCTGGATTCACTTGGCCAGTCTATGACAGGGAAAGAGCAAGTGTCCTTCATGTTTTGTACACTCAGTGTATGTTCTCAATTTAAAATTTACACCAGTAAACAATGTATATGAGGCAAACCATATACCAGATGCTGTACATGCCTTTTAACTGCTGACATATATGCTGTGCATTTAGTTTAGTGCATATCCAACCGTTGTAATTTAGGTACAGTATGAAAATAAGGAGATGACAATTAGGCTACAGGAGATGAGCATTACAGATAACATTTTAATGAAGTTCATTTTATTTTATCTCGTTCATTTTGGCAATGTTGCTTGCAAAATAACTGCAGTTGTTCCTGAGATAGAAAGTACATGGTTGTTCTGTGCATCACTGACCCCTGAATAAGCTATCAACTGGGCTAACACAGCTAACCTTTCAGATCAATAATATGCTGTTTTATTTTTTTGTTGTAAATGGTTGGCTTTTTAAGCGTGAGAGGAATTGAACTAGCTCGTAGCTAGCTCAGGGATGGGCAACTGGTGGCGTGCGGCTCCCCTTTTGTAGATCCGCGGACTTCCTTTTGTAGGGGGGGGGCGAGGAACTCAGTCGGGGTTTCAACTTACTGTTGAGAGCTCGAATAATAGAGTACTCAAGGTGCCATTTCGATATTTGGTTGTGCATCAGCAGTCACTCAATTAGTCCATGTCAGCTACATTTATTTAGAATGATAAATTAGTCTAGCGGTCAGCTATCTAAGCATGGTTGAATAACTGATCAGGGTGGGACCCATTGATCATCAGGTACCATATTAAAAACTGCAAACATTAGCTTCCATCCTATGGCAAAATGTGTAGAATTTCAAGAAATTAGCTGTAAAACTGCACATTTCTCTCTCCGCCCCATGGAAAAATGAATAGAATTGCATGAAATTAGCTATAAAATTGCTAAATCCTCTCTCCGCCCCTTGGCAAAATGTGTAGAATTGCAGCAAACTTGCTTTAAAATGGCAACATTTTCTCTACGCCCCATGGCAAAATGTGGGGTGTGATGAGTTCAAACTTTTTGTTGCCCCACCCCCATCAAAGTTGCCCATCCCCGCATTAGAATAATTCATACAGGTCAATACCTATAGGGCACTAATTGATTGATTGGGTTAATTGATTGACTGAAAATCTGAATTCCTGCACGCACACGCTTTCACAGATTGACCTGCATTGATTGAGAGGGTCGCTTTGGTACATGGAGGGAGGGAATGGTATTCTAGCAAGGAGCTCTATCCCTCCATCCTTCCCTCCATTATTTCACCCTTCCCTCCCTCGCTCTTTCTCTCTACCCAAAGCCAGTGTCCCTCTCAGGGGGTCGATTCTCTATTTTTAGCATTCTTTCGCCTCCTCACAAACTATCCATTTAGCACAGCAATAACATTACCCTCCACAGTGCTATGAAACAGAAATGAGAAGAAGGAAAAACGCCCAGAAGTCATTGGTTTCAGTTCCAGCCGGCTGGGTAATATTAACACAGCCCAGGAATCTTATTTACTCTCAGAGCAGAGACATTCATCTTAACCAGGGAGAGAGCTGGCCCAAATTGCACTATGACTTATGAACGGCTGGGGACTCCTGTGTGTGTGTGTGTGTGTGTGTGTGTGTGTGTGTGTGTGTGTGTGTGTGTGTGCATTGTTAGGTGAAACTTTTGTCTAAATAAACTCCAGGATACAGTTGATTATTTGAGCAGGATTTTAATGAATTATGGAGAGCGGTGTAGGATTTATACAATCATTCACACACATTATTCTCCCAACGGGACAATAGCGGCATCAGTCTTGAGGGTGTGGGGGACAGAGGGGGTGAGGATGGGGTTAAGGGTCAGGTTGAGGACAGAGGTGTACCACAGCTGTTCCAATGTTTACTGAACCCCAAAACTGCATGGAAGTGCATTAGTAAGTGCATTAAGAATGCCCCAGGAAAGCAGAACACATTTCAATAGAGTGAGATCAGTAGAAAGCAGGTGTGGCCTATGGAATCAAATCAACTTCAGAATAATTCAGAGAACTTTCTGTTTATTCTCTTAAAGCCTTTCCACGGAAACCAGAGGCCTATCTATTGGGGCTAATGTTGGCTAACTGTGACTAGCTCAGTCTTCCTGTTCCCCAAAGCCTGTCAATCTGACTTTATTGCTGCAGTAAAGAGGCAGACAGACAGTGGTCTAACCATGTTAGAGCCCGGCTTTGTCTGCAGCTCTGGGACTGCTAGGTGACGGTGAATCGGACTCAGGAGGAAAAAGATTATAAGAGATTTATCTCCCCCCCCAAAATAAAACAGTTAAAGGTTATCTCTCAGCACCAGTGGAAAAGGCCTGGCAGATTTGGGAAGTTATTGTGGGGGGCGGTAGCGGTAGCGGTACCTACACACAGGCATGCAAGCATGTGTGCTCACAAATGCATTTATGCAAGCATGCGCACACGCGCGTGGATTTGTGGGCTGTCTAGAACAGGATGAAGGTTGTGGGATGTGGGGAGAGACAAGAATCCCTGTCTCACAATCACAAATCATCCACTTTCTGCTGTGTTTGTGTGTGTGTGTGTGTGTGTGTGTGTGTGTGTGTGTGTGTGTGTGTGTGTGTGTGTGTGTGTGTGTGCGAGCGAGCGAGCAAGAGAGAGCGTGTTTCCAGCTCACAGACACATTCCAGAATGCATGAGCAGTGTTTCTTTCTGATCCTGTCAAGGAGAAGAAAAAACCTGTTGAGGAGGTTCTCTTCTACACTGTTCAACCAATCCAGTGAATGTGAAGGAGTTAAGAGTGAGTGTCACCTTTGGTATCATCCAAAAGCGGAAGTCGTGTCACAGGCTCCCTTTCCATTTCCCCTGAAAACCGTGTTCATTCGGTTGTTGTCAACCCCCTCACAGGGTGCCTCTACACTGACATACCATGCCCTCTGCTGTGATATGACCTATTCTCTCCTATACAGCAGGACTTAGTTCAGGGATGTGGAGCAAGCCTCTTTATCTCACTGTTCTTCCATAAGAGGATTTGACAGGAAGACAGCACAACTGAGATGTCATTCATATAAACAATTTCACCCTTAATCTCTTCAAATCCACCTTCATCCAAACCATATTACACATAGGTTGCTGGGATTAGAGATAGCCTATCTACACAGAAACTATGGCCTGTTTATCCCTCTGGTTTTGTGAGATACCAGTGAATTCTGCAGTAGGGTTCACTAGATAAATATAGAGTCCAAAATGTACTATTTTTGTGAAGTGCATTTTGTTTTTCATTCACTGTAGGATTTCTATGAATGTGTGACGATGCGGCTTTGAACCAGCCTCGCACATTGCTCGTTTGTTGCAGATCTTCAGAGCTAGAGGAAGGGGTTGACGGCTGATAGTTAGCTACCTGTCTGCCCGTCCACCATTTTCAATGTTATAGGAGATACTTGTTGTGACCGTGAGACACGTTACTTTGTTACATAGTGGTCTATCAAAATGACAAAAATAGAAGATGCTAACAATGTTGTAGCGAACACAGGTCAGGGATGCTAACCTAGGCCTAACTATCTGATGTGAAATGCAAACACCCTACGCATCTCACCAATAGGGTTAACTTGTTGAAAATTGTAACAAGCCTCAAATTGAAAGGAACGAGAGGACAAGTCCCCATGCTACTCAGCTCCCTCACACATCCGGGCGTTCCGATAGGCCCACGACCAACATTCCACTTGTAGCAAATTCAGGGGTAGCCCTGACCGGGACTCGAACCCTGGTCCAGCGACTTTCAAGCCAACAACTTAACCTCTTGATGAGGTCGTTAGGTGTTGTTTAAGGTTACTACATGACTCTCTATCCTCTACACAAAGTCCCTCACATATCTCTCTGATGGCCTCACAGGCACCATCCCACTAGCAAACAGCACTGCAGGGAAGTTAAACCAGGTCACTGACATGAAAGGCAAACACCTTACGCATCACCCTATGCATGAGGGTTAACTCACTTAGAAGGAATTGCGACATGGCTCATATAGCAAGGATCATTACACTATATTAATTTGCAATCATATCTGTGCATACCAAATGGACCTAAAGCCTATTTCAAATTAGACAAATTGGAAATATAGCCTACAGTCAACAATCATATTTCACCCACATAGGCTATAGCCTAGTAGCCTTGCAAGCCACACTGATCTAATACCCTCATACTATAATTGCTTTATAAACCCAATCCCAAAATTGACCCTTAGTGTCATGCCCTGACCTTAGAGAGACGTTTTTTTTTCTCTATTTGGTTAGATCAGGGTGTGATTTGGGGTGGGCATTCTATGTTGTCTATTTCTTTGTTGTTTTTGCCTAGTGTGGTTCCCAATCAGAGGCAGCTGTTTATCGTTGTCCCTGATTGGGGATCATATATAAGTTGTCATTTTCCGTTTGGGTTTTGTGGGGTGTTGTTTTCCATTTAGTGTCTGATGGAACTGGTTGCTGGCGAGTTTGTAGTTGTTATTTTTGTTTGTGTGATTCTTGACAATAAAGATCCTGAGCACTTTCCACGCTGCGCTTTGGTCCACTCTTCCTTACAACGATGAGCGTTCCCCAACTGGAGGCCCCACAGGTGATTTTTTTTTTTTTTTTTTTTAATTCTATTTTATATAAACTTATGATTTTTTTTTTTTTTTTAAATTCTATTTTATATAAACTTATGATTTTTTTTTAAGTTGGGGGGGACAAAATTATTTTAAAACGCCAGCAAATCAGCTCTGTGTGATTTTAATTCTGGAAATCTGTTCCAAAGTATTCCCATGCATAATATAAATATATATGTGATCAGAGGAATCTTGCCCATAGGGGGCACAGGGGCATGTGCCCTGTCAGATTGGTCCTGTTATTGTTTCTCTGTAATACTACTAGGCACCTAGCAATTTTATGAAGTTGGCTTTAGCTTGCCCAGATAGGTTTCCAATCCCCCAACCTCATAACTAGCTAGCAATCAAGTTACGAGTAGCTAGCTTGTCCAGCTTTCTTAGCTGGCATGCCTGCTGGCAAGGTTGGTGGACTTAAAGTTGCACTACGCAGAAATCGCTTCGCTATTTCCTGGTTGCTAAAACTCATAGTTTGAGCATTTTCAGTTTATGTGACAAAATAAGCTAGAATAATGTAGAGAATTGTTGTTCTATCTAAACTGATGTGAAATATATTTTTCATAAACAAAAATATTGTTGTTTCAGCTGTTTGAAGCTGATGTACGAATCCAAAAGTAGAAGATGCAAAAACAAAACTTAAGAATGGGAAGCATAGAAATAGTACACAGACTTGCTTTCAAGGAGTGATAGATCTATAACTCTGATTTCTGTGAGTTTGGTCAGGTCACCCAAAACGTTACATATTGCCACTTTAAGAAAAGCAAGGAATAATTGCATGTACTGAATAAGGCTCATGGTGACGCATCAGTTAGCAAGTGGTGCTAACTACCATATTGCTTACACCTTTCAAACCCTTATCTCCACAGGTGCATAGGGTGTAGGTTTTAGGGCAGGGGTGTCAAACTCATTACATGAAGGGTCTAATGTCTGCAGGTTTGAGTTTTTTTCCATTCAAAGTCAGAGACAACCAGGTTTGGGTAGTTTATCAATCAAGGGAGGAGCGAAAACCTGCAGACACTCCGCTCTCGGTGGAGTGAGTTTGACTCCTGTGGTTTAGGCAGTGGTGGCATTAGGTGACATGAGCAGCCACCCATGGCGGCATCTTGCCGGAGACTGCACAGGGGTGCCCGCACCCAAAAAATTGAAATGGTGACATTTGTGCGATCAGTTTTCTATCGCTCATTTGCACCTCACGACAATGATATCATGTCACCGTGTGGGGCTGTGGGTCAATTAACCTTGTCGGAGTGGGCTTCCTGATTCTAGTCTGTGAGCTAGGCAGGCTACTGCCTGGGAAGGTCTCCCACTCAGAAGTATGAGATGGGGGAGGGGGTAGGTTGACCTCAGGTTTCCCCACTGGAAGCCAGAGGTAGGGGGAGCTGGGGAATCTATCAAATAGTGCACCTCTAACTTTGTACTGTACTAATGCAATGAGTAAAATCAGTCACACTACAAAAGGCTACCAAATAAACCACAATTCATTCCTAATACTGTGAATATATAGTTTCACAGACATATTGTTGCATTTTTTTCTGGTTTGTGTGAAATGGTTAATATTAATTTAAGGGAGCCATACAAACTAGAACCGCCACTGGGTCTAGGGTTCGATTTGAGACTGGGCCATAATGTCTGTTGAATTAGCGAACATTTGGGGTTGTAGTGTACTCGCAAAATACTCTCTTCTCTCTCAGGGCGCAAGTGAGTGAAAGGCTCGCGGTGCGATGATAGTCACTGGTTGAAAGCGAACAGCTGTCTTCCCGTGACTAGTGCGCATCGATTCGATAAACCCAATCATTGATCACAGCGATCGATCAAGTCATGTCAAGGGGATAATCGTACTCCGGATTTTGGGAAAATACTGTACATCAACGGATATCCATTGCAACAGTTCTGTCATTTGAGGATAGAGCAAGAGGTACGCAGGTTAGTGATATTATTATGATGTATGCTATTCGCTAGCAAATGACGAAGCGCAGTGTTATTGACGAGAATGTTCTGATGGTTGCACTCGTGCATAGAACTTTGAGGGAGGATTTTTGTGTGAGCAACTAGTTGATGCATACATTACCCAAATTAGCCTCATACTTTAGGTAGAATCAACAACTATAGAATCAACCACACTAGCCTAATCCAGAGCCATCCATAGAGCTGGAGCACATGGGAATTGAAAAGAGACACTGACTTATTTTATACTGTTCAAATAATTGTAGGAATAGAAGCTGGTCATGTTGTTGCTGTTCAGTATTTGCATTTAATTGGATTGCAGAGTCGGAG
The DNA here is from genome assembly GCF_045791955.1 of Oncorhynchus clarkii lewisi. Classification (NCBI taxonomy): domain Eukaryota; kingdom Metazoa; phylum Chordata; class Actinopteri; order Salmoniformes; family Salmonidae; genus Oncorhynchus; species Oncorhynchus clarkii. The sequence goes on from NC_092172.1 coordinate 5,373,800, forward strand.
ATCTACCAGAATAGTCATGTTTTATGTAGTAGATATAGAAGAGCTGGGGAAGGTGATCAAATATAAATACATACTTAAGGAACAGTTGTAGTATTATTATTGTGCCGTTCCGAGAGTTGGAATTGGCCATTTTTGAGTCTTTTGTGGGCAAATCCAATACTTTACCCATTTCAACACTGGGGAACAAGGAGAGAGAGGCGAGCTGGGTTCAGACATGTCATTGTTTGTTGTATTGAAATGTGTGTTTTCTTGTTCGCCTGTGTTTTATTTGTCTGCAGGTGTGTGTGTGTGTGTGTGTGTGTGTGCGCGCATGTGTATTGGACATAAGCCAGTGTAGATATTAGTGTGGAGTCCTACTGAGCCAATGTCAACCATTCTGTTTGTCATCATCGCATATATGAAGCACCTCGGCTCTTTTTAGATGACCACCACAGTCAATACCTGCTGCAATACTTCTACTGTTATTCCTGGAATGAAAACCAACTGCCTTGCTGGAAAGGGTTTAGGCAGATATAATGAAATATATTTTTGGCAAAGATTACACAAGGGAAAAATCTAATCTAGTTACTTTGTTTCCATTTTTATTTTTAACACTTTTTTAACACTTTCTGTAAGGCTGAGTTATATCAGGAGTGTGTGTAAGGGTGGGGGCTGTGATGGGGTGGTTAGGAGATTTAAAGTTGAGCTATGGTTGTGGGTCTGAGAAAGCAGTCAATTTAAGGATGAAGGATATCATTTTTTGATGGGGAGGGGGGGGGGGGGGTTGATGGACCTCAGTGATTTTATGGTGTTTTAGTCCTGCAGTCTCCAAGGGTTCTGTCACATGCTTATGATCAGAGGGAGGTGTGCTTTAGTCATCACTCTTCTTTACTGACAGACATGAAAAATTTAATTTCTCATCTCTCTTTTCTCTAAGTGTTGCTGTATCTCCCTTTTCTTTTTTTCTCTTAATCTCTCTTTCTACCCTCTGTGTGCGGTTTGTCTGTGCGTATCCCCTCTCTCTCTGCCATAGCCATCACTCACTATGACCCCTGATTTCCTTAACCCAAGCTCCCTCGCTTGTCTGTCAGATGAAGAACACGCACATACAGGTAACTGCCAAAATAAAGGAAACACCAACATAAAGTGTCTTAATAAGGCGTTGGGCCACGGCGAGCCAGAACAGCTTCAATGCACCTTAGCATATATTCTACAAGTGTCTAGAACTCTATTGGAGGGAAACAACACCATTCTTTCAAAAGAAATTCCATCATTTGGTGTTTTGTTGATGGTGGTGGAAAACGCTGTCTCAGGCGCTGCGCCAGAGTCTCCCAAAAGTGTTCAATTGGGTTGAGATCTGCTGACTGAGACGGCCATGGCATTTCGTTTTCATGCTCATCAAATTATTCAGTGACGACTCGTGCCCTGTGGATGGTAGCATTGTCATCCTATGGGGACATAGACATGGTAGCCAAAATAATGGTCTGCCCAGCGTTTTTATACATGACCCTAAGCATGATGGGATATGAATTGCTTAATTAACTAAGGAACCACACCTGTGTGGAATCACCTGCTTTCAATACACTTTGTATCCTTCATTTACTCAAGTGTTTCCATTATTTTGGCAGCGACCTGTATGTAGTACTATATAAACAGGTTGATTGTTTAGCACAAAACCAATGCGTGTGAAACTGTGGGGAAAAACAGACCGGGTTGGCTTAGATTTTTGTCAACATGTAGACTATATTTTGTCTCAATGTTTATTGAAAACATATATACACACATTTGCATAATGAGCACTCGTCTCTTAAATATATAGTTACAGTTGTTGGTTAGCCAGCTAGTGAATTTTAGCCATGTTAGCATAGAGATGACATCAGTCAAAACGCCTCAAAACAAGACATATCAATAACAAGATACAGTACAACGAGATGAAACGAGCCCCCTACGATTCCCCACTAGGCAGCTTCGTGTCATTAGCAAACATTTCTAAAAAGCAGTTTTTTTCTTTGTCATTATGGGGGTATTGTGTGTCGATTGAGGGGTAAAGACGATTTAATACATTTTAGAATAAGGCTGTAATGTAACAAAATGTGGAAAAAGTCAAGGGGTCTGAATACTTTCTGAATCCATTCTATATACACGAATGCACACTTAAGGCATCGGCATGCTTCAGTTCGGCTGGCGCCTAGCCGGGCTCTGCTCAAGAGACCCCCACACACACCCCATACTGTGTGACACCATGCACACCCCTCCCCCAACTCATTCACATACGGGCACCATCTGCTAAATCACGCCTGGGCAAAGGCCAGGCCCGGAGGGTGTATGCGGCCCATGACCTGATTCAATACGGCCCCCGGAATCATGCTCAGATCACATAAAGAATTTGCAATAGTAAAGTTTTGAAAAACATATTTGTTATTCAAATTAAAAGCCCAATGAATACTCGCCTTTGTGTAATGATTTAACTCCCACCACTTATGGGACTTTTATTTTGTGAAAGTTTCATCATACTGCAGCATAATTCATTATACGTCATACTGCTGCAGAATTCTATGGCACGTTATTTGTCAGCCATTGTTGCCATTAATGCTAGTTAGTGCTAGTTTGACCACCAGAGGGCATCTTTGAGAAGCATTTGATGGTCTTCAATATTGGCTGTAATTCCAAGAAAAAAACAAACCCTCATGGTTTCCGTAAGGAAAATGTGGCCCTGTACAACGTGACGATTCAGTGAAAATAAAATCTTATTGATTTATCAAGACCAGTCCCCATGCTTGTCTCAGAGCAGCACAACTGTGCGGAAATAGTTGACACACAGGCTATTGCTTCCAACTTCAATATGCTTTTTAAATAAATAAGACCTACACCACTTTTAGCAGCACAATACTCAACACTAGTGAGACTCATGTTGACTACGGTAGACCTACAATATATAAATAATAAAACATCTATGGCGTGACGCCAGTAATACATTTTTGAGGAAATGGAGGATTATAAATTAATTTCTATAGTCTGTGAGGATATCTAAGGGGCTTTTATATAATTCTAAATGAGTTAATAATAAAAATAATAAATTGCTTTGTTTAAAAAAATATATATTATTTTCAAAATTATTTAATTTTCAAATAACCGAAAGTGAGCGATTTGGTAATCTGAATAATATTTATGAAGGCCAACATATTTATTTCTGTTTTATAGAGGGAGGGAAACCAAAAGTCCACCATGCCTATTTTTTTTGGACAGGGACATCCCAGCTGGCCAAAATCTCCCCTAACATGGATGACACTGGCTGGGCCAGTTGTGCACAGCCCTATGGAACTCCCAATCACGGTCGGATGTGATACAGCCTGGATTTGAACCAGGGACTGTAGTGACGCCTCTTGCAATGAAATTCAATTTTGAAGTTGTGTACAATTATCAGTTTCTATTTGGTTTATGTCATTGTCAGTTAGACACATTAGCGCCTTGGGACCCAAAAGCAGAGCACTGATTATAACTCCCCCTTGTGGTGGTCTGGAGCAATGAAGCAGTGACACAGGGTACCGTACTAAACCACAAATTACCTCTAAGTCCTGCAGCATAATTTCAAAACGTTTAGTTGAGCAACCACTGTAAATAACAACTGCAGGAGGACAGACGGTGACTGACAGACTGACACACACGTCGGTCATAAATAGAAGCTAGACTACAACTTGTCCCAACACTTCCATACGGGGGATGCAAAGAAATATATGAATGTGTCTTCTGAGCAGCGGGTAAATGCAAAGAGTAGCTTTCTCAGTTGCAAAAGCAGCAAGGACTTTTCACAAAACTGCAATCGGCAAACGACGGAATTGCGAGAGCTAGCTATGTACTGTCCCACAACATTGGCAAGCATAGCAAGGCATTCGCTGAGTATGAAGTAATTAAAGAATGTTTAATTGACTCTGCAGCAATACTTCGCCCCGACAGAGCAGTTTGAAAATGTTTCCCTGTCAAGATGAAAAGTGACACGGCGTGTTGAGGACGTCGCAGAGAATACGGAACATCCGGTAAAGGATTTCTCCTATTTCTCCGTGGCCCTGGATGAGAGCAGTGACGCATGTGACACGGCGCCGTTGTTGATATTCTTACGAGGTCATAACCCCAGACGTTGAAATTACAGAGGAGCTTGCTTCAGAGCAGTCAATGAAGAGCACAACCACAGGGAAAGATTTATTGGAGGCTAATAAGGGTGTGGCAAAGCTGCGACTGAGTTTGGCAAATGAAAGGAGAATGTGGTTAACCCTCAAGATAAAGAACGGTTGACTGATTTTTTTTTTTGCCTTCACCATAGACATCATGGCCCTCATGAATGAACTGAATTCCAAACTACAAGGGAAGGGCCTTTTTGCACATCAGATGTGCAGCCTTGTCAAAGCCTTCAAGGGAAAATTACACCTCCTGACCCGCCAAGTAGAAGCCAACAATCTCACCCACCTTCCGACACTACTAGTCTGTTCCCTATCAGATGACCAGCGGGAGAAGTCAGAAGAATAAATCGCTACTGCGTGCTTTGAACAGTGAGTTTTTGTTCGCCGTTTTGATGATTTCAAAGTGGAAAATGACATGCTGTTCGTTTCCTCTCCTTTCACCTTCAATGTGGATAACACTCCCACTGACCTGCAACTTGAGCTTATCGATCTTCAGTCCGATGCAGTGATTGGAGAACTAGTCAAAATAATGACTCTAACTTTTCAGCAATCCTGTGCATAGCGACATCAGAAACTATGCCTGACTTCACCGCTCGAGTCAATGCCCATCAGACTTCACTCCTCACACTGATTGAGTAGTATAAATGTAATGTTGAGCTCTCTCTCTCTCTCGTGTTTTTGTGCATACCCGTTAACAAGAGTTCTGTCCGTGGTGCTGAATGCACAGTGTACTTTTCCCTCCGTTTAGTTCATTGCATGTTTAATAATGAAAATACCTACCAAAAGAAGAACATGGATGTGGTTTATTTCTGTGCATGTTAAAAAAGTCAAATAAGTAGCATATCTGGACATGATTTAGTAGATATTTCTGTCAACAGTCACATGTATAAAGCTATAATATGACTCTGGCCCGCGATGGCAAAAATATATTCTAATGTTGCCCTCCATGGCAACTAATTGCCCAGGCCTGTGCTAAATGAATGGAGGAATAAACTCATCCAAGATCCCCCCTTTTATTTTTTTTTCCCCAGACCTCTGCTGTGGTTAGAGTTGGGCGATACGGACAAAAATCAATATCGCTATAAATTGCCTGAATTGATGCGATAACGATAAGTTTATAACATTAATGTGCACCATAGTGTGTTTATTACCCTTAAACGACTTTTTTTTTATTTGACTTATTTTTTTTACCAGAGAAGTACCATTGAGATTTACAAGTGAACCATGGCCAAGAAAACCGCATAAATAGTTCACATTAAACATAACAATGAATGAAATGTAAAAACGGCGCAAAGTGTATAGTTGGATTGTTGTCGCCATCAATTGTCCCAGGGCATTTCCATCAAAATGGACCCATGAGCACGAATGGGAAGTACATAGGAGCATGTCAAGTGTCAAATGAAAGCTACTGTTAGAGTCAACATTTTTTAGATTAAGGCATATACACACTTAACCATTTTCCATCCTACAAAAAAGGCTTAGATTTTTTTTGAACCAACAGAAAAAGGCATAAGGAATAGAAATTCATCAAAACACAATGTTGAACATCCCTGCCAACTAATATCAAAGCATATTTCATTTAAGAAATGATTCAATGCCTTGTAATGCCATTACCAAAAAGCAACACATCTTTAAGATATTTTCTCATTTCTCTCCTTCACGAGGGGGGAGAATAATGATAGTTCACAGAAGTAACAAGTAAAGGAAGAGTTACAGTAACCATTGCTAAGTGTTTTTACTGATATCAAATTTGTTTATGAATTATTAAGTGATTAAAATGTGTAATTCTGTTACCAAATCGGTAATGGAATTACCCCAAAAATCTATAACGTAATTACTGCAATTGAATTGGCTACAATGGGAAATCGTAGGTGTCATAAACTACAGTTGGGTCACCCGCTGTAACGTAGACGCAGGGAGTCAGCAAGCAAGTGCAATTAGTGAGTTTAATGATGAACATGAATGATACAAAACAAGAAAAGCGTCTGAACATGGAAACATTAACAATGGAGTGCTATATAAAGGGGAAGTAATCAGGGAGATGATGAAGTCAGGTGTGCCTAATGAGGCGCAGCTGTGCGTAACAAAGGTTGCCAGGACCGGTGGTTAGTGGACTAGCGACGTCAAGAGCCAAAGAGGGAGGAGCGGGAGTCGATGTGACACCTGCTTCTGTCTTCCCTTCCACTAATGTTCAGTTTGTAACTGTTTACTTTCTCTTTCTGCCCCCTGGTGGTCAAAGCAAGACTGTGAAAAAAGTCTGGAATACCCCTCCCCTCACTCTCCCTCTCTCAGCCACTCTCTCTCCTTCTCTCCAGTTAATGTTACTGACATCTACCATGACACCTACCGTTTACTGTAACAGGCATCCTCACCCACTGACCACCGACTGACACCTGATGTTGAAAAGTAGTTGAAATTTGGTCGGACCGAATCTGAACTAATCATAGATGTCTGTTTCACAAGTTTGCACAGCACAGTAGAGTACAGTAGAGCACCCTAGAGTAAAGTACAGCATAATGTATAATACTGTACTGAACATATCTACTGTACTGAACTCCGCTCTGCTGTACTGTGATGTCCAAACATAGACATCTCTGATTGGTTCAGATTTGGTCTGGTCTGGACCAAATGAGGTCTCGTTTGGGGGCAGAGCTCATTAGAATAATGGCCAATATGTAGAATAATAGCCAAATATGCAACAGAAGGATATTGCATATTTCTACCTTTGTGTACCTATTTAGGATACATCGCCATGAAGAGAATGATATGAATATCCATAATTGTGTAGTACTATACAGATCAGGGACCGTGATTCCGTTACCGGATGTAAATCCACTTCAATAACCAAAATAAAAAATGTCTTATTTGTTGTGTCATGTCATAGCTGACACCCCATTGCAGACATATTTGAATCTTAATTCAGAGAAGATTTTTTTAAGAGTTTTTGGAAAACGTGGTCTCCATTAAAAAAAACTCAAACCGCATTTCTTATACCAAATTTAGCATCTGTGTACATTTTTCAAAGTAGTCCTTGTGCATAGAGTTTGTTAAACTTTGAAATCAATGTTTTTTTTTGTTTGGCATACATTTTTAAAGTGAAACACCTGTTGCTGTGGAATTGACCCCGGATTAAGAATCACCCATGTTAGCAAACTTATTTCACGTTTCTCTATCATAGGCTACTTATCGTAATGAACGACATCGGCAAAGTGCCTGCGATAAGTGATCGTGTCGATCAGCTCTAGCTGTGGTAGTGTAAAATGAGGTTCCTCTCTACACCGGAATCCCACGAGGCAGCTGTGATTGGCAGAGCTTTTAATTGTAAACGCCTCTATCTGAATAATTGATGCTCATCTAAGTGGAGTGATAAAATATTAACCGAGCGAGCCAAGCATTCGCCTGATGTCTATTTTTAAATTGTACGTTTGTTTGGCCATTGAAGCGACAGTCTTTGAGAGAAAGGGGAAATGTCAAATCTTTTGTCTTTTCTTGGTGTGCTTCTTCTTTGTATCTTGGCTCATGGCTGTAGGCTTGGCATGGCTGTTGTGTTTCTGTGGTGAAATTCACTGATATAAAGCTGTCTCTCTCTCCCTTTGTGTTACACTATGGCTGTGGTTGGCTCCCTTGAGGGATGTTTCTCCTCCACATTCTCACTGGTACCAGCGTGGAGGCCTCCACTCTCCTTGTTCTCTTTTCAAGTCCAGTATAATGAGAATGGAAATGGATATAGATACGGAAGGGCCCGGGGCCAACACACCTACTCATTCCTTCTGTGTGGATGTGTTTGACAGTGTTAGTATGAATGCATACATTTGTCTGTTTGTGTGAGTGGGTGTGTACCCCTCTGTTTGCCTCCGTGTGTGCAACGTGTGTGTTTCTGTATAAGAGTGTGTGTTTTGTAGTGCATCTCCGTAAACCAATTCCACAGAATTGCTCTCCTCTCTCCGCACCTGGTCCAGGACCGAAATAGATGTGCTGAAGCTGAGTGTGTGTGACAGGCCTGATTTGGGGTCTGTGTGTGCGCGCCTTAAATCATGCCCGTGTCGAGTGTATGTGTGTGTGTCTCCTAATTGAGTAGATAGAGCTGGGAACCCCACGCAAGTGCCAACTGAGTGTCGTGTATTAAGCTGACTGGCAGCCTATTGAAAACATGGTAATTTGGTCGTTGGTTTTGACTAAGGTGTGCTTGTCAGTCTGCTTGACAAATGATCCTTCTCTGATTAAATGATCCTCCGATCCTTTTAGTGTCTAGTGGCTTCACATGCTATGCTTAGTTTCTAAGGCACAGGAAACTCTGAGGTAATAACTTTACAGGGAAGTAAGAGTTCAGTCCTTTTTTTTTATATATATGGTGGTCCAAAGGTTTAAGGGAGGAAAACCAAGTTTTCAGATGTACCTCTAAAATCCTAAAGTCATGTAAGGACACATGCTCTGAGGTCCACCAGTAATTTGCCTTTTGCTAACAGAGGGAAGACAAAGGGAAGACAAAACAAGAATCTGCATTGTTAATGAGGCTCCCTGCATGAAAAACATATTATGGAAGAACAGGAACGCTCTTGTTCCTACGGGGAGAGGCTTTCTCCGAAATAATGTAACTCTCCCTATACCCTCACCGAACCCCCCCCAGAAAAACATTAGCATTTCTCTGATTTTGTGGGAAGCCCTCTGCCGCTGTTCATATCGATGTCCCATTAGTCTGAACACAGTGTCCATAGCAACAGAGAAACACGCATCACTGTTAGGATCTAGGGACCTGTGGCATGTAGACCGGATCAGTGGTGTACATTGAAATCGATAATATATGAGCAGTAAGGGGACCAGCACCAAACTCTGGTGGACACCCTATGTTATTGTAATGCGAGTGGTGTCCAAAAAGGGTTTTCCAAATGGTACAGGGTAGTGTCCTGACCATATTTCTTGGTTGGGATCAATTAAATTTTTGTAACATTTTAATTTCAATCGCTTGAGGAAGTGAACTAAAAAATGTCATTCTGAAATTCATAGAGAAATAGTCCCGAAATTAACGCCACGCAACTCTCCGAGGAGCAGCCGAGAAGTCTCCCGGAGCAGTTTTAAAGTGAACAGTGTTTCAGGTTTTGATGTTGAAATAGTCAAATATTTCAGTAACTAAAAAGGTATGAGGAGGAAACAAAGGAGCAAACATTCTAAACAAAAGTCTCCCCCCTGGTCCTCCTGCAGCCCATCAGTGGACCAGCTTCTTAATCAACAGCAGCGCTAAAGGTTATGCTCGCTGTGCTGCGTTTATCTGACAGCCCGCTGACTAATTGTCCTGTCCAAATAGCCAGGCCACTAATGTTGGCCAAATAAATAATACTTGAACACAGGAGAATGAAAAATGTTTATTTTGACTATTTGATGAATTCGACCACCCTCCAGCCAGAATATCAATATGATATAAGGGTGTGTGTGTACGCGTGCATGAGTCTGTGCACGTGTGCTCTACGGGTCTCTGTAAATGGACTCTTGTCTTTTGCAGATTCAGTCAGACATTATGTGCTAAATGTTAACCAACCTAAAAATGACCAGTAGCACGGCAATGAACCACGTCTGTGTGTTACCATGGCGTCAGCCAGGCGTCTGTGCTTTTTCCACTAGCCACCTGGAGCAACAACAGGACACCCTTCCTGCTACCAACACACAAGCTGTGTGTGTGTCTGTCTGTGTGTTTCTCAGACTGTTATTGTGACCGTGTGACAGATGATTGGTCACTGTGAGGAGCCCACACTGCTGCCTTCACACACTCTCACTCCTCAGCACACTGAAAGGTGTCAAGCTGCCAGCCAACCATGCCAGCATACCCCTGCCAGTGTTAAAATGAAGACTTGGCTATGCCAACCTAACCATGCCAATGTAACTTTGCCAGCCAACTCTTGGTGCTTTACCTGTGTGTGTGTGTGTGTGTGTGTGTGGGAAAATACATGTGAGAGGCATCATGAGCCCAGCTGTAATTGGCTGATCTACCCTTCCCCTGCTGTTCTTGAATCATAACTGTATGGGGGAATCATACAATCGGGCGGAGGGAATCATTCAGAGATTCACCTCTCGTGAACAAGAGAGCATCTACAGACAGTGGGATGCGTCGCAATTTGTCACTGATAATTTTGTTAGCAGTTGATGTTATTCTTCAATAACACAAACTCCAAAGCAGATCAGGGAGAGAAAAATAGGTTTCGCATCTTTAGAATTTCAGAAGGAGCGGGGAACACTCTCAGCCTAAGCATGGACCAATTTATGTTTAGGTGAGTGGTCTCGTTAGTATATTGTCTCATACATCTCCCAGAACCTAATCGAGTATCTGACACAATTAACTTCTTGACCATACTTGAGACGCAGACGTCTCAAGTATGCCCCTGGAAATGCAAATGCGCTACGCTAAATGCTAAATGTACTCGTTACAACTCAATCTTTGATCAAAATTCACAAGCAGGGTATTGAATTAAAGCTACACTCGTTGTGAACCTAGCCAGCAAGTCAGATTTTTAAAATGCTTTTCGGCGAAAGCATGAGAAGCTATTATCTGATAGCATGCACCCCCCAAAATGCCAGCACGACACGTAAACAACAGATTTTGCGGTAGCCGGCGCTACCCAAAACGCAGAAATAAAATATAAAACATTCATTACCTTTGACGAGCTTCTTTCTTGGCACTCCTATATGCCCCATAAACATCACTATTGGGTCTTTTTTTCGTTTAAATCGGTCCATATATACCCAAAATAGCTTTCTATGGAAGCTGTGTCATTCAGAAAAAAACATCGTTTTTAAACGCTGCGTAATTTTTTTAAATTAAAAAAGTCGACGATAAACTTTCACAAAACACTTCGAAATCCTTTTGTAATCCAACTTTAGGTATTAGTAAACATTTATAATCTATCAAAATGATTACAGGGCGATGTATTTTCAATAGGTCTTCGCTTGCAAATCAATGGCTGCTAATGTCTTCATCAACTACATCCGGGTGAAGACTGGGAAAATGGATGCCAGATAGATGGATTTTCCAACAATTAATTCAATTGAAAATGACGACAATGGCGACATCGTGTGGAATTTGTATGAATTGCAGGCAGGTCGATATTAAATTCTGTTCACTTTTAACAACTCGTGGAAGTGACTTATGGAAATTATTTTTAGCTTTCAGAGAGCAGTTTTTCTTGCGTTTTTCAATGAAACACACGATCTGTTATAGTCACAGCCGTGATTTAACCAGTTTTATAAACTTCAGAGTGTTTTCTATCCACACATACTAATCATATGCATATACTATATTCCTGGCATGAGTAGCAGGACGCTGAAAAGTTGCGCGATTTTTAACAGAATGTTCGAAAAAGGAGGGGGTAGAAGTAAGAGGTTTTAAGCAATTTTTTGTTTTGTGTTTCTGAGATTAATCTGAGCTATGCTGTCTGTGTGGGGTTTATCCAGAAGCAGGTTAGTTTGTTAGTTGCCCAAACTATTTAGCATATTTGATAGTTCTTTCTTGCTTTATGTCCTTTATACAGTCATATGATCATTGGTAAATCCAGATGATGCATAGTTGTCCAGGTTTTCCATATTAAGACACATTTTCAATCCAGATGGTGTATACTACCGTGTAGTGTTGTGAGCACTGTGTTGAATGGTCCACCCAGATTATGTGTAGTGTGTTTTGTGTCTCATGTGCTCTAGCACAGGTTAATTATCTGGGCACTTCCGAGGTGAATGGCCGGCGGCCATTTTGAGTGGCAGTGTCTTGCTCCTGTCTCTCGCATAATCTCTTGTCCATGTCTCTTTCACAGGTATAGACCATAAGCTCCATGTAGGTTTAATCAGCTGTACATGTTTCAGTTGATCCATTATTGCCTTCACCATCCCTGGCCAATGGCTTATTCTGCTCTGCTGGGCATATCTTCTCCCCATTGCCATGGTTATGCCAGTGGAATCCAACCACTGAACCATATGGGCACTTATCTATGATGCACTAAACACTCCATAGCTCCATATGGTCCTACACCAAGGTACTACTACACCATGGTGTTGCCAGTACCGTGCTCCTACAATCTGGTCTATGAGGCACCAAACATACATAGCTCTATACCCATTAAACATGCCCACATTGGCACGATGTGGGCTAAATTATTGGCCCTATCGAGGCTGCCAACATTAGTCCACTTCGCTTTTGCTCATCGTCTCCACGTTGACCCCTAAGGCCCAGTGTGCCCCTTTGAGGGTAGAGTATATCTGGAGAGGGCAGCCCTCACATGGCCTGAAATGAGCCCATCTTTTCCCAGTAAATATGCCCACAATGACACGATTTTTGGGCTCAATGTGGGCAAAAATATTGTGCAGAAGCACCTTTGCTAAACTGTTCATCTTCTCATATGTCACATGCACTTATTTAAGTCTTATTTAAGACTTCATTATTGGTAGTGTACAAATCAACAACATTTGAGCATTACTCAATGGGACACTTAAAGCTGCTACATGTAACATTTTGGGTGACCCTACCAAATTCATATATGTAGAACTCTGTTATAAAGAGCTGGAAAGCAAGTCTATGAAGCGGTCAATCTGTTCTTTGTGGGCTATATTTTAGCGTCTTTTTTTTAAACTTTTGGTTTTGTACACCAGCTTCAAACAGCTGAAAATACAGTATGTTTGGTTATGGAAAATATATTTCACAGGGGTTTAGATGGTACAATGATTCTCTACACTACACGTGCTGGTTTTGTCATAAACTGAAATATGAACTATTAGAATTTTAGCAACCAGGAAATGGCGGAGCGATTTCTGCGTAGTGTACCTTTTTTTTTTAAAAACTGGAATTTCACTCCCAGTAACAGTTCCACAAAAATAACAGTGTGCAAACTGCTTTAGTTGAATCATTTCTATGGCCGTATGTAGATTTTGACCTTTCTTTTTTACTAGATATTTAGTTGTATTGTACATTCATATGCTCATCCAGCAGGCAATGTATTACAAAGCTTTTGTACAAAGCATTCAGTTTGTGGCCCTTGCGGGAATAAAACCCATAAATGCAATATTCAAACCACTGAGCCATCGCGGGTTTTGTTGCAGATGCATAGTGTTTGTTGCAGATGCATTTTGATGTGTGTTTATCAGGACATAAAGGGTGTGTTGCTGTCTGCGACAGATCCGAGGTCTAACTGCTCCATTATAATGCATGTCTGCCAGGATGTTCAAATAGTCATCTCCTCTGGCAAAGCTCAAATCACACTACTTTATTCACATCCAGCCCAAAGACTCAGGGAGACAATTTCAAGTACATTTTTAGAATGCTGTGTTTAGCTCGTTCTCTCTCTCTCGTTCTCTCCCTCTGTGTCTCTGTTTCTCTCTTTCTCATTCTCTCTCTCTCCCTCTCTCTGTTACTCTAACTCCATTTTCTTCTTTCTCACCTTCACTCCTGTATTCCATCCCTTTCTTGTGTGCTCCATCCCGCCCTGCCTCCCTCTCCAACCAACCATCCTTCCTTCCCTCCCTGTGTGTATATGTGTTTATTTAACCAGAGTGGTGTATGACATTTGTTCATTCGGGGAAATCACTTGATTCTGCCATGTTTTCTGATGCCCTGTAATTTGAAAAGTAAAGTCTGAGCCATGGTAGTCGGCCTGTGCTGATATTGGTGGTTTGTGTGTGTATGTGTTGTCTTGCGAATGGAACATGCATAGGAGATGCAGAGCATTTTCAATTCAGAGGATTCAGAGATGTCAGAATAAATCCATTTAACCCGTGTGTACCCAGGGAAGTTATTCCGAACAAACTGTCTTGTACAAAAACCTCCCCACCTGATTGATTATATTCTGATGCTTAACCCCCCTCTTTGTGTTGAGGTTTATGCTAATGTTGTCAGAGGGTGTTCTTTAGGTGGTTGTGAGGTATTCGATGCCTGATCTCTGGTGACTGTGGTTGGTTGTTTGTTCACAGCCCGATCCGTAGCAGTCCATTTTGCCCACATGCATGTAACTCTTTTAATGTTCTTATGTTGTGACTAACCTAAAGCCATTAACGTTTTCTTATCTCCGTTCAGTTAATCAAAACAGTCTTTCAGCAAGCCACAGGGCCAGTAGGAATTAGCTGTGAGTGATACACCAGTGGCTCCCGACCAGGGGTTTGGGAAACAGCTCTAGTGTGATTCATCCCCTCAGTGTATCTCAGTTCCTCATCCCCAGTGAGTCGGACATGTTAATATACTTTGTCACATTAGCGGGATGGGCCGGGGGGGTCAGGGGGAGTTCGTCATCATGAATACCACACACACTAGGTTTAATTTTGGCACAGGCTCAGTGAAGTGACAGAGTTGGAGACAAAAGTGCAGAAAGGGTCATGACAGTTTGTTACCACAGTGTTTCCCCTAGCTCTATGTCATATCTTGGTGGGGTGCAGACACATTTTAAAGCTATATTCAGGGTTGTACATTCAATCAAAACCAAAAGTGGTAAATCTTTCCTGAAAGGGGTAAAGTGTTCCCAATAGCGGTCAGATTGTCCTTCCTAAGGATACCATGGGGGGTTAAACAATGTTCAGACAAGCCAACAGTATGAGGACAGCATTAAGTCAGTTGTCAAAAGCTGTAATGACCAGAGGAGGCTGGTGGGAGGAGTTATAGGAGGATGGGCTCATTGTAATGCCTGCAATGGAATTAATGGAATGTGTTTGACTCTGTTCCATTTATTCCAGCCATTACAATGAGCCCATCCTCCTATAACTCCTCCCACCAACCTCCTCTGGTTATGATCCATGTTCTATTGCAATCCCATTCTCATTATGTTGACCTCATTGGGTATCACCTGGTGCATTTTCCATTGTAGGGTTTCTCATTTAGTGGCGGCAGGGTAGCCTAGTGGTTAGAGCGTTGGACTAGTAACTGAAAGGTTGCAAGTTCAAATCCCCTTCTGCCCTTGAACAGGCAGTTAACCCACTGTTCCTTGGCCGTCATTGGAAAATAAGAAGTTGTTCTTAACTGACTTACCTAGCTAAATAAAGGTAAAAAAAATACAAATAAATTGTAGCTTAGTGTGTTGGGTTATGTAAGGTTCCCAGAAAACCCTAGTTAGGTTGATTAACCTATATTTGAAAGATGATAGAATTAGAAAGTATCAGATTGTATAGTTTTATGTCATTGCCTTTGTCAGGCCTGTAATTCTTGGTCTGAGTGCCTGTATCTATATTCGAGAGCCTATAGTTTGAGTATATTGATCCTGTTTGTAAGAGTCATCCATGCTTGACACGATTCTTCTTTTATTGACTTTATTTTTACCGAATTAGCCACTTTTCATTCCTGGAACTCTGACTGTATAAAGAGCGATGGAAAATGTTTTTTAAAAATTAAGCGATCGTGGAAGCTGTCGTGGAACAAAAAACCTTGGATAGAGCGGAAATAAAATAAACTCTACAAGCAATTGCGTCGGTCCAGAGGACCTGACATTAAACTGAGTGGCTGAACTCGTTGGTTATGAGTCTGCCCGGCTGCCCGCACTCAGTTTTAATGTTTTTAAATGCCTCCAAGTGTGTCTTCTCCTTTTTTTATTCTAGTTGTGTCCGAACCATCATCACACTTGCACACAGGCACGTGTACAGGCCCGTGAACACACACACACATACGCCCACCCAACAGGCTTGCCCTGTGAGTCCCTCTCTGTTGTTTAGGTAGACAACCTTTCCATCTCTTTGTTCCATGCTGAGTCACCCAGCCTGTTTGGTAGAATTGGTCCAATTTGGCTTTGGTCTAGCCGTTCCTTGATGTTCGTCACTCCCAGACGGTTGTGTTCCCCTGCTGTGTTGGTCGCTTAACCCTGAGCAGCATTTTACCTCTCTGCTTGTTGCCAGGACACTGTTGATCCTTAAAAACAGACAGGTAGCTCCAGACTCATTCTCTGTGTCCGTCCCATTCTGAAGTCTCTGTCTTAATTCTAAGCATAAACAAAATGTTTTATTTGGTCAAGACCTTAGGGTTGATTGGGGGTTCCTGTCCCACACTGAAGCTTTATTATAATGGCAGAAGATTGTTAAAAATGTCTTAAGGAGAAGTGTATCTAAAGTTCCATGCATAACACTTGAATTTTCATCAACATTTATAATGAGTATTTCTGTGAATTCATGTGGCTCTCTGCAATATTACTGCATGTTTTGGAACTACTGAACATAACACACCAATGTAAAATAAGATTTTGGGATATAAATATGAACTTTCCCGAACAAAACATACATGTATTGTGTAACATGAAGTCCTATGAGTGTCATCTTATGAAGATCATCAAAGGTTAGTGATTCATTTTCTCTCTATTTGAGCTTTTTGTGACTCCTCTCTTTGGCTGGAAAAATTGCTGTCCGATTTACAGTAGCTATTACAGGGAAAACATGCCATGCGATTGTTTGAGGATGGCGCGCCACATCAAAATATTTTCTACTGGCACAGGTTTCATACATTCACATATAAAGATTAAATATTCACTTACTTTTTGAAAATCTTCCTCTGATTTGTCATCCAAAGGGTCCCAGCTATAACATGTAGTGTTTTGTTAGATAAAATCCTTTTTTATATCCCAAAAAGTCAGATTAGTTGGCGCCATCGATTTGAGTAATCCACTCGTTCAACTTACAGAGAAAGGAATCCAAAAATCTACCCCTAAACTTTGTTTCAATAAGTCATAATACATTTCTATTTACTCCTCAGACACCTTAAAATATAATCAAACTATAATATTTATTTCGGAAAGAAGTATGTTCAATAGAAAACCGATATTAGCAGGTGCGCAACTTCGTCATGCTCCTCAAAAACACGGATATCCAAGATGTGTCCTCATACAAAAACTGTTATTTCTTATTCATTTTTGAAGTTACAAGCCTAAAACCTTGAACATAGACTGCTGACACCCTGTGGAAGCCATTGCATCCAGGGAGCTATCACCATGGAAAGGTGACTGGGAATATGGCTGAATACAAACAGTGTAGTTATTCCCTCCTCTAGGCCAGCAAACTGTCAGTATAGATACAAAGTGGAGTCGCAATTCAACAGCTCAGACACACAACGTATCTGGCAGGGTCTACAGAAAATCACGGACTACAAAGGGAAAACCAGCCACGTCACGGACACCGATGTCTTGCTTTCAGGCAAACTAAACAACTTTTCCCACTGAGGATAATGCAGTGCCACCGACGCGGCCTGCTACCAAGGACTGTGGGCTCTCCTTCTCCGTGGCCAACGTTAGTAAGACATTTTAAACGTGTTAACCCTCACAAGGTTGCCGGCCCAGACGGCATCCCTAGCCGCTTCCTCAGAGCATGCACGGAAAAGCTGGATGGTGTGTTTACGGACATACTCAATCTCTCCCTATCCCAGTCTGCTGTCCCCAACTGCTTCAAGATGGCCATTGTTCCTGCACAGAGACTGCTGCCTACATACATAATTGAAATGATTGGCCACCTTAATAATGTTTACATATCTTGCATTACTCATCTCATGTTTTTACTCTATCTATACTATCCGTTGCATCTTAGCCACTGTCATTGGTCATCCGTATATTTATATTTCATATATTCTTATTCCATTCCTTTACTTAGATTTGTGTGTATTAGGTAATTGTTAGATATTACTTGTTAGATATTGCTGCACTGTCGGAACTAGAAGCACAAGCATTTCACTACACTCGCAATAACATCTGATAACCATGTGTATGTGACTAATACGATTTGATTTGAAAAACAGTTGCATTTTTATTTTTGCAAAAAATAGTCTGGGATCTGGCTGGGCCACTCAAGGACATTCAGAGACTTGTCCTGAAGCCACTCCTGTGTTGTATTGGCTGTGTTCTTAGTGTCATTGTCCTGTTGGAAGTTTAACCTTGGCCCCAGTCAGAGGTCCTGAGCACGATGGAGCAGGTTTTCATCAAGGATCTTTCTGTATTTTGCTCCGTTCATCTTTCCCTCGATCCTGACTAGTCTCCCAGTCCCTGCCACTGAAAAACATCCCCACAGCATGATGCTGCCACCACCATGCTTCACCTTAGTGAATGCGCCAGGTGTCCTCCAGACGTAACGCTTGGCATTCAGGCCAAAGAGTTCAATCTTGGTTTTATCAGACCAGAGAATCTTGTTTCTCATGGTTTAAGAGTGTTTAGGTGCATTTTGGCAAACTCCTGTCATGTGCCTTTTACTGAGGAGTTGCTTCCGTCTGGTCACTCAACAATAAAGGCCTGATTGGCGGAGTGCTGCAGAGATGGTTGTCCTTCTGGAAGGTTCTCCCATCTCCACAGAGAAACTCTAGAGCTCTGTCAGATTGACAACCCCCCCCCGATTGCTCAGTTTGGCCGGGTGGACAGCTCTAGGAAGAGTCTTGGTGGTTCCAAACTTCTTCCATTTAAGAAGGTGTTCTTGGGGACATTCAATGCTGCAGACATTTTTTTGGTAACCTTCCTCAGATCTGTGCCTGAACACAATCCTGTCTCTACGGACAGTTCCTTCGACCTCATGGCTTGGTTTTTGCTCTGATATGCACTGTCAACTGTGGGACCTTATATAGACAGCTGTGTGCCTTTCCAAATAATTTCCAATCAATTTAATTTACCACAGGTGGACTCCAAACAAGTTGTAGAAACATCAAGGATGATAAATGGAAACAGGATGCACCTGAGCTCAATTTTGAGTATCATAGCAGTGTCTGAATACTCATGTAAATAAGGTATTTCTGTTTTATTTTAATTAAATTTGCTAAAACTTCTAACTTCGCTTTGTCATTATGGGTTATTGTAATTTAATACATTTTAGAATACGCCTGTAACATAACAAAATGTGGAAATGTCAAGGGGTCTGAATACTTTCTGAATATGCCTCTTTAAAACTGAATGATAGGCATGCCTCAGAATGGAACGCTAGCTTTTCTGCAGTTGCCACGGCGACTGACGAATCAGAGCTTTCATCAAAGATAATTTAAATTAAGAGGCCTAGAAACTGCTTCTCCAATAGAAATCACTGATCCTACTCGTCATCGGGTCTAACGGTCGTTTCGTGCCGAATTGTGCAGATAGTCAAATCAAAGGCACTCCTTCGATAGGCTTGTAAATTTTTTTTCACGATAATGAAAACGTGTTAGTTTGTCACTTTCATAAGGTTGTAGTAATGACAGCTGTAGTTACTTAAGACATTGGATCGAATCAAGGTTTTGCCTTTTAGATTTTGTGACAGTTACATGAAATTTTCCCTTCTCCCATTGACTTGCCAAACCCCAAACCCTGGTCTGGTCTGGTCTGTCATGTCTGCTTCGCAAGGCATTCCCAAAAGTATCGGCCTGGTGGGCCTCTGGGTTTGAAAACTCTTTACTTTCATTCTGACATGTTGGCTAGGAAAGAATTTGCCAAACTGCTTTTGGGAAAAAAAATATTAGATTTGTAGCGTCATGTGTCCAATGCCCCCAAATGGATGGTCTCATCTCTGAACGTCCAAAAAGCTCTTAGAATAGCACCTTGAAAAGGAACAGCGATGAAATCATTTCTTTAATCATCTAATTTGTTGCTAATTCAGGTAATAGTTGGTTATGTGATAAATAATAGAGCTTCCACTTCCATTAGCTTCTGGCTCGATGTAGAGAGCAGGGGGGAGGGAGGGGGGAGGACGGGAGGAAAAAAGAAAGGGAGGGAGTAGGTAGCAAGGGTGGCGAGAGAGGGAGAGGACGTGAGGGAGAGGGGATGGGAGGGATATAGAAATACATATAATATAATATGCTCTACAGAGGCAAAGGTTAAACAAATCTCAAGAGTAAAAGCAGACTATTACCTACTGGTTATTCTTAACTATAAGCTACAGTACATCTCTCTTTGCTCTTTGCACATGAACTTCTGACACATACAAGACAAACAACTTCATATGATTTCATAAGAACACAAAAATAGACAAGTTTAACCAGGCAACTTTATTTAACTTTATTGGATGTTGTGGCTCGGGTGTTAAAGGGAATGTTTGTAGGTGGAAGGATCAGAATATGGCATTATGAGGATAGATTGGAAGTAGAACACACACTGCAGTGTACTGTGATCTGTGCCATTGTCCAGGCTTGACCTTGTTTTCGGTCCAGAGCTGACAGTAGTAACCTTATTTTATAGAAAAAAATATTTCTGCCATCCCAGACCTGCAGTAGTGACCCCAGATGGTCTGGTCCAGAAGGGACTCACACACACACACACACACACACACACACACACACGGTTTAGTACAGTATGTCAGTAGGCATTCTTTCTCTCCTTTGCTGTTTAAATGCTGCTGTGGTAAGTGAAATCACAGATTACGATACTCACCTATAGATTGTGTGGTGCCGGAGAGTAGGGCTGCCGTCTTATTGGCTCTTAAACAACCATGATATATTTTTTTTTCCTTTTTTTTTTTGAGTTGTTCGTAACTTGTTTTAGTACATAATGTTGCTGCTACTGTCTCTTATGACTGAAAAGAGCTTCTGGACATCAGAACTGGGTTTACTCAACTCAAATTGGACGAGGAGTTCTTCTTCGATGAGTCTGACGTGAGGGATATACTAGGCACACCCCTACCAGGCTCAGATCCCCGTGATTCGCTGGAAAACGAAACGTAGGTTTCGCGGGAAAGAGATCATGATGCCTTGTGAGGATCAGACGACGAGTGGCTAATCTGCCCTTGCCTTCCTTTCTGCAAGCTAACTTTCAATTGCTGGAAAATAAATGGGACGAACTGAAAGCAAGTATATCCGATCTTAGTTTTGAAAGACTGGTCATGGCTCACATCAACACCATCATCCTGGAAACCCTCCACCCACTCCAATTTGCATACTTCACCAACAGATGAAGCGATCTGAATCGCACTCCACACTGCCCTTTCCCACCTGGACAAATGGAACACCAATGTGAGAATGCTCTTTGTTGACTACAGCTCAGCGTTCAACACCATAGTGCCCACAAAGCTCATCACTAAGCTAAGGACCCTGGGACTAAACACCTCCCTCCACAACTGGATCCTGGACTTCCTGACGGGATGCCCCCAGGTGGTAGGGGTAGGCAACAACACATCTTCCACGCTGATCCACAACACAGGGGCCCCTCAGGGGTACGTGCTTAGTCCCCTGAGGTACTCCCTGTTCACCCACGACTGTGTGGCCAAGCACAACTCCAACACCATCAAGATTGCTGACGACACAACAGTGTCGTCAACAGCCTGATCACCCACAACGATGAGACAGCCTATAGGGAGGAGGTCAGAACTGGCAGTGTTGTGCCTGGACAACAACCTCTCCCTCAATGTGAGCAAGACAAAGGAGCTGATCGTGGACTGCAGGAAAAGGAGGGCCGAACAGGCCCCATTAACATCGGGGCTGAAGTGGAGCGGGTCAAGAGTTTCAAGTTCCTTGGTGTCTACATCACCAACAGTTGTGAAGAGGGCACGACAACACCTTTCCCCCCCAGGAGACTGAAGATTTGGCATGGGTCTCCAGATCCTCAAAGTTCTACAGCTGCACCGTCTGGAACATCCTGACCGGTTGCATCACCGCCAGGTATGGCAACTGCTTGGCATCTGAGGGTAGTGCGTACGGCCCAGTACATCACTGGGGCCAAGCTTCCTGACATCCAGCAGTGTCGGAGGAAGGCCCAAAAAATTGTCAAGACTCCAGTCCCCCAAGTCATAGACTTTTGTCTTTGCCTACGCACGGCAAGCGGTACTGGATCTCCAAGTCTTGGTAAAAAAAAAAAAACTTCTACCCCCAAGCCATAAGGCAGCTGAACAATTAATCAAATGACCACCTGGATTGTTTACATTGATCCAAGTCTTTACACTGCTGCTACTCGCTGTTGATTATCTATGCATAGTCACTTTACAAATGACCTCGACTAACCTGTATCCCTGCACATTGACTCGTTACTGGTACCCCCCTGTATATAGCCTCGTTATTATGTCATTTTCTTGTGTTACTTTTAGATATTTTTTTTACTTTTTGTTTTACTTTTGTTTATTTTGTAAATATTTTCTTAAACTCTTTCTTGAATTGCATTGTTAGTTATGGGCTTGTAAGAAAGCATTTCTCGCTCACACACACACACACACACACACACACACACACACTAACTAACACTAACCACTAACCACCTTCCTACACACAATCAAACATTATCTTCATAAATCTCTTTCTTCATTTCTCTCTCTATAAAGTTATAATTTCCATCTCACAACTGCATCCCACCTCGTCTGTGTGGGGTAGCTCATTGTAGAGTGTGCAGGGATGTCATTTATCAGAGGAAGGTATCCTGACCAGTTCCTTTCCATAGATTGTGTCTAGAAAGGGGGAGTGCTAGATCAGTGACTCGGGTGATAACAGTTCTATAGATCGGGAGTGTTAAGATTGGCAAGAGTCAGGAAAAGTGAAGCTTGAATGGGAGTTGGTTGGCGTACTTTACTTTTCGCTGATCTTAGTGTTTTGTGGTCCAAAGAACACCCTTCTTGCAGCAAGGGAGCCCTTTTATTAGGGGTTCAAGCATCAAAGCTGGGTGAAACCCTATTGTATTTGTTGCCATTCTTATTATTTTTCTTCCGTAAGGGGAAATTCAGATGGTAAGAGTTACAAGGTTGAGACTTTGTTAAAAGGCAAAGAGCCAAGGGCCACACCCTCTCAAGCAATGCCATGTCAATTGACCACATGGTGGCTCTATAACAAGCAATTCAAGATTAACATTTTGAAAAGTCTCACCTCTCACCACGTCAGACCTAGAGTCCTGAAATTTGGTACATAGGTCCCTCTCCTCAAGGCCTCATATATGGCCCGCCATGATGGACTTCCTGGCATTTTTTACATGGAACTGAATATGTGGCATCTATGGACCAAGGTCTCTCAAATAAATACATATTTTCCAGATTAGTAACTCAAACGACACGCTACTGACCAATCAACTCTCCCGTTAGCATGGCCTGGCACATGAATACATATAAATCAGACATTGATATTTATATTGTATCAATAACGGGCACATATTGCCACCTGTTAATCTGTTTGACATTTGGCACACATGCTCAGGGATGTGAGTATAGCTAAACTGTAGATGCAAGCTCATTGGCTCATATTTGGCAAGTGCGATAAGGAGTACAGAAGTAGCTCATCCTATGGCAATGTGTACGATTTGTACTGATGGTGGCGCTATGGGGCCAAGCTTGAACCCCGGCATGGCTGCTTCCAGCTATTGTGTTACATACTGTAGGTGTGACTGTCAGTTTTGTTTTTTGTGTGTGTGTGCATCCATGCGTGTGTTTGCGCATGTGTCCGTGTGTGTGTGCTTCAGAATAATAACCTGTATGCCAGACATCTCCTGCATTCAACAGCGTTACATCTTGTTTGGCATGACAACAGCAGCAACATAGTTGGCTTAAGCAGAAGCAGACTGACTTTCAGGCTAAGGAGTAATGCTCTTGTCAGAGTTATGAGAATGTAATAAAGCCAATCCCCATTCGATATAACTAAAGTAGCCCCCCAGTTCAGATCCCTACCCGAGAATAGCTTCCATCTTCAGAACTCCCACACTCCAATCTGGAGACCATGCTAGATGCCAGATCCTGCCACTGTGCCACAGTCTGAAACCCAGGCTCATGGAGAGTCACAAGGGGTTCGGTCTGTTGCTATTACTGTCTTTGATTTCCCTTCATTTCAGTGGCATTACACCCTTAGCTTCGATCACACCGGCATTGTCTGTGTCCTTATTGTACCCCTATCACACAGGCGAGCACCCCTGAACACACACATACACACCCCACCACTCGCCCTTACTTCCCACTAAGGCATGTGATGAACTCTGAGATTAGAGGTTAATGGATTTTACGGAAGTGAGACTGCCTTAATCGCCTCCTAATTAGTGTTCATTCATATCAGCCCTTCAGTACCTCTCTTCACAATTGGCCTCTTGCTTTCTCTGTCCACTGGCTCTTTTCACAGGTCCACATGGAATTGTAAAGTAGGGCAGAGGAGTTGAGCAGCGGTCAGGCCCTAGAGCACGTATCCTTCCACACAGTCAGGACCTAACTCTTGTAACTGTGGAGTCATTCTGAGTCTAACGGGTGTTAGTGCTTTGTGAGAAGGGACTGGAGTGGGACTCTAGGGTGAGTTCTGTGGTTTGGATTTCTAAGTATCCTGTTGAACTTGCCCTAGATGAGAATACAGTAGAGACAAAAAGGAGGATCTGGAGATTTACCAATAGGCTGGCTCCAAAATGATTCACACCCTAATTTCGGTTGCTCTGTCTGTCGATGTCCCTCTCCTGCTCTCTTTCGTGTTCACAGTATACATTATTCACATGGTTAGAAGACGACGACATCTCGTTAGTTTCCCTCCCTTTCTTTCGCCATAAGTGATATCAGCTTAGTTACAGACTGTAGAAGATTAGCTGGAGCAAAGTTAAAGTTCAGTGCTATTGCCCTGTTCCCTATTCTATGACATTTGAACTCTGACCAAGCACTGTGCTAATTGAATCTAATGATTGCTCCATTTGTCCCTCCCTATCTGCCAGACATTGTAAGTGTGTATGTGTGTGTGTGTGTGTCTCTCTCTCTGTGTGTGTGGCATGTTATTCTAAGATCTCTAAAGTGAATTATGAGACTTAATGTGAGTGCAGAATAGCCGGAGGAGGAGCATGAGCGCCTGAGGGAGAGATGGAGAGATGGGGCGAGAGAAGGATGTGGGATAGATGAAAGAACACATTAGCATGCTTAATTTACCCTGCTCTTTCCTTCCTCAACCACCCTCTCCCCTACACCCTACACTGTCTCCTAAAGTTCTTTGGAGACTTGCACATCTCTCCTTCGACATCACACCCCTCTTACTCTCTATCAACCCTCACCGAAACACCGCAAGCGTAGTGTAAGGGAGGGATGACACAATGTAAAAACTTCAACAATGACATTAGCTTTGCGGGTGTTGTAGTGATTGTGTGTGTGCGTGTACAAGTGTGTGTGTGTGCTTGCTTCTGTGAGGTAAGTGCTCTAGATCTGAAACCAACAAAAAGCTTTTCCGATAACACAACTAAAAACACACACGTTAACTACCATCATTAATGCAGTTTTGAGTCTACAGTATAGTTATTTTAGATACATTTCAAACGTGTAAGCCCAAGCCCAGGCTTGGCATCTGTACGACTGGGTCCTTGGCGCTGCTTAATGTTTCAGGATCCAAATAAACTATTCATAATGTGTGGATACTGTGGAGAGAGCTGCGTTGTAGAGGCGTAAACGCAACAAGCACATCCATCACAAACCCTTCCGTGTGGAGCTGCTCACCAGAGGAGAAAGAGAAAGAACTGAGAAGGTACGGTTTTAGAGGGTCTTCCTGTGCTGCTGTACTCTTCTGACAACCCAACTTCAGAACTTTCTTTGTTTGACTATGCCTGAGTTTCACTCTTCTTTTTTTTTTTTACTGTCTCAGGTGTCTGTCTGCCTTCCTGCCTGTCTGTAAATTAATGGACTCTACGGTCTTGTTAGGGAGCATCAGGAGTCAGGCGGAATCATGTCCAAAATGGTTGTTTATTTACTGGTGCAGAAGGTGAATAAAGTTGGATCCAAAATATACAGGATGTTGATGAACGCTGACATAGACTTAACAAGTATAACAAACAATAATTTAAATGGGCAATTCACCGAAGCTACAACTGGCTTCGGAGGCAGAGCGCCTTCAAACTAGGCAGAGTGTCTATAACTTGGACAAAGAGTCAATGATTCCTCACACAGCTACGTTAAAGAGAGCCCTGCGACAACTTGTCCCTCCAGCCTAAACTCCCTTGAAATGAACCACCTGGACAGGTTAATTGCCCAGCCCTTAACTCTGGAATCATCAAAAAGGAAACCAGACAGATATTTAATAAATGTATACATTGATATGTCACTCTAACTATTACTCTTCAATAGTTTAAGTACCAGTACGTAATTCGTATCAGGGACAGAATATTACAAACATTTAACAAACAAAGATATTAGGAAAACCCCCATCAACATAGAACATTCCAATTCCTATTGAGCGTGTGCACCTGCTAGATACTGCAACTATGTAGACTTGACCAGCGTACGCTCTGGTAATCAAGCCTCAAACAGCCACAGTGGCGAGTAGGCCAGGCCTATAGGTTGGTAATATAATGTCATTTTAATCTCTAAACAGTGTTAGAATTTCTATGATATATGTTGTGATATTTTATATTAGAACTGTTGAACATGTTTAGTGATAGTGATAGAGTTGGAAACAATAGAAACATAAACCAACATTAGCAAACACTTGCAATATCAGTTTGGTACCAAATGAGAGGATATAGCAATGTCAGAGGCGGAGTGATGAGAGAGAGAGAGAGAGAGCGAGAGAAAAGAGAAATCGGGCTTGTGAGACAGAATTTGAATAGCTGTCTATCAGCATCAATACAATTGGTTTACTGTTTCCACCAAATGTTGTCTAGGTTGCTGATGTGACAGGGCTCATGGTAGGAGTAATGCCACGTTTGTGATAGCATCATGGGAGCATTAGAAACACACAGGTTTTCTGCCGTGGTGTAAAGTACTTAATTATCTGTACTTTATTTTACTATTTATGTTTTTGAGAACTTTTACTTTTACTCCACTACAATCTGAAAGAAAATAATGTACTTTTTACTCCATACATATTCTCGGACACCCAAAAGTACTCCTTATGTTTCGAATGCTTACCAGGACAAGAAAAGGGACCAGTTCACGCACTTATCAAGAGAACATCCCTGGTCATCTACTGCCTCTGATCTGGCGGACACACTAAACACATGCTTCGAGTGTTGGAGTGTACACCTGGCTATCCATAAATCAAAAAACAAGAAAATGCTGCCGTTTTGGTTTGCTTAATATAAGGATTTTACAAATGATTTATATTTTTACTTTTGATACTACGTGTATTTTAAAACCAAATTCTTTCAGACTTTTTCTCAAGTAGAATTTACTGGGTGACTTTCACTTCTACTTGAGTCATTGTCTATGAAGGCATCTTTACTTTTACTCAGTAGGACAATTGTCTACTTTTTCCATCATTTGGTTTTCTGTCATAATATTCCGGAGAATGCAGCTCACTGTCTATTCTAAGTACGTGGCAACGTGTTTGCAGTTCTTTGCATTGCATAGTGTGAAATGCATTTTCCTGCTGTGTACGTCACATCTACGTAAAACAATTGCCATGTCCTTTTTTGACATTGTTAAGAAGGATTTCCACAACAACAAAGTTGTTTTTGCGGTGTTGAATGCAGTTTGGCAGACAGAACATTGCCTATAGAATGAAAGCAGGCTTTATGGACTTGTTTTAGTTGCAATTGACAATATCTAGCCAATGTACTAAGGGAAAATAGAGGTTCCAGCACACACTGGCCCTCTCTCCCTTTCAGTGGCAGAGATAGTAGTAATTAGCAGAGTTAAGATAAGAAATCCCTGTGATGGTTCACTGGCCAGCTGACATGCTGGGATAAACACAGTCGGTGAGAGAGATGAAAATAAAAACACCAGGTACTGTGGGTTGTCTTTTTGTTAGGGAAACACTGGTTTGAAACGGCTACACCCACACACTGGGTTCCAATTGAAGAGGACCAATTCAAATCATTGTGTGTGTGGAGATTAAGAGAGAATCGCCTTTTTAAAAAACTCCCCATTTCATGTTTTATTGAAAGGCCGATTCCACTCGGTAACAATAACAGTATGGATTCTCTCCCCCCCGAATTAATGTTATGACATCTGCTTCAGAAATCAATCAGCATCTCATCTCCAGCCTCATTGGAAAAATCTGTTCTTTATCCTCTCACTTGTTCTCCGGGGTGGCTGTGCAGAACAAATCTCTTTCTCTCTCCCATCTTTCTCTGTTCTTCATCCCATCTTTCTCTGTTCAATTTGTCCTCTCTTTTTCTCTCTCCCATCTTTCTCTGTTCTTCAATTTGTCCTCTCTTTCTCTCTCCCATCTTTCTCTGTTCTTCAATTTGTCCTCTTTCTCTCACTGGCTCTTCTCTCGCCATCCTGCCCCTCCATCCTCTCGCTCTCTTTCTCCCCGCCATTCTCCCCCATGGGTTAGACGGGTCAAGTGACGAAGACTAGATTGATTAAGTGTCTCACTCTGACCATCTTTAGTGCTAATCTCCTCTTTAACAGTCTATAATCCTCATGCATTGACCACGTTGGCCAATTGTACGATTTACACTCAATAGGTGTTATTTCTGTTGTAGACTCATCACATTATTGGCATTTGAGTATCAACATGTCCAATAGTAAATCACATGAGTACATATTGTAGTCCCGGCCACTTTGGAAGCCTTTGTTAAGGCCTCTAGAAGTGCAAGTTATATAAAACGCCAACTATTCATTTATATGCTGTAATGTGTAAACCAACCTGCTCTCACCACTCATGTAATTACGGTGAAATACAATCCCCATCTGCTCTGAATGAATTTGATTAATTCATCTATTTTATTCATTCTTTACGATTACAGTAGCATTGACCTTTTTGTTTTTTTACAGTATGATGCAATCAATTCTACGGCATTGTGCTGTGTCATAATGTAGTTTTTGCTTTGAGACTGTATTTAGATTACAGTAGGTGTACTCAATAGGAAATACAGTAGCTTACTTGCCAAGGCTGCCTGTAAGTCACAGTCAAATTCACAGCGTCCCCTTTATGGTGCAGTGTTTTCAGGAATATTGCATTTTATGTGAGTCTACAGCAGATGAACGTTGTGTTGCCATGGATATCAGATCTTCTATTTAACCGAGAGGAACAATAGAGTGAGTATGTTGCAATGAATCATCTTGTAAGTAGCCTATATCTACTATATGTTTTCATGAATATACGTTTTATACAACAGTAAAGATGATGGTGACCAACAGGCGTGACCTTTTATCACATGATCATTTGTGTTCTCCACATATAGACTCAAATTCCTGACCTCATATTCATAAAGTGTTTAGGATCAGTTTGCCTTTTTGATCATAACTAATACAATTACATGAACTGCGGGGGACCTGATCTTAGATCAGCACTCCTACTTTGAGGCACTTTATGAGTAAAGGGCTTTTAACACTAAGTTCTCCTCCAGCAACCGCGGGGCATGCAAAGCGTCTGAGAGTAGGAGTGCTGATCTAGGATCAGTTTAGCCTTTTAGATCATAATGAATATGATTATATGGATAGGGAAAGGAACTTATCCTAGACCGGCACTCCTATTCTGAGACTTAGACTTGACGAGCCCAGATGTATATTCTTATGTATCTTGCCAACATCTGTGGACAGAGCCTAGTGATTTAAGCCTCGTTGTTGTTGTCTTATCTCTGATCTTCATGAACCATCTGATGTTTATGACCTGTCTGGGTTTCTCTTTGTCTGCTCCTTATGCCAGACACGGTGGGCGTGCCAATACACTCTTTGTGTTCCTCCTCGGGCTCCTTCTCCTACTGCGCTGAGTGTGTGTTATGATATGCTGTTAGCAAAGACAGTATGAATATGGGCAGAAAGTGCTTCTCCAGCAGAAATCCCCGATCCCACTTGTAGGCGATGTACTGGCGATGTTGGCTAGCTAAGCTTATGCGTAGACCCGGTGACGTGTTTCTAACGGTCGTCTCGCGCCGAGCTGTGCATGTGCAGGCAGTCAGAGCAAAGGCACTCTGATATAATTTTGACAAAATTCAATTTGGACAAAAATGTGTTAGTTTGTCACTTTCACGTCGGCTTAAGTAATAACATGTTCAACTACTTAAAGACATTGGCTCGAATCTAGGTCGTGCCTTTAGATTTCAAGGAAATGAACTAGGGAATCATTTGTCACTTCCCTCGTTGACTTCTCAAACCCCAAACACCGGCCTGTCTGTTTTTGCAAGCGTTCCCGGAAGTCTGGTGCTGTTGCGCCTCCAGGTTTTCGAAACTCAGTGCTCCTAGGCTCCTGTCTGTTCTGATGCTAATGGCTGATGTTCACTACAATTAAGAGCCATTACCACACACTCAGCACAAGCATATAGACATGCATGTTAAATGGCTGTTATCAGTGGCTGAGTGTTTACCATTAAAGAGTATATTTGCATGATGAGCGTAGGAGTGATGGACTTACCATGGCACTTTACTGTAATGGCAGCTCCACGCACACACACAAGACAGCTCGAATAGAAAGAAGGGTTAACAGAATATACGCACACGCACAAAAACACCCATGCACGCAGTGACATATAAACACATGATTGTGGGCAGGCAGGCAGGCAAACGCGCGCACACACGCACTGACCAATCTTATGTCCACTTACAAAGCACAAACTCTCCA
The DNA here is from genome assembly GCF_045791955.1 of Oncorhynchus clarkii lewisi. Lineage (NCBI taxonomy): Eukaryota > Metazoa > Chordata > Actinopteri > Salmoniformes > Salmonidae > Oncorhynchus > Oncorhynchus clarkii. The sequence continues at coordinate 5,404,244 of NC_092172.1, forward strand.
ACCCCTCATTTCCCTCCCACTCATCTCTACCCCTTTGTCTCCCTCGCACTCCCTTTCTCTCTCTCTCACGCTCGCTCTCTCTTTTTATATTCCTCCTACTTTTTAATCTAATTTTCCCCTCATTGTTTGTTTGTGCATGTGTATATGCCTGTGTACATGTTTGAATGCATTAATTAACTCAGCCCCTCACGTTGTTACAGTGCAGTCAGTGGATCAGTTTCTCTGTCAGCATGATAGATCACTCTCCTCTCTCTGCTGTTTTCAAACTAATGCTTCCGATGGGATTCAGTGGGACATAACTAATTTAGTTAACAAATCACAGCGATTACCTCACAGATTGCTGCTGAAGTGACTCTCCGTCATCACAAGGGCTGGAAACACAATGTGCATGTTGATGACATGTCTCTCTCCTCCTACTAATCACCCCTCCCTCCTTTTATTGACCTCTAGTCTTTCAAAGACCTCCTCCTTTCCCTCTCCCTCCTTTTCTTCCCCTCCCTCTTTCCTCCTCTTCTGTCTATCCAGTTCATTCCCTTTTGTTTAGCTGACGCTACAGAACACCTTAATTAATGAGCTCACGCAGAAATATAATTTCTCTCTCTCTCCAGTGGGCCTCTTCAGTCACTTTTCCCCTTCCTCTGCACTGTACCAAAATCTCTTTAGGTGTGGGTTACAGCTGTTGTGTTTTAGTAGACTTGGAGGGACCTCTTTGACGTCTTTCCCACACAATCCCAGATTACTGCTCGTAATCCAGCTCGGAAAACCGATTTTTAGGAACGCCTTTAGGTCTGTGGACAAACAACAGCTGGTATTCTGAGTGGTCTGCCATATAGCTTGAGTCGAGCGTTCTAAAGGAGAAAGTAGGGAGTTCTAAATTCCATGCCATTCTAGAATAGGAGGATAGGAGAGAGATGCGCCATAGAACTTAAATAAGGGTTAGCCATAGCTAATTAGTGGTTAGCGTTCTATGGCTAATTGCATGTGTTAGCAGCTAATTAGCCATTAGCCTGCACCGCATTTGTGCTCGAATGTGTTCAGTGCTAATTAGTGGCTAATTCATCATGTACACGCTCCACATTTGGCGATAGTTGGTGATTGGGGACTTGTTAGGTCTTTATAGCTATTGTTTGGTGCACTTAAATGCCCTCCAAAAGCCCCTTAATTGATTGAAATGCCAGGTTAATATGCAAGTGACCTGATGTGCGTCCTATATGAACACTTTCAAATTGATGAAAGGAGTTGTTTTCAAATAAACACCTTCAACTCTATGGATGAAGTGGTCATCAAGTGCAGTCATTCACTTTCTTTTATACATCGCTAAGGTACGAAATGCAATACAAAATACCTCGCTAGAGCCGTGGAATTAAAACGCAGAGCTTTAAGATAGTTTATGGTTTCAGTTTTTCTCCCTTGTCTAATAGTTAAGATTGACCCGTCTCTCTGTGTGTGTGTGCGTAGGCGCGTGCACTTGTGTATTCTAATTCCTTTGTGTGTGTGTTTCCTGCGTGCGTCATCATTCAACAATCTCACCCTTAACCCTTAACCCTCACCCTGCAATCTCACCCTTAATTACATAACCCCTGTATTGTTGCTTCTGTTTGAGACTGCTTAGTGACCCCACAGGACCTACCATTTAGACGCCCAGCTCTCCCAGCTCAGCCGAGACACTTACACCCCAATTTGTCCTCATTATAATTAACAGAAAACACTGTCAAAATGAATCCCATTTGGTGTGGCTATAGCTACTGCTCCTTGCTAACCCTGTGCGATCCTGCTGGGGAGGGAGGGAAGTTATTGTGTGATGGGGGTAATTAAAAACAATGTCTTTGAACACGGCTGGGGCCATCGCCATCCGGAATGCTGTCGACCATGGACACCGACGCATCTCTCAGGCAATTCAATTTAATGATATACATGAGCTACGGCGTCGGCAGTGTTGTCTGTGAGTTACATACACAGTATTATCAAAAGAGAGGTTGGAGAGGTTTCTCTCACTTTCTCTCTATGTACAGTATCTCTCGCTCCATCTTCTCTCCACCCCCACTTTCTGTCGGTCTTCTCCTTCTGTCTCTTGCCCCCCCCCCCCCCCCTTCTATCTCTCTCTGTTGCTGTCTCTCTCTGTTGCTGTCTCTCTCCCACAGTAGCTATTTGTGTTGAAGGGCAGCAGAGCTATTGCCATAATTTACTGGAACTGCACCAGTGACGTCATCGGCCAGCTCAAGTGTTTAACTCTAGCTTTCAGACAAACCAGCCAGGAGCTGTAGAAGTACATTTATAAATATATGTTTACATTGGAAGAGAGAGATGGCATGTTTTGTCAACTTTCAGTTCGTCCTGGAGATGGGGGGGGGAGGGTTGTACTTTCCTCTGCTTGTCAAGTGTTTTTAAGCCTCAGCTGCTTTCTCTTTTTTAGTACGATAATGTCATCTTGGAGGATGGCGAGGAGGTCCGTTGGAAACATTGCAATTCCTAATATGTCCTGGTGTTTACTAGGTTTCACATTAGCAGCAGATTATATCTGTAGTTCCCCCGCTCTGTGAGTGAGGGCGTGCGGGCCTGCCTGTGTGCGTCCCGTGTGTTAAATGTTCTGTCTGTTTTATTTACAGTATGTAGGTTCAAACAGGCTTGGCAGGGAATGTTTCTTTCCAATACATTTGAGGTTTTTGTTTCAGCCATCCCTAATTGTTTAGCTTGATCCAATTTCCACAAATCGATACTGAACAGAGAACACTTATCAATTTAAAGACGACCAAAAAAGGTATTTTGGCCTAATGCTCACCTTTCAAAGGTGGATCAGGAAGTGTCTAGTCCTCCAGTGTCCATATCATTATCAGTCATTTGGTCAGCTCAATGAGAGGAGCTGTCATGTAGCTGTCCTATAGATTCACTAGCCATGTTTATAGGACCCATTCCTCAGCATGTGACTTCCCGAAAGCTTGCCACCATGTATGCTCAAGTTAGAATCAATGCTAATTTTTACTGATGTATTTGTGTGCTGGGGGGCAACAGCAGGCTAATTGTAGCTAGGCTATTTTCAGTGGCATTGGCTAGGGCTGGGACCTCACATCTCCTGCATCATAACCTGGATATAATATCTGTGTGTGTTGTCTGTGTCAGGGTCCCCAAGGAATGGTACGTCCCTGTATGACTGAGGGAGAGAGCTCGGAATAGCCCAAACGAGTTGGCGGCCCCTGTTTTTATAGCCGCTCACATTGGGTCCTCTTTTTTTTTTATGCTAATCGCTAGCAAGTTAGCTTAGCCTCTTGCTACTAGTCGGGGTGGTTGAGGTGCCACAAGGAGATTGGATTGTAAATCCTTTAGTCCCATAAATATAAGAAGAATGTAAGTACTTTTGTGTCTGTTTCTCCACTGTCTGCTCTCAATTCTCACTCTCTGCCTCCTCTCTTTGTTTCTTTCCTCCCTGTCATTGTAATGAATACTCAGGGAGAAAAGGGTGTAGATTCACGCGCAGAGCACAGCAGGTGTTTATTTCGCCTTTGCAGAAGGCAGGAATCATGGTCACAGGCAGGCAATGGTCATACACAGGTAGACAAACAGGCAGGTGAATCAAAACTAGGACTGAAGGCTTTAACTGGTTCTCACAAACGAGCTAGGAAAAGGCACAAACAGAATGTACTGAACTAAATAAGGAGCTGATGAGACCAGGTGAGTAACTAACACAAGTGAAATCAATGAACAAAAATGAAAGACAGGGCTACGTTCAAGAACACAATGACACAGAACACAAGGTTGACTAAGAAAATAAATACAGAACCTTACGGTCATCCTTACATGACTTGACTGTGGTAACCTCTGTAAAGCAGTAACCTTGGACATACATTCTCTGTGTTTCTGTGGTATGTGTAGCTGTGTGCAATATGTGTTTTTCTATTTGTTTGACCTATAACCTTTGGAATTTCTATAGAGTCTGCAACGATCGTGGTCCTCCCCGGATGAGGAATAGGAAGGATCAGACAAACGCAGTGTGGTAAGTGTCCATGTTAATTTTAATAAATAAACTGAACACTGCATTAACCAAAAAAACAACAGAGTGAACGAAACAGTTCTGTAAGGTGAAAACACAAAACAGGAAACAACTACCCACAAACACCAGGTGGGAACAGGCTACCTAAGTATGGTTCTCAATCAGAGACAACGATAGACAGCTGCTTCTGATTGGGAACCATACAAGGCCAAACACAGAACTATAACACACAGAACAAACAGAATGCCCACCCCAACTCACGACCTGTCCAAACTAAAATAGAGACATAAAAAAGGAACTAAGGTCAGGATGTGACAGAGTATTTGTTACATGGATTGTTGCTATCTTTGTCGGCAGATCCCTTTCTCCTATAGCCAAGTTGTTTCGTTGTCAATGCCAGATATCAACTCTTTTGCATACAGAGAGAATGTAGTTGGCTAAAGCAGTAACAAGTCTGCCTACCAGGCTGGCTAGCTTGCATCCCTAGTAGGTGTCACAACTTTCGCCTCACGAGAACACCAGTGTCATGCACAGTTCATGACCTTCCCCCTCCCCCCATTGATTGCTGAGTGGATCTTGTCCAATCATAGAGGTTTATGAAGGCTATTGTCAAACAACTCCGAGTCACAGCATTTTATGAACCACAGTCTCTGATTAAGAACCATACTTAGGTAGCCTGTTCCCACCTGGTGTTTGTGGGTAGTTGTTTTCTGTTTTGCGTGTGTGTGTGTGTGAGACTAAAACATTTGGCTGGGCAGGGCCCTCTCTCTCGAATGTTCTATATCTCCATGGTATTAAGTGTAGAGGTGGATGGAAGGGGGATTAAAAAGGAGGTGAGGAAGGTAATTGGATGAGTGCAGAGTGGACCCCTGTCTGTCCTCGTCCTCAGTGGCCGTTTTGACTTTGCCTGCCAAGAACACACACACACACACACCAGGGTTTCCGCAAGGAAAACTTGGTGCCGGACCACATGAACGGGAAGATTTTAATTTACCAGCCATCCATATGCATTGGGTGCATAACCAATTAGGGTGTCCACTCACGGTGCTCAGAATGACAGAAATCACATTTTAGATTATGGTAATGCCTCTTAACAGAACATCATATCCAAACATTTGCCAAAATGCATTTCGCGGGAAAACACCATTCTAAACCATGCTCCTGGGGGAAGTACCATTCTAAACAGCGCTCCTGGGGGAAGTACCATTCTAAACAGCGCTCCTTTTAGTGGTTCCATATGTGACAGAGATGAACATCTCCGTTAGAAACTAAGAGGGGGAATCTAAAGATGCATCAAGTAGGATGGGTTGCTAATATGACTAAGATTGATTAAGACTTAGATTGTGCCTTTGGCTTCGAGATCGAAAAACCAATAGAACAGAAGATAAATGGCATAGTGGTGGGTGCAATAGGGAAGTAGGCTAAATGGAAATAAACAATTATACACTGTAATTACTACTTATATAATCATTGAAAACGCTTCACCAAGAAGACAGCCACAGAGGAATAAAGGATCATTTTCTTCTTTAAAAACATAGCTGTGGATTGTTTCAAATCACAAGCTCCTAGTCCTATGCCTATTTGGGAAGCCTGCAATTTGGGCAGGGCGCGTGGCAATAGGCCTAGCTGATTGAGTTGCGGCTGTCAGTGAAAAGCATCAAAACATTTTGAGACGAGAAGAAGGGGAAGGGTTTGTGGCGAAAATAGCCGAGTCTCTTTCCAGAATGTCTCAGCTGTCTCCCGGCAATTCTTGAGCATTCATTGTTTCATTGTGTGAATTGTTTGCACTTTTATTTCAAATAATTATCAATTCCCCATTACATACCTCATCAGTAGTAAAAGTATTGTTAATCGCCATCATTTGGTGACATTCATTTCGGTTAATGCATGTATTTATTAGTCATTTACCGTTCTCATTCTCGGAGTGGAAATGCTGTTTGCAGAGTTCACAACCAGCTACACTTATGAGAAACAAGTTGGTTTATTTCATAACCTGATTTGTATATTGCGTCCATTGTCTTTTGTTTGGAGTGCTCCATGTGAGCAATGAGCATGTCTTGTTTCTCTGTTCCAATAATGTTGAGGGATCGCGCATGCTTGAGCACGCATAGAAGTACCTGGCCTGCAGCGCGGAAATGTAGGAAAGTGTTGTTTTTTTAACATCCATTGCAGATGATAATAATACATTGAAAGGATAGTTCCTAGTAAGCTATTTCAAAAATCTTTCCAATGGTGTATCGATGTGTCCACATAAAAGAGGCTGGTGATCTCGCATTAGTTGACTTTAAACTTTCCGAATTGTATGATTTACCACATGACAATGATTTAAAAAATATATTAAATCATGAATAATTAGGCTACCTCTAATTTCCATAATGTGCACATTCAGATAGCAGGCCTAGCTGGACAAGGCTATCACCTTGTATACCTTAGCTGGAAATGTTGATCTTGTGGCAGATTGCAACCAATACTAGACGTAATTAACCGTATACTATAAAGCCTTGGCTACAGGTAAAACAATTTACAGCTATGATTTTATCCCCATAACTGTCAAGGGAGGTAAATAACGTGTTTCCTTGAAAAGTGGAGAATTTGAGCTTTACAAAAATATTACTCTACTCCTAATATTCAACATATAGCATTAGTTTTTCACATGAGGAGAAAAACGTGGAGCGAGCGCGGCAACACAGATGAAAACGTGGAGCGAGCGCGGCAACACAGATGAAAACGTGGGGCGAGCGCGGCAACACAGATGAACACGTGGAGCGAGCGCGGCAACACAGATGAACACGTGGAGCGAGCGCGGCAACACAGATTAATGAATTAAAGCGCATGTGGGAAAATAGAGCTTCTAATGTGATCAAAGCAAAAATATTCTACATGAAAGTAAGATAGTACATTTTATTGTTTTTAGTGGAGGTTGGTTACAAGTCAAGTGTCCTGGCTTTGCATCAGTTCAAAAGATTACGAGTGACTGAAGTGACCGCCTGGGAGCTGTGTGGGAGAGCTGGGCAGATCAGCTCAAGCAGACCGTGCAACTGAAAGATGTCAATTCTGCCAATGAGAGCATTGCATGAAATTAAATGTAATTTGTAATTGTTGTGTGTTTTTACTGTGTTTATATAGGTCATAAGATGGGAAGGTGAAAGGTCGGTGTTCGGAGGGTTCCTTAACCAACACGCATGCATAACACGCTCAGCAGAGAAGAATGTTAATTTAGCTCTAACCTTTCCACGGCTATAGCCCACAGACCAGTCACATGTACCTGATTCTCTCTCTCTCTCTCACACACACACAAGGCAGTGTGATGACATGTCCTGTTAGCTCAGTGTCACTGCAAAGGGCTTCAGCTCCCATAGGGGTAAACCATACCCAATATGTTACGTGTGTTTACGAGAGAGAGAAATAGGCGGAGACCCTCAGTAAGTACGGGCAGATGTTAGTGGTAGACAAAGCTCTCTCTTTTCAGGGCAAAAGGAATCAAGGCTGTCATGCTCTTATACAGGGCACACACACACACACACACACACACACACACACACATGCTAGAACTAACACATGCACACACACAAGCAAAGTAGAGGGTGTAAGCGTTGACTTTATGATCTTCGCAATATGGCATTTACACTGGCTGTTTAAACCCTCTAAGTGTCCTCACTTATCTCTCTCTCCCTCTCTTTCAATCAGTCTCTATCACACGATTATGTGACAAATGGCTGTGACTAAAACTAGACAAAAATTGTCCTGAGTTTTAGTCGACCGATAACTAAAACTAACGAAGGAGGAAATTACTAAATTGTGACTAAGACTTAAAGGTATTTTAAGATTGAAACTAAGGGAAACTAAATCTAAAACAGCTGCCAAAATGAACATGCTATCCCCCTAATTTTCAGAAATGCTTTAAGGGTGACCTGCTAAGGTACCTTTCTGCACCTTCTAAACCGTTGAGAATAGACCCAAACCTATCCTAATGGTCGCATAATCAGGTCCAGGCTGTTGGCCTATGCAGTTATTTGGGCGTGAAACAAAACAGGAGCACATCACTGTAGTTTACAGCCTACGGACAATAATTGTGTATTCACTTGTTAACATTAATAAAATCCTCATTGCACCGTGTTGTTGTAGCCCAGGTATAATAATGTTAATTTTCTAAAAGCGTAGGCCTAATCAATAGTGGAGCTTTGCATACCCAGGGACCACACAGCCTGGAGGAACACACTACAGATCTGCCATTTCATAATCTGTTAATATCTAGCTAATATTTAGCCTCTTACTTTGGCTACACATCACTAGCCTCTCTCTTCCACCTGTTCCCGTTGCCAACAAGCTATAGGCTACGCAAGCCTCTCCACAATAGGCCATTCCTCTGCTTGTGAAATCCCAGGAAAAGCCATAGGACATTAATTTGGATTGTTTATAGCCTATTCGGGGAAAGAAGCAGGCTTGCTCTTGCTAATTGCTGAATGTAAAACAGGCCAACACCATAGAAGATGCATGTCTTGGATTGTTGAGGAGAGAGCGCATTGGTGTGATCACTTTTGGCCAGTTATGGTAACATTGTTGCGCTGATGCATTGCAGATAGTTTGCACAGGACGTTCAGAGATGAGCACAGTGAGAAATAAGACCCAAAGGACTTGACAACCATTAGAAAAATGGAAATCACTTGCAAACCATTTGAACAATGAGGCAATGACATACTGTAAAAGATGCGCCGGCTAAATGGCGTTTGTTGATTTGCTCAATTTAAATACAAGGGTCTATATCATTGGTTTTTAGGCCTACATGTACATGAAATAATTATTTGCAATTGTCACTATGACAATGAACACACCCGGAAAGCACTGAACGGTCTGAACAAGTATCTGTGCAGCAGAAACCTCATGAATGGTTGTGTTAACACCTTATTAAAAAGGCAACGTGCAGCAGGATGTGTTGATCAGTTGTTTGTCTGTAAAACGGTAAACTTTCTTCTCATGTGGATGCTCACCAATGGTTATGTAGCCTATAGTTTATCATTATAGTTATTGGCTCGGTGGATGACCCAGGCCTTAACTCTGACGCAACACAACTAATGTTATTCTCACAACATTCTTACTAGCCTACTAGTAAGTCTAGCTAACGTTAGCAAACTTGAATGAAATAAATATGAAATCACACTTATACACTTTTACTTGTTTACCTGACTTTTATACTCTATAAATGTACTCTTTCCAATCATTTACTCTGGCAAGTTTTGCCACTGGCATGCTGCAGTTTTAACCCTATCCCAAACCTTAACCCTCAGAATGAATGCTTAAACTTAACCCTAATCCTAGACTTAACCAAAATATTGGAATTAATGCTTGAATTTAAAAGTCAAGGTTAGTTTTGGTTTCACTTTTGAGCAGTTTGACTGAATGCTAACATACGGCAACACACTCCATAATATACAGATGGCCCCACACACAGCCTCACATGCCATAATTGAAAGGGCACGTCATCAGAGACACGAGGGCTGCTCGGGTTGAGTTCTCTGTGTAGCGTATTTACCCACTCTGAAATGAATATCCAGGGCTCTATTTTAACAAACCTAACACAATGGTAAATCTTAGCGCTGGTGGTAGTGCTATAGGTGCCGGTGTGTGTCAGAAATATTTTTGCCATTTTCACTGCAGGATTTAGGAGCGCAATAGCTGTTGGTGGCGCGAAAGGGCTGGGTTTTGATGAATAAATCGATTAAATGTGTGAGGAGAGCTTGGCCACTCACTGGCCAATCAACGTGTTTCCTGGCTTATTGCTGCATGCCGTTGCCTTAAATTCTGTCAGTTATTGACGGCCTTTACGTTGTCATCAACTCCTATTTGGCTGGGGGCACGTAATATTCTCTTCCTAGTCCATTGTGGATTGACACCGTTTATTTAATAGCAGAGGCTACAGTAATGAGTAAAAGCAACAACAAAAAATGTTTGAAAAATCCAGTGTTGGCTAAAATATGTTTGGAGTGTTGACAGGCAACGTTGTCGTAATTGGCTTCAGCGGGTATAGGCCTTTTACACATGGCACTTTTCCTCAAATGAAAAAAATACTAGGCTACCATAAATTGTATTGTATGTGTGAGGCACGTTGTCAATAAGCAAGATATAGCCTGGGCCTACCATTTCATATGGCGCTACAGGACTGAATCATTTTAATTTGGAGGAGCAGGTCTTTGTTAACTGGACAAGTGGTGCTCTTTGGAAATGGGGATGGAACCAACCGACTAGAGGAGTTTATGCACTGCAGGTAGGCAGTGAATTGTGAATAATGCAAAAACACGACGACACAAAAAGCCTCACGAGTAGACCATTTTAGAAACATTTTATGGATTGTCTAATGCATGGCTAAGATAAGAAAGACACCAGACACACGGCTGTTGAACCAGCTGTCGTTATAGTAGGGTAATGTACAATAGCCTACATAGATTGAAAGGGGATGCTCCCAAACTTGATCTTTTAATATAGCTTTGGTTATTAAGATTTTCTAAATATGAGGTTTATGGGGGCAAAAAAAAGGACATCGCTCTTGTTCCATGTGCATATGAACACTGTGCGTCAGGGCTGGATAAGCTGTACATCCGCTGTGAAAATACATGCCATAAACCAACTGTTACGGCTAAGACCAGCTTTTGGTTGGTTTTAATGGTCCAACGCAGCCGTTTTTATCTCCATCAAATCATTTCTGGGTAATAACGAAGTACCTCACTGTGGTGGTTTTCAATTAAAATGGTCAAAAAGAAATAAGAATAGCCTCTTAGCGAAGAGGAAGAATTTATTAAGCAATAACTTTGCTAGGACTGTCTGGGAGTGGTCTGAGTGGGGAGGGGAAAACTGGAAACTAGCTTTTATTGGCCGAATGGTTTGGAACTCTTTTTATTTTTTGTTTATTCACTAATTTAACACTAGGCAGGCCAAAACTCCATCCCACCAAAACAGGCTGATATTTCCGGTCGTCTTTTCAAACAGCTCTTACACTAAATGATTAGTATTATTCCAACCTCATAGTGTGGAAATATATATATATATATATATATATATATATATATATATATATATGAAAATCATGTTTTGACTGCACAGCCAGCACTGCCTGAAATTGGCACTTTGGCTCATGTTTTTAAGGACACACCTCAGATATTGCCACTCCTCCAACCCCAGCGCAAGCCAATCCTGGCGCTAGGGTTTGGCAGCTTTAACAGGTCGAAATTGCAAACGAGCATGCATGCAGGTCTTGTGTAAATCTGCAATTAGGTGGTATTTATTTGGTCTTACCATAAAAGCCTCTCAGGTAAATTATACATAATAATCAAATCTAATTTTATTTGGTGACATACACTACTTAGCAGATGTTATTACGGGTGTAGCGAAATGCTTGTGTTCCTAGCTCCAACAGTGCAGTAATATCTAACAATTTACACATCTAAAAGTAAAAGCATGGAATTAAGAAATATATAAATATTAGGACGAGCAATGTCGGGGTGGAGTAGAATACAGTATATACACATATGAAATAAGTAAAGCAGTATGTAAACATTATTAAAGTGACTACTGTTCCATTATTAAAGTGGCCAGTGATTCCATGTCTATGTATATAGGGCAGCAGCCGCTAAGTTCCAGGGTTGAGTAACCGGGTGGAATCCGGCTAGTGATGGCTATTTAACAGTCTGATGTTCTTAAAACAGAAGCTATGTTTCAGTCTCTCAGTCCCAGCTTTGATGCACCTGTACTGACCTTGCCTTCTGGATGATAGCGAGGTGAGCAGGCCGTGGCTCGGGTGGTTGATGTCCTTCATGATCTTTTTGGCCTTCCTGTGACCTCGGGTGCTGTAGGTCTCCTGGAGGGCAGGCGGACTGCACCACCCTCTGGAGAGCCCTGATGTTGTGGGCGGTGCAGTTGTCCTACCAGGCTGTGATACAGCCTGACAGGATGCTCTCAATTGTGCATCTGTAAAAGTTTGTGAGGGTCTTAGGGACCAAGCCAAATTTCTTCAGCCTCCTAAAGTTAGAGGCGCTGTTGCGCCTTATTCACCACACTGTCTGTGTGGGTGGATCAGTTCAGATTGTCAGTGATGTGTATGCCGAGGAACTTGAAGCTTTTCACCTTCTCCACTGCGCTTCTCATCGATGTGGATAGGGGTATGCTCCTTCTAATGTTTCCCAGTGGTGTAAAGTACTTCAGGAAAAATACTTTAAAGTACTACTTAAGTAGTGTTTTGTGGTATTTGTGCTTTACTATTAAAATTTGACTACTTTTACTTCACTACATTCTTAAATAAAATAATGTACCTTTCACTCCATACTCCAGAACATCAATGGTCATCCCTACTGCCTCTGATCTGGTGGACTCACAAAACACATTCTTTGTTTGTAAATTATGTCTGAGGGTTTGTGTGCCCCTGGCTATCTGTAAATGTGTGTGTGTGTGTGTGTGTGTGTGTGTGTATATATATATATATATATATATATATATAGCGGGCCACCAACGCGGCCTGCTCCCAAGGACTCTGGGCTCTCGTTCTGTGGCTATATATATTAAAAAAGTTATTTGCAATCAGAATATATATAGACACAGAACGAGAGCCCTTGGGAGCTGGCCGCGTTGGTGGCACTGTTATTCTCAAAGCGGGCGAAGAAGTTGTTTAGCTTGTCCGAGAGCAAGACATCGGTGTCCACGACTTGGCTGGTTTTCCCTTTGTAATCCATGATTGTCTGTAGACCTTGCCACATCCCGTGTCTGAGCTGTTGAATTGCGACTCCACTTTGTCTCTTTACTGACATTTTGCCTGTTTGATTGTCTTAAGGAAGGAATAACTACACTGTTTGTGTATTCAAACATATTCTCAGTCACCTTGCCTTGGTTAAATGCAGTGGTTCACGCTTTCAGTTTTGTTCGAATGCTGCCATCTATCCACGGTTTCTGGTTTGGGTAGGTTTTAATAGTCATAGTGGATACAACATCCCCATACACTTCCTGATGAACTCACTCACTGTGTCTGTGTATATGTCAATGTTATTCTCAGAGGCTACCCGGAACATATCCCAGTCCGCGTTATCTAAATAATCTTGAAGCATGGATTCCGATTGGTCAGACCAACGTTGAATAGACCTTAGCACGGGTATTTCCTGTTTGAGTTTCTGCCTACAGGAAGGGAGGAGTTGTGATCTGATTTGCTGAAGGGAGGGTATAATAAATGCGGCCTCGGGATAAGTGGTTTCCAGTTTGCATATATCCAGTGTAGTTCTTGAGGGATGTTGTGGTATCGGCTTGAGGGGGGAATATACACCGTTGCGACTATAACATTAGAGAATTCTCTTGGGAGGTAATACGGTCGGCATTTGATTGAGAGATATTCTTGGTCGGGTGAACAAAAGGACTTAAGTTTCTGTATGTTATCACACCATGAGTAGTTAATCATGAAACATACACCACCGGCTTTCTTCTTCCCGGAGAGTTCTTTATTCCTGCTTCTGCGATGTACTGAGAACCCAGCTGGCTGTATGGACGGGGACAGTATATGATTCTGTGAATCAGAGTATGTTACAGTCCCTGATGTCTCTCTGGAAGAAGATACTCGTCCTGAGCTTGTTTACTTTATTGTCCAGAGACTGAACATTAGCGAGTAATATACTCTGAAGCGGTGGATGGTGTGCGCCTCCTAAGTCCGACTAGAAGACCAATCCAAATATTTATTCTCCGCCGGCTGCGTCTAGGATAAGTTCAATTGCCCTGGGGGGTACGAACAAAGGATCCAATTCTGGAAAGGCATATTCCTGGTCGTAATGCTGGTGAGTTACCGCCTCTGGTATCCACAAGTTATTTCCGGCTATATGTAATAACACAAAACGTTCTGGGCTAAAATTGCTCCACTTACACATAAACGAGAGTGAGAGATAATCTTTGGCTGTGCATCACACAACAACAATGGGCCATGAAGTTAAACACACTTCACCCGGACATTAACAAAGTATTTTACAGTTGGCACTTCACCAAACATTGCACAGCCCTCAAATCAGCAGAAACAACCTCTCTTGGCAGTGTAGGGACAGTTTTAAATGTACTATTTTCACATGTCCCTCCACTTAAATTGTGAATTAAATTATTAAACAAATAACAACAACTGTAGCGACCCTGTGTTTTCTAAACGTGGATATCGACTTTGCCACTTCAGCATGCTTTAGTGGCACAGTCGATGCCACGCAGGGCTACGGGCCAGAAGGTTGAGAGTTCGCCGACAACCACGGTCGAGCTCACTCTGCCTGTTTCATTGCACTACGGTCAGAGCCAGTTGCAGACATTGATCAGCTAGGGGGAAATCAGATTTTCAACATTTTGATGCCATATTTATAAATATATTCAATACATTTTCCACCAACAGGTTTCTGTGCCAATGCACCACACAACCAATGAAATAAAACATAGACGTTGGACACTTCAATATCATGGTTTGCGTTTTCAACACCACAATAAATAGACTGTCAATCTCCACAAACAGAAAATACACCCCTCCCTACCCTGTAGGCCTACACACTATTGAAGGCTTGGCTTGACAATCGCCGAATGTCATTAAACTTTTTGGGTGTTTTGTAACCGTTGTCTTTTTCAAATAGCTGCTGTCAGTAAAAACACATGCAGTCGTGGCCAAAAGTTTTGAGAGTGACACATATTAATTTTCACAAAGTCTGCTGCCTCGGTTTGTATGATGGCAATTTGCATACACTGTAGAATGTTATGAAGAGTGATCAAATTAATTGCAAAGTCCCTCTTTGCCATGCAAATGAACTGAATCCCCAAAAAACATTACCACTGCATTTCAGCCCTGCCACAAAAGGACCAGCTGACATCTCAGTGATTCCCTCGTTAACACAGGTGTGAGTTGATGAGGGCAAGGCTGGAGATCACTCTGTCATGCTGATTTGAGTTCGAATAACAGACTGGAAGCTTCAAAAGGAGGGTGGTGCCTGGAATCATTGTTCTTCCTCTGTCAATCATGGTTACCTGCCATCATCATTGCTTTGCACAAAAAGGGCTTCACAGGCAAGGATATTGCTACCACTAAGATTGCACCTAAATCGACCATTTATCGGATCATCAAGAACTTTGCGGTTCAATTGTTGTAAAGAAAGTTTCAGGGCGCCCAAGAAATTCCAGCAAGTGCCAGGACCGTCTCCTAAAGTTGATTCAGCTGCGGGATTGGGGCACCACCAGTACAGAACTTGCTCAGGAATGGCAGCAGGTGAGTGCATCTGCATGCACAGTGAGGCAAAGACTTTTGGAGGATGGCCTGGTGTCAAGAAAGGCAGCAAAGAAGCCACTTCTCTCCAGGAAGAACATCAGGGACAGACTGATATTCTGCAAAAGGTACAGGGATTGGACTGCTGAGGACTGGGGTAAAGTCATTTTCTCTGATGAATCCCCTTTCCGATCGTTTGGGGCATCCAGGAAAAAAGCTTGTCCGGAGAAGACAAGGTGAGCGCTACCATCAGTCCTGTCATGCGAACAGTAAAGCATCCTGAGACCATTCATGTGTGGGGTTTCTTTTCAGCCAAGGGAGTGGGCTCACTTACAATTTTGCCTACGAACACAGCCATGAATAAAGACTGGTACCAACACATCCTCCGAGAGCAACTTCTCCCAACCATCCAGGAAGAGTTTAGTGACGAACAATGCCTTTTCCAGCATGATGGAGCACCTTGCCATAATGCAAAAGTGATAACTAAGTGGCTCAGGGAACAAAACATCAATATTTTGGTTCTATGGCCAGGAAACTCCCCAGACCTTAATCCAATTGAGAACTTGTGGTCAATCCTCAAGAGACAGGTGGACAAACAAAACCCACAAGTTCTGACAAACTCCAAGCATTGATTATGCAAGAATGGGGTGCCATCGGGCAGGATGTGGCCCAGAAGTTAATACAGCATTCCAGTGCGGATTGCAGAGGTCTTGAAAAAGAAGGGTCAACACTGCAAAAATTGACTCTTTGCATCAACTTCATGTAATTGTCAATGAAAGCCTTTGACACTTATGCAATTATTGTAATTATACGTCAGTATTCCATGGTAACATCTGACAAAAATAATCTAGAGACACTGAAGCAGCAGACTTTGTGAAAATTAATATTTGTGTCATTCTCAAACTTTTGGCCACGACTGTGTGTGTGTGTGTATATATGTATATATGCATATATGTATATATGTATATATATGTGTATGTATATATATATATATATATATGTATATATGTATATATGTATGTATGTATGTATATATATATATATATATATATATATGTATATATATATATATATGTATATATATATATATATGTATATATATGTATATATATATACATACATACATACATACATACATACATACATACATACATACATACATACAGTACAAAGATTTTTAAGTGACCGGGATTACACAATATAACGTCTGGGACTTGTTTCTATTGTGGTCCCTATTGCTTTATATAATGTACACTGAGTATACAAAACATTAGGAACATCTGCTCTTTCCATGACAGACTGACCCAGGTGAAAGCGTATTGATATCACTTGTTAAATCCACTTCAATCAGTGTAGATGAAGGGAAGGATAAAGGTTAAAGAAGGATTTTTAAGCCTTGAGACGAATTGAGGCTGTTGAGGGCAACTCAATATTAGGAAAGTGTTCCTAATGTTTGGTATGTGCCTTCAGAAAGTATTCATACCCCTTGATTTATTGTTACAGCCTGAATTCAAAATGTAATGTTTGTTTTTCACTCACCCATCACCCATGTTTTTAGAAATGTTTGCAAATGTATTACATTTAATACAGAAATATCTCATTTATATAAGTATTCACACCCGTGAGACAATACTTTGTAGAAGCACCTTTGGCGGCGATTACAGATTAGTCATCTTGGGTATGTCTGTATCAGCTTTGCACACCTAGATTTGGTGATTTTCTCAAGCTCTGTTAAATTCAATGGGGAGCAGCAGTGAACAGCGATCTTCAAGTTTTTCAAGACTTGGATTATGCTGGGCCACTTAAGGACATTCACATTTTTGTTCTGAAGCCTTGCTTCAGCCAAAGCATTGCTTTGGCTGCATGCCCCAGTCTAAGGTCATTTGCACTCTGAAGCAGGTTCTCATCAAGGACTTGCCTGTATTTTGCTCCATTCATTTTCCCTTCTCTCCTTACCAGTCTCCCAGTCCCTGCCGCTGAAAAGCATCCCCATAGCATGATGCTGCCATCACCATGCTTCATGGTAGGGATGGTGTTTGACAGGTGATGAGCTGTGCCTGGTTTTCTCCAGACATTGCGCTTTGCATTCAGGCCAAAGAGTCAAATTTTTGTCTCATCAGACCAAAACTTTTGCCTTATGATCTCAGTCTTTCACGTGTCTTTTGGAAACTCCAGGTGTGCTGTTATGTGCCATTTTTAGGAGTGGATTTTTCAGGAGTGGCTTCAGAGTGGTGATGTGCTGTACAGACTGTTTTCCTTCTGAACTCTGTAGTTCTGTCAGTGGTAATTTGGGTTTTTGTTCACCTCCCTGACCAAGGTCCTTCTTGCCCGGTAGCTCAGTTTGGTTGGACGGCCAGCTTTAGGCAGAGTCTGGGTAGCTCTATACTTGTAGAACCATTTGTTTTTTAAATAGCCTATGCAAAACATGATTTGTTTTAATCTGTTGAGACTTGGGTGACCACATTTAAAAACAAAACAAATGCAGGACAACGGGATGATTTCACTGGACATTCACAGAACAGTGTAGCCCACACACACACAAATCCCCCTCCCAATGCAACAAATGGAGCTAATTGAAGTGCAGGTAGCCTCGTAATCTTTTGCCTCGTACAAAATGTTGTATAACTTTCCTCCAAGTTAATTGGAAGTAAGCCCAGCAGTTTGATAAATGTGATTTGGTTTCTCGTTGGTCTACTCTTGCGCTGCGCTTAATATCAGATCGCAACAATTATTGGAGAAGTGTTTAACATCACCAGTACCATATCCTTATGATATAGATCTTGTGGAAGGCGCAACTTGATTGCAAAAGAGACAGGTTGGAATGTCAATTCACATCAAATGACTAGGACGTCAGACTGAAATACAGGACAAATCGACCTTTTCTTGAAAATTAGTGGTGTTTTTAATTTGTTCATAAAATGCAGGACATGGTTGTTTGACTTGCCTCGTGAAATAAATGTTAAAATTTTTTTAATTAAGAGTTTGGTTGCAGGACGCTGGACAAAATGCGGGAATGTCCAACTCAATCCGGGACATGTGGTCACTCTGAGACATTTTCACTGTCTAAATGAAGTCGGAATTGTGTGTTAGGTTTTAAGTAGGCCCGTTGTAAAATAAACATCCTTAGCCTATTGCTGTCATTTGTTGGGGACAGTAGGCACTAGCCTTTCTTGGTAATTGCTGCAATATACTATAGCCTGTTCAAAATGTAGATGTAATTCTGTTTTGTTTCATTCTGTTGAGCAATTTTCTTTGGCCAAATGTAATATCCTGCGAATTTTCCCTACAAACAATAGCTTGACTTTCTTTTGATATTATCTTAAACTTACGTGAAGATTCGGTGTGGTGTTGTAACGAGTGCGCTGAGAGTCGGGAAGCAAGTTCAGGGAGTGAGTGTTTTAATAAATAAACAATGAACACGAAACATGAAAACGGAGTCAATAACACCTGAGTAAAGAACCAAGGGGAGTGACAGATACAGAGAAGATAATCAAGGTGATAGAGTCCAGGTGAGTGTCATGAGGCGCAGGTGTGCGAGATGATGGTGACAGGTGTGCGGGATAATCATCAGCCTGATGACCTAGAGGCCAGAGAGGGAGTATACGTTACAGTTGTGGCTATCAAATAAAATCAAATTGTATTTGTCACATGCACCGAATACAACAGTTGAAATCCTTACTTACAAGCCCTTAAACAACAATGCAGTTCAAGAAATAGTGTTAAGAAAATAAACTAAAGTTAAAAAAAAAATCAAATCAATCAAAAAGTAACACAACAAATGTACATAACAATAACGAGGCTATATACAGGGGGTGCCGGTACTGAATCAATGTGCGGGGATACAGGTTAGTCGAAGTAATTTGTAAAGTGACTATGCATAGATAATAAACAGCGAGTAGCAGCAGTGTGGTGAATGTAAATAGTCTGGGTGTCTATTTGATTAATTGTTCAGCAGTCTTATGGCTTGGGAGTAGAAGCTGCTAAGGAGCCTTTTGGTACTAGACTTGGTGCTCCAGTACCACTTGCCGTGCGGTAGCAGAGGGAACAGTCTATGACTTGAGTGACTGGAGTCTTTGACACTTTTTTGGGCCTTCCTCTGACACCGCCTATTATATATGTCCTGAATGTCAGGAAGCTTTCCCCCATGATGTACTGGGCTGTATGCACTACCCTTTGTAGTTCCTTACGGTCAGATGCCGAGCAGTTGCCATAAAAGGCGGTGATGCAACCGGTCAGGATGCCCTTGATGGTGCAGGTGTAGAACGTTTTGAGCACCCACGCCAAATCTTTTCAGTCTCCTGAGGGAGAAAAGGTGTTGTGCCCTATTCACGACTGTCTTGGTGTGTTTGGACCATGATTGTCCGTTGGTGATGTGGATACCAAGGAACTTAAAGCTCTCAACCTGCTCCACTGCAGCCCCGTCGATGAGAATGGGGGCGTGCTCGGTCCTCCTTTTCCTGTAGTCCACAATCACCTCCTTTTTGTCTTGATCACATTGAGAGAGAGGTTGTTGTCCTTGCACCACACTGACAGTTCTCTGACCACCTCCCTATAGGCTGTCTCATCGCTGTCGGTGATCAGGCCTACCACTGTTGTGTCATCAGCAAACGTAATGGCCACGCAGTCGTGGGTGAACAAGGAGTGCAGGAGGGGACTAAGTACACACCCCTGAGGGACCCCAGTGTTGAGGAACAGCATGGCAGACATGTTGTTGCCTACCCTTACCATTGACCCACAAGTCAATTCCAGGAATCAACGTTGTTTCCACATCATTTCAATGGATTAGATGTTGAATTGACTTGTGGGTTATGTGCAGCAGTCAGAAATCTTATCTCCCTCTCTGACTGTAGGATTAATGTGTCTCATTAGAGCTGACATTTCCTGCTTGGTTTCCCTGCTCCTCTTTATTGGATCCACGCTGACTGGTTGATGGGGGGTTATGAACATATTTACTTCCCGCATCAAAATGAGCCTGCCTCCTCCTGGGATAAACGCACCACCTTGCAACATGGAAACGTAATTATGCTTTGGGCTTGGTCTGCACTTGGTGTGTGTGCGCGCGCTGCTCAGGTGTGTGTACTGTGGGCCGTCAACTAGTCAAGCGCCAGTGGTCTGCCAGCTCGGATTAAATCAAGTGTATGTGTGCACATGCTTGTGCGAGAGAACTTGCGTCTGTTTGTTTGTGTGTGTGTGTGCCTTCTCCTCCAGATCAAACTCACTTACTATGGATCAGTATCTTTCATAGTCTAGAGACAGTTTTATATGGATCATATTCTTTTTATATCAAGCTCTCTCTCGCTCTCTCTCGCTCTCTCTCGCTCTCTCTCTCGCACTCTAGTGACCATAGGTCACATCCTAATTCCCTCAACTCTCCTTCCACAGTAAGTATGCTCACAAGTATGTATGCTCCTTCCACAGTAAGTATGCTCACACAATTTCCCTTCATCTTCTTTTTCCTCACCAAAACATCTCTCCTCCTCTCTCAACCAAAGCTGGTGTGTTCTTTTATCCGTGTGAGGACGTCAACATTTTGATCTCTGCGTTGTGACTGATGTTTTTTTTATGCTGCTCTCTCCGAGCGCTACTCAGATTAGCATGAGAACACAGCACAGTGCCTCTCTCTCTCTGCAGAATAATTCAATTGCATGAATTTGATTAGCTTCTGCTCTGTGCCTTTTTCATTGGGAGCTTTTAGATAATTCATAGGCATTGTTCCCGACTCGCATTTAACCTGTTTATGCTTTTACCCCAACCTCCTGGTGTCTATCAAATGTCTTCAAAAAGAGAACATTTCCTACAAATGAATTCCTCCAAAACAAACAAGGCATCAAGTTTGAACATTTTGATTAAAGGTTGTGAATATTTTAGAAGTCTGTGTACGGTCCTGGTAAAAAGTTTTCTTTGCAATCAGAATATATATATATATATATTAAAATGAGATTTTTAAAAAAACTGTTAAATACACCTGATGGAACAGCAGGGACTGTGAAGCACACAGGCACATGCATATACACACATACACTATGATTTTGTGTTGTGGATATGTGGTAGTGGTGCAGCTAATGAGTATCCATAGTACATACAAGTGGCTTCCCTTTGTCTTTCCATTTTTTTTGTTGACCTTGATTTAACTAGGCAAGTCAGTTAAGAACAAATTCTTATTTTTAATGACGGCCTACAAACAGTGGGTTAACTGCCTTGTTCAGGGGCAGAACGTCAGCTTGGGGATTCAATCTTGCAACCGTTCGGTGACGAGTCCAATGCTCTAACCACGAGGCTACTTGCCACCCCATTTGGAGGTCAAGCTTCCATTTCTGAAGAGGGGAAAAGGGCAATGAACATTGAAGATAGAAAGTCTGAAACTCGACAACTGCCTCAGCCCCCTGTGACACACAGAATGTTTCTGGTAAGTGCACTCTCTCTTTTAATCTCTTGCTTGTTCTCTCTCTCATTCCGCTGCCCCATGGTCCTCTGCTCTTCATTTCCATCTTTGTCTATATGTATTTCCCTCTCTCCCTTTCTCTCCTCCCTTGAGGTAACATAGCCCTTCAGAGTCAGCAAAACATTGTTGAATGTTGTATGAAGGTCTTACCTTGGTTACACCCTGTTCTCCTCAGTGGACTAGACAGTTGGGGACTAGACTGCTGAGCTGGACTGGGGCTAGAACTGGTCTATGCAAACTATCCATACCTAGTTATCTGTTGTAAAGTTGTTATCCACCCCACTGTGCCCATATGATGAGGTTGCCTCTGTAGATGCTGATCCAAGGTAAGGTTTGTGTTTCCCCCAATAGAATTGGGAAAGAGTAAGCTGATCCTAGATCTGTTCAGGGAACTTGCCCAGACTCATTTGCACTCATAATCCTTTGGGGGTGATACATTTTTTAAGAGCTTAGAGGGACGAGTGCACTATGGGCAGCAGGTTTTTTAATGACCACTTAAGTCTGCGCACACACACACACACAAACTTAGGGTCTCTTTTCCACCTGGGAGGCTCTCCTAATGTCTCTGAAAGCTCACTGATGCTTAATACTCCCTCTGACCTCTCTCTTCTCTTTCCTCCTCTCCCTTTCCGTCTCTCCTCTCCTCCAGTTTCTGGGGTTTAAAGAGCGAGGGGAGACGGTTCTAACGTCTGAGTAACCTATGGTTCATTGGACAGGCCCTGGCAAAGGGCAGCACAGTTATATAAGCCTA
The DNA here is from genome assembly GCF_045791955.1 of Oncorhynchus clarkii lewisi. Lineage (NCBI taxonomy): Eukaryota > Metazoa > Chordata > Actinopteri > Salmoniformes > Salmonidae > Oncorhynchus > Oncorhynchus clarkii. The sequence continues at coordinate 5,426,667 of NC_092172.1, forward strand.
GATAGAGCACTTAGTAAAAGTTAGACATTGGGCCATGTCCCCCTTTTCAAATAGATTTTCAAGTCTGATATCCCCCTTGTGAAAAAAATATAAACGCAACAATTTCAAAGATTTTACTGAGTTGCAGTTCATATAAGGAAATCAGTCAATTGAAGTAAATAAATTAGGCCCTAATCTAAGGATTTCTCATGACTAGAAATACAGATATATCTGTTGGTCACATCTTTTTTTTTTTTAAAGGTAGGGGACTGGATCAGAGAACCAGTCAGTATTTGCCTCATGCAGCGCGATACATCTCCTTCACATAGAGTTGATCAGGCTGTTGATTGTGGCCTGTGGAATGTTGTCCCACTCCTCTTCAATGGCTGTACGGAGTTGCTGTATATTGGCGGGAACTGGAACATGCTGCCGTACACATCGATCCAGAGAATCCCAAACATGCTCAATAGGTGACATGTCTGGTGAGTATGCAGGCCATGGAAAAACTGGGATTTTTTTCAGCTTCCAGGAATTGTGTACAAATCCTTGCGACATGGGGCTGTGCAATATCATGCTGAAACATGAGGTGATGGAGGCGGATGAATGGCACGACAATGGGCCTCAGGATCTCGTCATGGTATCTCTGTGCATTCAAAATGCCATTGTGTTCATTGTCCTTAGTGTATGCCTGCCCATACCACAACCCCACCACCGCCATGGTGCACTCTGTTCACAACGTCGACATCTGCAAACAGCTTGCCCGCACAGCGCCATTTACGCTGTCTGCCCAGTACAGTTAAAACCAGGATTCATCCGTGAAGAGCACACTTCTCCAGCGTGCCAGTGGTCATCAAAGGTGAGCATTTGCACACTGAAGTCGGTTATGATTGCAACGCACTGAGCGTAGTGGGTGAGGAGTCAGACGCAGAAGAACAGAGTAGCGCTTTAATTACGCACCGGGAAAAAATGCACTTGCCAAGAAACTGGGCGCACATAAACAATTGCCCTAAACCAGGACCACACCAGTCCGGAGGGAAAATACAAAATAACCAGCTTTACCACACAAAGTACACAGTGAGAAACGCAACAGGCCCGCACAAAGATGTGTAAGCCCTGGGCAGGCGTGGTTACACGTGGTCTGCAGTTGTGAGGCCAGTTGGACGTACTGCCAAATTCTAAAATGACATTGTCGGTGGCTTGTGGCATCTTGTTGTAGAGTGGCCTTTTGTTTTCCCCAGCACAAGGTGCACCTGTGTAATGATATGCTGTTTAATCAGCTTTTTGATATGCCACACCTGTCAGTTGGATGGATAATCTTGTCAAATGAGAAATGCTCAATATCAGGGATGTGAACAAATGTGTGCACAACATTTGAGAGAAATAAGCTTCTTGTGTGTTTGGAACATTTCTGTGATATTTTATTTCAGCTCATGAAACATGGGACCAACACTTTACATGTTGCGTTTATATTTTTTGTTCAGTGTAGTTTACACAGAATTCTAGTAGGTTATGTCCAGTTGGTGTGACACCAGAATGAGAGGGATTTTAAACAGTTCTGGGACCAGGCTAGATACTGGCATGCCGGTCCACCTGACAACGAGCGTGTTGGCGGCTGTTGAATTGTTCAATGTTGCTTCAGTAATAGGGGGACCCTGTCCCCTCACATCCTTCAGACTTGCTGTTCCCTGTAAAAAAATTAAGTTTGAATTCCCGAGGGGTGTATTGATACAGGGTTGCTAGGCAACCTTCTGTGACAGGGTCTTTAGGAGCAGGTTCTCTGGGCCATTGTGTCACAGCTGGGCAATCAACATTGGATCGTACATAGTGTGTGTGTTTGTGTACATGTTTATCTTGGTTTAACACAGTCTGAGATTTCATTCATCTTTGAGCAACAGGAGGGGACTGCTTTGACCTTATACACATAAGCTTTGGCTACAAACTGTTTGAACTAGTTCTATTACACCTTCTCTACCCCAAACCTAAAAGACCAGCCAACACCCCTCTAGACACCCAGCTGCGGACAGTCTGCAGTCCCTACTGAAGCTGTAGTTTAAAACCTATGAGGATTGATTTCCCCCAGACACACAACTGTCACTCTGACTGGAGGCTCTTAATTGTAGATTGGGCAAGCTTCAGGGCTCTTTAGATGCTGTTGGAGTGTTAAAGTGTTTTCTCTCTGTGTTCTCTGTGTGTGGCTGGACCCTGCGTGTCTAAATGTCACGTTGCTGGCTGTTGGGAGATGTAAGGGGCTTTTCTATACAACTCGTGACGTAACCCTGAGAATGTGGGACTGTTGGACATTCTAGAGAGGCTTATCACACACACACATGGATTCCGAATGACACACACACACACACACACACACACACACACACACACACACACACACACACACACACACACACACACACACTCCTGTCCAGATGGTCGTGTGTGGTATCCAGAGACAGCCTTAATAAACATAATTAAACCCTACTCAACACACTGGGACTGAAAGGGCAGCCTGTGTGTGAGTAGCATTAGGTGGATAGAGTCGAAGAATCAGGTTAAGAAGACTCATTATAAAACCAAGTAAACAAGACAACAAAGAGAAAATACTTTTTTCTCATTCTCCCTGTATCTCTACTGAGCCTGTTTGGCTGTTTTTGCTCTGTATCCAATTTTCGGGCTTCAGAAATAATGTTGTTTTACCTTACTTCAAAGTTCTGAACATTGGAACATAGGCCAAATGTAGGATTTATGAGGAGTCAAAGCAAGACGAGACATGATTGAGCAAAACAATCTGTAATTTGAGTATGTTATATGGAACCCAGTAGAATAATTCGCTGTCTTAGCAGATGGGGGGGAAAGTTTGATCTAAACTAACTAGCTGTGTGCCATGTTCTCTCTCTGTAATATCTCATTCCTGACTGCTTGTTTATCAGATTCTCTGGTGTGTGTGCCTGCCTGCCGGCCTGTGAGCTTGCATGCACATGCACGTTTGTGTGTGTGTGTGTGTACGTGTATGCGCAGGTGTGTGTTTCTTCCCAAACGGACTTCCACTGGCTCATTAATTGTTATTTTATCCTAACACTCAGATAAAGACATTCTCTGTTCATGGCGGTGAATAATGTCTTTCCACTCAATGAGAAACAAGCTGATTTCTGAATGGAGGGACAAGGCTGAATAATCAGCCCTCATCTTGATGGTTTTCCTACTTCTACAACAGGGGGTTGAACGGGGTGGATGGACATTTTTATTTTCTCTGAAGATATGTATCGGGGAAATAATGAAAACAGCTAGGTTGTATTCTATCGGCCCTATTCAAAATTAGTACGCTACATAGGGAGTAGGGTGCCATTTCAGACACAGCCCTAATGTTCTAGTTTTAATTCCCAGGCTGGCAGGATTGGGGTGTGGAGGTGAGCTCTGGGTATGAAAAGGAAAGTAAATGAAATCCTAACTCTCTGAAGCTCCCTTTAAGGTTTTGGAAGGAAAATTGAATACCAGAGATTAATAGATATTGATCATACCCCATCATTCTTAAATGGAAGACGTTTGGAACCTCCAAGACTCTTCCTATAGCTGGGCCTTGGTCAGGGAAGGGCCTTGGTCAGGGAAGGGAGGTGACCAAGAACCCGATGGTCACTGAGTTCCTCTATAGAGATGTGAGGAACTTCCAGAAGGACAACATCTCTGCAGCATTCTACCAATTGGGCCTTTATGGTAGTGATGCACACACTTACATTGATGGAAGCTACAATCTATCTGCAATATTAAAGCTCTTTCATGTAGGCGTCCCCTGGCTTGACATGTTGATAACCGTGTAAATTCCTCGAGGACAAGGTGACTTTTATCAATATATACACTTGTATTTACCCCCCCCCCCAAAAAAGTGAAATGCTAATGTGGCAATCATAAAGAACTACAAATGCCATGATGATCTGTACGAGAATGCCTCTCACTCTCTCTCCTCCATGGTCCATGTCCTACTTTCCCTCTCTCGCCTTCTCCTTCCCCCCCTCTACCTCCCTCCCTCTATGAAGCCGTTTGCCATCCTGGGCTTCTGGCTTACCCTTACTTCCTCCCCCTCCCTTCTCCCTGTCCATCCAGCTTCCTGCCATCCCTGTTTCCTGTCCAGTCCTTTCTCTTTCCCATCGGCCCTCAGGGATAATTCTGGGTAATGGACCTGAGAGCCTGTGGTTGGCTGACGCCTGAGGGGAGGCCATGGGCCTGTGGAACATTCTGGAAGGCTGAACCAGCCAATGAACAGCCATCCCTGTCCTCTCTCTGTGTTCTACTGCCAACTGAGATCAGCTCATAAGAGTCATTCATGAGGTGTTATGACTTTTCCTTTCTGTGTGTGTGTGTGTGTGTGCTGTAAAGGTGATTCAACTTTTTATTTTATATAGCTAATCTCATGCTATTCTACACATTTTGCCATGAAGCTCACTCTCCACCTCAGAACCAATTTGACCAGTGGAGGCTCCTCAGAGGAGGAAGGGGAGGACCATCCTACACAGTGAAATTCTGAAAAATAATCAGAAATAATACAACGTAAAGTTACCCTTTTATACACTGAACACGAATATAAATGCAACATGCAACAATTTCAAAGATTTTACTGAGTTACAGTTCATCTAAGGAAATTGAAATAAATGTATTAGGCCTTAATCTATGGATTTCAAATGACTGAGAATACAAAGGCAGGGGAGTGAATCAGAAAACCAGTCAGTATCTGGTGTGACCACCATTTCACGATCACGTCACGGCATCTCTGTGCATTATTGCCATCGATAAAATGCAATTGTTTTCTTTGTCTGTAGCTTATGCCTGCCCATACCATAACCCCACCGCCACCATAGGGCACTCTGTTCACAACGTTGACATCAGCAAACCACTCGCCCACACAACGCCATAGACGCTGTCTGTCATCTGCCCGGTACAGATGAAACCCAGATTAATTCGTGAAGACCACACTTTTCCAGTCATCGAGGGTGAGCATTTGCCCACTGAAGTCAGTTACGACGCCGAAGTGCAGTCAGGTCAAGACCCCGGTGAAGACGATGAGCATGCAGATGAGCTTCCTTGAGACGTTTTCTGACAGTTTGTACAAAAATTCTCAGGTTGTGCAAACCCACAGTTTCATCAGCTGTCCGGGTGGCTGGTCTCAGGCGATCCCGCAGGTGAAGAAGCCGAATGTGGAGGTCCTGGGCTTATGGTAGTGAAATTAACATTACATTCTCTGGCAACAACTCTGGTGTACATTCCTGCAGTCAACATGCAAATTGCACACTCCCTCAAAACTTGAGACATTTGTACTTAATATTTCCACTTCACCCAATACCTAATCAACCCTTGTGTGGTGTTCGGGTCTGTGGTACCCATTTTGAATGTTTAGTCAAATAAAAAGGATGCAATGAATAGTTTTCATCCTGGGACTTATTGGCCTTGGCTCATTTTCTGTGAAGAACATGTAAAAGAACACATTTTCATTGAGAGCACACTGTGCACCCCCCTACACATTTACATTACATATGTGGTGCTCGGGTCCACCGGGTAATAAAGGTGTGGAAAAGTGTGTGTGTTGGTGAAAACAAGTTAAAAAAAAAAAGGTTTGCTGTGTGCCTTCACTCTGTCTTTCTCCTCCCTGGGCCTGCTGTTTCAACATAACCCCAAGAACCTGCCTGTCTCACGCTTTTCTCACACTCTTTACCCTTTGTAGTGTGCGAAACGACACAATGTCTTGCGGGAACCTGTACAATGTTATTGCAATACATTATTGCGATACATTATTTTGATACATTGCGAAAAATGTTTTCCCTCACTCTACCCCAGCCAGGTGCAAATTGGGGGACGGACACAACAAATAAATAGCTTTGCTTGTGTGGCTCCTTAACACAATCAATCAGTATGGCAAAAATAATCTCTGCTCAGAGGGCCTTAAAAATAATGTTTGCAGAGAGAGAAGCTAGTATGGAGGGAGCGTCTTCCACTTTTCCCCAATATGAGGATCATGTCAAATCAAAAGTTATTTGTCACATGCGCCGAATATAACAGGTGTAGACCTTACAGTGAATTGCTTACAAGCCCTGAACCAACTATGCTTTTAAGAAGTTTTAGGGGAAAAAAAAGTTAAGTAAAAAATAGAAAATAAGAGGAACAAATAATAAGTAAATTAACAGTAGCGAGACTACATACAGGGGGTACCGGCACAGAGTCAGTGTGTGTGGGGGGGGCCACCGGTTAGTCGAGATAATTGAGGTAATATGTACATGTAGGTAGAGTTATTAAAGTTACTATGCGTAGATAATAAACCAGAGTAGCAGCAGCGTAAAAGATGGGTCTGGTTAGACCTTTGATTAGATGTTCAGGAGTCTTTTGGCTTGGGGATAGAAGCTGTTAAGAAGCCTTTTGGACCTAGACTTGGCATTCCGGTACCACTTGCCGTGCGATAGCAGAGAGAACAGTTCATGACTAGGGTGTCTGGAGTCTTTGACAATGTTTAGGTCCTTCCTCTGACACCGCCTGGTATAGAGGTCCTGGATGGCAGGAAGCTTGGCCACAGGGATGTAGTGGACCGTACGCACTACCCTCTGTAGTGCCTTGCAGTCGGAGACCAAGCAGTTGCCATACCAGGCTATGATGCAATCAGTCAGGATGCTCTCAACGTTGCAGCTATATAACCTTTTGAGGATCTGAGGACCCATGCCAAATCTTTTCAGCCTCCTTAGGGGGAATAGGCTTTGTCGTGCCCTCTTCATATCTGTCTTAGTATGTTTGGACCATGATAGTTTGTTGGTGATGTGGACACCAATGAACTTGAAGCTCTCAACCTGCTCCGCTGCAGCCCCGTCGATGAGAATGGGGTGTGCTCGGTCCTCCTTTTCCTGTATTCCACAATCATCTCCTTTGTCTTGATCACGTTGAGGGAGAGGTTGTTGTCCTGGCACCACACGGCCAGGTCTCTGACCTCCTTCCTATAGGCTGTCTCATCCTTGTTGGTGATCAGACCTACCACTGTTGTGTCATCGGTAAACTTGATGATTATGTTGGAGTTGTGCCTGGCCATGCAGTCATGAGTGAACAGGGAGTGCAGGAGGGGACTGAGCACGCACCTCTGAGGGGCCCCCGTGTTGAGGATCAGCGTGGCGACATGTTGTTACCTGCCCTTACCACCTGGGGGCGGCCCGTCAGGAACTACAGAATCCAGTTGCAGAGGGGAGGTGTTTAGTCTCAGGGCCCTTGGCTTAGTGCACTCAATGCTCATCACTATGTTTTTAAATGCTGAGCTGTAGGCAATGAATAGCATTCTCACAAATGTATTATTTTGTCCAGGTGGGAAAGGGCAGTGTTGAGTGCAATAGAGATTGCATAATCTGTGGATCTTTTTGGATTACATGCAAATTGGACAGGGTATAGGGTTTCTGGGATTCTGGTGTTGATGTGAGCCATGACTCGCCTTTCAAAGCACTTCATGGCTACAGACGTGAGTGCTAAGTGTCGGTAGTCATTTAGGCAGATTATTTTAGTCTTGGGCACAGGGACTATGGTGGTCTGCTTGAAACATGTTGGTATTACAGACTCCGTCAGGGACAGGTTGAAAATGTAAGGGAAGACACTTGTCAGTTGGTCAGCGCATGCTCGGATTACACGTCCTCGCAATCCGTCTGGCCCTGTGGCCTTGTGAATGGTGACCGGTTTAATGGTCTAACTCACATCGGCTACGAAGAGTGATCATACAGACTCATGCATGCTTCAGTGTTACTTTCCTCGAAATGAGCGTAGAAGTAATTTAGCTCATCTGGTAGGCTTGTGTCAATGGGTAGCTCTCGGCTGTGCTTCCCATTGTAGTCTGTAATAGTTTGCAAGTCCTGCCACGTCCAACAAGTTTCAGTGCTGGTGTATTACGATTCAATCTTAGTCCTGTTTTGACCCTTTGCCTTATGATGGTTCATCGGTGTTCATTGCGGGATTTCTTATAAGCTTCCGGTTTAGAGTCTCGCTCCTTTAGCTCAGTGCTGTAACCAAGGTATTTATTGAAACACAGGGGGAGATTGAGTTCAGGCCAGGAGAAGACGGCATCAGGCAAGGGGAAACGGGCACAATGGGACAACAGGAACAAACGGCTAAAAACATGGACTGACTGAGCAGAGATTACGACTCAGCAGCGTGGAAGAGGCAGGACTGTGTATGTAGAGGTCTTGATTATGGAACAGGTTGCAGCTGGTGGGGATCTGCTCTGACTCCAGCACACCTGTCTCCACCCACACAATTACACACACACAGAGGGAGAGGGAGAGAGCACTGGGGGAGTGGCGGCAGGTCAAGGAGACACAGGATGAGCATTAGAGAATTATGGTCAGATTTTCCAAATGGAGGGCAAGGGAGAGCTTTATTCGTGTCTCTGTATGTGGAGTAAAGGAGATCTAGAGTTTTTTTCCCCCCTGGTTGCACATTTAACATGCTGGTAGAAATGATGTAAAACCTGATTTAAGTTTGCCTGCATTAAAGTCCCTGGCCACTAGGAGCGTCTTCTCTGGGTGAGCATTTTCCTGTTTGCTTATGGCCGTATTCAGCTCATTGAGTGCGGTCTTAGTGCCAGCATCAGTTTGTGGTGGTATATAGACAGCTACGAAAAATACAGATGAAAACTCTCATGGTTAATAGTGTGGTCTACAGCTTGTCATGAGATACTCTATCTCAGGCGAGCAAAACCTTGAGACTTCCTTAGATTTAGTGCACCAGCTGTTGTTTACAGATATGAATAGACCGCCACCCCTTGTCTTACCAGAGGCCACTGTTCTATCCTGCAGAAAAATATTAAAACCCACCAACTGTTTGTTATTCATGTCGTCGTTCAGCCACGACTCGATGAAACGTAAGATATTACCGTTTTTAATGTCCAGTTGGTAGTATATACGTAGTCATAGTTTGTCTATTATATTATCGACTGATTGTACGTTGGCCTTTTAGGACCATTGGTAAAGGTAGATTAACCTCTCGGCAATGGATCCTTACAAGGCATCCGGATCTTCGTCCTCAGTACCTCCGTCTTTTTCTCCTGCGAATGACGGGGATGAGGGTGTCTAATGTAAATCCTTCCCCTCTGACTCGTTGAAGAAAAACTATTCCCCCAGTACGGGGTGATTAATCACTGTCCTGATATCTAGAAGCTCTTTTCAATCATAAGTCAAGGTGGCAGAAACATTATGCACAAAATAAGTTACAAATAATGAGAAAAAAACATACGCAGTAGCACAATTGGTTACGGGATCGTTAAACAGCAGCCATCTCCTTCGGCGCCATTTGTCTCTGTCAATTCGGAGTCTGATAGTGAGTTAGAATAAAAGGAGGAGATTGACCCTCAGCCATCCCCAGGACCAGCCCGTCAGCAGCCATCCCCAGGACCAGCCCATCAGCAGCCTTTAGTAGAAGAAATATGAATGTGAAAAAATGGTGAAATGTAATGGTCTGCTTGCTCAATGGGCCGTCTGCCAATGTGATAAGGATGCAACCAGGGCCGAAGCAGATGGCGGTTACTCATGTGGAGGACAAGTCTTCTTTTGAACTGATCATCCCAGACACCATCCAGAAAATCACTCTGGACTGTACCAATTTGGAGGGAAGGTGTGTTTTTGGAGAGAGATGGAAGGAGATGGACCAAACTCATTTACATACATACTTTGGTGTTCTTATCCTTGCTGTATGATGCAGAAACTGGCAGAGAACTTTTCAGTGCAAACAATGTCTCTGGAAAATGTACACATTATTTTCTGGATTATCCTCTTCTATAACCGAGACACCAGACCAGCCCGGCGACAGAGACAAGCTAGCTGCAATCAAGTCCCTGTTTTTACAACCCTGGGCCCAACATTACTGTTGATGGTCAGCTCATGCCATTTAGGGGCTGCTGCATTCCGTCTAAACCCGCAAAATATGGAATCAAGATATGGGCTGCCTGTGATGCTGCTTCATCATATGTGTGGACCTTGCAAGTATATACAGTGCCTTGCGAAAGTATTCGGCCCCCTTGAACTTTGCGACCTTTTGCCACATTTCAGGCTTCAAACATAAAGATATAAAACTGTATTTTTTTGTGAAGAATCAACAGCTAGTGGGACACAATCATGAAGTGGAACGACATTTATTGGATATTTCAAACTTTTTTAACAAATCAAAAACTGAAAAATTGGGCGTGCAAAATTATTCAGCCCCTTTACTTTCAGTGCAGCAAACTCTCTCCAGAAGTTCAGTGAGGATCTCTGAATGATCCAATGTTGACCTAAATGACTAATGATGATAAATACAATCCACCTGTGTGTAATCAAGTCTCCGTATAAATGCACCTGCACTGTGATAGTCTCAGAGGTCCGTTAAAAGCGCAGAGAGCATCATGAAGAACAAGGAACACACCAGGCAGGTCCGAGATACTGTTGTGAAGAAGTTTAAAGCCGGATTTGGATACAAAAATATTTCCCAAGCTTTAAACATCCCAAGGAGCACTGTGCAAGCGATAATATTGAAATGGAAGGAGTATCAGACCACTGCAAATCTACCAAGACCTGGCTGTCCCTCTAAACTTTCAGCTCATACAAGGAGAAGACTGATCAGAGATGCAGCCAAGAGGCCCATGATCACTCTGGATGAACTGCAGAGATCTACAGCTGAGGTGGGAGACTCTGTCCATAGGACAACAATCAGTCGTATATTGCACAAATCTGGCCTTTATGGAAGAGTGGCAAGAAGAAAGCCATTTCTTAAAGATATCCATAAAAAGTGTTGTTTAAAGTTTGCCACAAGCCACCTGGGAGACACACCAAACATGTGGAAGAAGGTGCTCTGGTCAGATGAAACCAAAATTGAACTTTTTGGCAACAATGCAAAATGTATGTTTGGAGTAAAAGCAACACAGCTCATCACACTTAACACACCATCCCCACTGTCAAACATGGTGGTGGCAGCATCATGGTTTGGGCCTGATTTTCTTCAGCAGGGACAGGGAAGATGGTTAAAATTGATGGGAAGATGGATGGAGCCAAATACAGGACCATTCTGGAAGAAAACCTGATGGAGTCTGCAAAAGACCTGAGACTGGGACGGAGATTTGTCTTCCAACAAGACAATGATCCAAAACATAAAGCAAAATCTACAATGGAATGGTTCAAAAATAAACATATCCAGGTGTTAGAATGGCCAAGTCAAAGTCCAGACCTGAATCCAATCGAGAATCTGTGGAAAGAACTGAAAACTGCTGTTCACAAATGCTCTCCATCCAACCTCACTGAGCTCGAGCTGTTTTGCAAGGAGGAATGGGAAAAAATTTCAGTCTCTCGATGTGCAAAACTGATAGAGACATACCCCAAGCGACTTACAGCTGTAATCGCAGCAAAAGGTGGCGCTACAAAGTATTAACTTAAGGGGGCTGAATAATTTTGCACGCCCAATTTTTCAGTTTTTGATTTGTTAAAGTTTGAAATATCCAATAAATGTCGTTCCACTTCATGATTGTGTCCCACTTGTTGTTGATTCTTCACAAACAAATACAGTTTTATATCTTATGTTTGAAGCCTGAAATGTGGCAAAAGGTCGCAAAGTTCAAGGGGGCCGAATACTTTCGCAAGGCACTGTAGATACAAGATTGCTTAGACCTGTGAAATTTGGTCTGTGCCTCGAACAAGGATGTGGATTAATACAAGGCTCAATAAGGGTTACCTTTTTCGGGCAAGGAATTGTATTCCGTAGTATCTTTTCAACATTAGCGCTCAGCATCCAAGCTCCTTTCCTGTTTGGGAGCAGGCCGTCCCTTTTTTAGGAACTGTGGTCGCTCCAAAAACAGATTGCTCTGAAAAAGCATTGGATTTTAATTGACAGAGTCCTGATTCCATCCAAGAGTCCAGTGCGAATGGTCAGGAGAAGCGAGCAATTCCACGGCCATCTGTTGGGATAGGGCCAGAAAAAAAAGGGAGAAAGTGAATAAGACCTTTTTGCTCGCTCGTCATTCCTCTTTCTGAGAGGTGATGACACAGGAGTCAAAGAAGTAATGAATCCTTGTCTTCAGTTCTCTGCTGTCAGCTCCTATCGCTCCTCCTCCTCCTGTCCTTTCATTATAATCCCAGTCCACTTGATTCAGCCTTCTGGATTTAGCAAGGCTACATCACCACTTCCTTCCTCTGAGACGTAACTGAAGGATCTGTAACAATGGCCCTTCATAAATACCAATTAAATTGCCTTTTTTGGTTGCTCTGACTGTGACACAGTACGACTGTAAGTCTCTGATCATAAGCGGGTAACAAGAGAGAGTAGATGAGACGAGGCTATAGTTATTTTCTGTTATTTAAAAAAAAAAAAGAATTCAGAAGAAGTCTGTTTGATTTCACTGGTCTCAGTCGCTCGTGTCCTCTTGAATGTACACTGAACAAAAATATAAACACAACATGTAAATGTTCATTACTCTACCATAAGCCATCTCCAACATTGTTTTAGAGAATTTGGCAGTACATCGGACTGGTTTTCTGATCCACGCCCCTACCTTTTTAAAGCTATATGTGACTAACAGATCAAATCAAATTGTATTTGTCACATGCGCCGAATACAACAGATGTAGACCTTACAGTGAAAAGCTTACTTAAAAGCCCTTAACCAACAATGTAGTTTTAAGAAAATACCTAAAAAAGCAACAAATAAAAGTAACAAATAATTAAAGAGCAGCAGTAAAATAACAGTAGCGAGGCTATATACAGGGGGTACCATTACAGAGTCAATGTTCGGGGGCACTGGTTAGTCAAGGTAATTGAGGTAATATGTACATGAAGGTAGCATTATTAAAGTGACAGAGTAGCAGCAGCGTAGAAGAGGGTGGTGGTGTGGGGGGGGGGGGGGGGGGTAAATGCAAATAGTCTGAGTAGCCAATTGATTAGATTAGAGCTCATGGCTTGGGGGTAGAAGCTGTTTAGAAGCCTCTTGCACCTAGACTTGGCACTCCGGTATGGCTTGCCATGCAGTAGCAGAGAGAACATTTCTATGACTAGGGTGGCTGGAGTCTTTGGCAATTTTTAGGGCCTTCCTCTGACACAGCCTGGTATAGAGGTTTTGGATGGCAGGAAGCTTGTACTGAGCCGTACTCACTACCCTCTGTAGTGCCTTGCGATCGGAGGCTGAGCAGTTGCAAACATTTGAGGATCTGAGGACCCGTGTCAAATATTTTCAGTCTCCTTAGGAGGAATAGGTTTTGTCGTGCCCTCTTCACAACTGTCTTGTGCTTGGACCATGATAGTTTGTTGCCAAGGAACTTGAAGTTCTCAACCTGCTCCACTACAGCCCCGTCAATGAGAAGGGGGGCGTGCTCGGTCCACCTTTTCCTGAAGTCCACAATCATCTCCTTTGTCTTGATCACGTTGACGGAGAGTTGTTGTCCCCACCGCAGCCCTATAGGCTGTCTCGTCGTCGTTGTTGGTGATCAGGCATACCACTGTTTTGTCATCGGTATACTTGATGATATTGTTGGAGTTGTGCCTGGCAGTTGTAAATACCTTATAGAAACTCTGCCTTTTGGTTCAGCAGGATGGAGGGGAACAAAACCTTTTGTTACAAGGAGATTCCTCCCACCAAAACTACGACATCAAAAGGCTGGATAATGAAACAATAGTTATGTAATCCAAACATTGGGAATGGTCCGTGGGTCTTGAAAAAATAGCCATATTCAGTTGTTTTGTGATATCATGAAGGATGGTATAACTAAATAATTGTACCTCTACAAGTGCATATATCCCAGTTATCAGATTCAAATCTAAATGTTGTGGAACTTATATGATTAAATATGAAACTATTTTTGAGAAGATAGTTAGCCTTCTTAATTGTTTTTCATATAAAGTCTTAACCAGTCAGTGACCACACCCACATGAGCACAGACATTATGTCAGCGTCATGGAACGCCCCTTTTGCCAGAGTGCATAAAACCCCTCGTGAAGAATGAACATGTCAGACCAAGCAGGCGGACGGTGTTGAACCGGAAGCCACGAATGGTTAGACTCCACCAGACCAGTATGCGTGCAGCCCAAGCTGAATACATCACAAATGGTCAGGAACTCTGGACGAGTGTAGAAGATAAAGACTGCACATTCAGTCTGCAGCTGTATATGTAAAATAGTCTAGGAAACTCGACCGAAGATGAGAAAATAAGAACATTTCCCTATCGAATGACCATTGGTACGTCTGGAAGATCCATCTAACAGACACTCCGAGACCAACCTACTACAACGGACATGGTGACCTCTGGTGGACAACCAAGGACTTACACAACAGGACTCTGTCAAGTGACTCTCCAGACTGACTGGCGATTTCAACAGAGAGACAAAGACATACAATTGTAAATATTTACATTGCATTTCTAAATCAGAATGAGCGGATGTTGGGGTGCTTAATATCCATGTTTACAATGAGCGTGTTATTCAACTGCAAGTCCTTTGTCTCTTCTCCCGCTCGTTTACGTGCCCCTCCCTTTTCATTTTTGTAACTTGTTAGTCCACTAGGGACTTTTCATTGCATTATGTAGTAATCAATGTGTAAGCTATCCTGTTTGTGTGTTAATGTGATTCTGTGTGATTATCTAGTTAGTAAATAAATAATTAAGCCAATTTGTATATCTGTAATGAACACGATGGGAGACAGAGAGCTGGTTTCATTCGCAGGGCGCAGCAGGTGTTTATTTGTAAAGGACCACAGGAGGAGGCAGGTAGCAGGGTCCAGGGGCAGGCAGAAGGTCATACACAGGGGGTCCAAAAAGGCAACAGTACAGGCAGGGAAAAGGCTAGTAATGTCATCCGGGAGATCAGGAAATAGGTTGATAACAGGAAATCCGATAGGCTAAGGTACAGGCAGGGAATAGGCAAAAGACATCGTTAGTGAGGCAGGCAAAAAATATCATACACGGAGGATTAAATTACGGGAAAAACAGAGCTCAGACTAGAAGTGTGTCACAAAACAAACAATACCTCTCAATGATGGGGCGCATAAAAATGTAACTAAATAGTGTGTGATAATGACATACAGGTGTGTGAACAGGATCAGAATTCAGGTGATTGGGATCTGGAGAGTGAGCTGCGTTCACGGGATCTATGTGTTTGAGAGTGTGAGCTGGAAAGTGGGCTGGAAAGTGAGCTGTGTTCAGAGGATCTACGTGTTTGAGAGTGAGTTTGAAGCACACATTACAATATCGCTGATTCATAATTTATGCTTAGTGTTCGTGCAGATTGTTAGGATATTGCGACATTCAGAAGGAGAATGAAGGTAAATAAGAATGAATGAATTGACTGACTGATGTAATAGAAATATCTATCTTTAGAGTTTAGTCGGGAGATAGTAACTTGTTAAATAACTTTTCCCATGGTGCCCCAGATGACTACTTAATTCATTGTTATGTGATTAATTTACTTGGTGTTTTACTGCTGAAAATGTCTCTATATGTACAGTACCATTCAAAAGTTTGGACACACCTACTCATTCATTTGTTTTTCTTCATGTTTACTATTTTCTACATTGTAGAATAATTGTGAAGACATCAAAGCAATCAAATAACACATATGGAATTATTTAGGAACCAAAAAATTGTTAGACAAATCAAAATATATTTGAGATTCTTCAAATATCCAACTATGCCTTAATGACAGCTTTGCACACTCTTGGCATTCTCTCAACCAGCTTCATGAGGTAGTCGCCTGGAATGCATTTCAATTAACAGGTGTGCCTTGTTAAAAGTTCATTTGTGTAATTTCTTTCCTTCTTAATGTGTTTGAGCCAATCAGTTGTGTTGTGACAAGGTAGGTGTGGTATACAGAAAATAGCTCTATTTGGTAAAAGACCAAGTTCATATTATGGCAAGAACAGCTCAAATAAGCAAAGGGAAACGACAGTCCATCATTACTTTAAGACATGAAGGTCAGTCAATACGGAAAATGTCAAGAACTTTGAAAGTAAATACATTACAATACAATACTCAGGGGTGTGAATACTTATGCAAATTAGATGTTTCGGTTTTTCATTTTCAAATGTCTTACAATTTCTAACATGTTTTAACTTTGTCATGATGGGATATTGTGTGTAGATGGGCGAGGGGGGGAAAAAAAGCATTTATTACATTCTGAATTCAGGCTGTAACACAACAAAATGTGGAAGAAATCAAGGGGTATGAATATTTTCTGAAGGCACTGTCAATTGTAGTAAATTTGACTAAATTACTCACTCAAAATGTACCAAGTATAATATATTATCCAAAATGTGACCAGAAGACAATACTTAGGAAGTATTTCAAAACCCACACAAAGTAGGCTATTTGAATGACAGCGTATCTTACTTCTGTTACAATGTACAAATGCAATCAACTATTAATAGACTTTCAAAATGTAGATAACCTTTCTCAATAAGATTTAATACAGACCAGGTTTGAAACAAAATGTAGAAATAATAGCCTAGCAACGATTCAGTGAATGCAACACTATTAGAAAAGATGCAAAACACAACTACTATTCAGAGAATTTTTGCTTGCATTTAGCATACAACATGCCATGAAATTTCTAGAAGCATTGCCCCATCCTGCAATGTGGCAGAAAATGTAAAAAAAATAGTACATTGACAATTCAGTAAATGCAATACGTATTAGATAAAGATTCAGAGCAAAACAAATCTAAATGCTTATTGAGAGAGATCATATTGACAAAGATTTTTACTTCTGTAACAATGTAAAAATGCTAACAACTATTCAGAGACCTCTCTCAATAATATTTAGTATGTAGAAATAGTAGCCTACTTTGATAGCAATTCAGCGAAAATACAAAACACAGTTTTTAAAATGACACAATTTCCCTATAAGACTTGTAGGACAAATGTATATTTCACACTGTCATGGTACTTCTGGAAGCACAGTCCCATCCTGCAAAGTGGCACAGAACACATAGAACACCCAAAGGAGGTTTCTACACATTTCCCAGTCATAGCCCTGCATCCACTCTGGATGCATGCCACACACCCTCTCTTGCGCCCTTCAAACTTCACTGGGGAGTGGCCAGCTTTCAAATTATGAGTAACAGCTCAGGTCCACACCCTATGGTGCCACACAATTGGCACCCTGTTTCCTTCCACTGTAGCCATTACAAAGTGAATGCACATGCTGCATTTTGAATGCCTTCAGGGACCAGTACCTGTCGTTTCTGGGAAGGGGTCTTTGCTGGGTCCCCCACACTGGTCTACTGACACCACTGTCGTGTCGTGACTATCATTAATGCGATGATGGCTATTCATTGAATAATTACATACCACATTAAATTGTTACGCAATTAAATTGATCATATAACAATTAAGTAGTAATCTGGGGCACCACGGGAAAATGTTGTTTAATGAGTTGTCGTTTCTCGAATTAACTCAAGAATAGATCAGAATATCTCTATCATAGCCGTCATCCATCAATAATTTGCTAATTGTTACCTTATCAGTCCCATTCTGAATGTCGCAAAGTTCTTGGATATCTGCATGAACCCAAGCATAAATGATGAATCAGCAATCTCCAAATGAGCTTAATTATTTATTTACTAACTAATTAAATAATCACACAGAAATGCATAAACACACACCAGATGTATTATATATTGGTTACTAAAATGAGGCAATGAAAAGTCCCAAGTTGACTAACCCGATATGATGGCTTGTTACACAATGAAAGAGGGTGGAGAAAGGGCGGGAGAAGAAGACACAAAGGAATTCAACTATCGTACATACGGTTGAGTAATACGCTCATCGTATATATGGATATTTAGCACCCCAACAACCGCTCATTCGAATTTAGAAATGCAACGCATATTTACGCTTGCATGTCCTTGTCGTCTCTCTGTTGAAATCAACCGGTCCATCCATATTGAGAGTAATTCATCAGTCTTTGGTTGTGTAAGTCTCTGGTTGTCCACCAGAGGAGGATGCAAAATATTTTTGATTTTGAAACTAACAAGAAATAAGACAAGGAAACAGAAACCTTGAGCTTGCATAACTATTCACCTCCCCAAAGTCAATACTTTGTAGAGCCACCTTTTGCAGCAATTACAGCTGCAAGTCTCTTTGGGTAGGTCTCTATAAAGCTTGGAACATCTATCCACTGGGATTTTTGCCCATTCTTCAAGGCAAAACTGCTCCAGCTCCTTCAAGTTGGATGGTTTCCGCTGGTGTACAGCAATCTTTAAGTCATACCACAGATTCTCAATCGGAATGAGGTCTGGGCTTTGACTAGGCCATTCCAAGACATTTAAATGTTTCCCCTTAAACCACTTGAGTGTTGCTTTAGCAGTATGCTTAGGGTCATTGTTCTGCTGGAAGATGAAACTCCGTCCCAGTCTCAAATCTCTGGAAGACTGAAACGGGTTACCCTCAAGAATATCCCTGTATGATGGCGCCATCCATCATCCCTTCAATTCTGACCAGTTTCCCAGTTCTTGCCGATGAAAAACATCCCCACAGCATGATGCTGCGGATGGTGTTCTCGGGGTGATGAGAGGTGTTGGGTTTGCGGCAGACAGCATTTTCCTTGATGGCCAAAAAGCTACATTTTTGCCTCATCTGACCAGAGTACCTTCTTCCATCTGTTTGGGGAGTCTCCCACATGCCTTTTGGTGAACACCAAACGTGTCTGCTTATTTTTTTCATTAAGCAATGGCTTTTTTCTGGCCACTCTTCCGTAAAGCCCAGCTCTGGAGTTTACGGCTAAAAGTGGACAGATACTCCAGTCTCCGCTGTGGAGCTTTTGCAGCTCCTTCAGGGTTATCTTTTGTCTCTTTGTTGCCTCTCTGATTAATGCCCTCCTTGCCTGGTCCGTCAGTTTTGGTGGGCAGCCCTATCTTGGCAGGTTTGTTGTGGTGCCATATTCTTTCCATTTTTTAATAATGGTTTCAATGGTGCTCTGTGGGATGTTCAAAGTTTCCAATATTCTTTTATAACCCAACCCTGAACTGTTCTTCTCCACAACTTTGTCTCTGACCTGTTTGAAGGGCTCCTTGGTCTTCATGGTGCTGCTTGCTTGGAGGTGCCCCTTGCTTAGTAATGTTGTAGACTCTGGGGCCTTTCAGAACAGGTGTGTATATATACTGAGATCATGTGCCAGATCATGTGAGACTTAGATTGCACACAGGTGAACTTTATGTAGCTTATTATGTGACTTCTGAAGGTAATTGGTTGCACCAGATCTTATTTAGGGGCATCAAATCAAAATGTATTTGTCACGTGTGCCGAATACAACAGTGACATGCTTACTTACAGGTTCTAACCAATAGTGCGGAGAGAAAAAAAAGTATGTGTGTGTGGGTGTAGGTCAGTAAAGAAATAAAACAACTGTAAAAAGACATTTGAAAATATGAGTAGCAAGGCTATATACAGACACCGGTTAGTCAGGTTTATAAAGGTAGTATGTACATGTGTGGTTAAAGTGTCTATGCATATATGATGAACAGAGAGTAGCAGAAGCGTTAAAAAGAGGGGTTGGCGGGTGGTGGGACACAATGCAGATAGCTCGGTTAGCCAATGTGCAGTAGCACTGGTTGGTTGGGCCAATTGAGGTAGTATGTACATGAATGCATAGTTAAAGTGCCTATGCATATAAGATAAACAGAGAGTAGCAGCAGCGTAAAAGATGGGTTGGGGGGGCACCCAATGCAAATAGTCCGGGTAACCATTTGGTTACCTATTCAGGAGTCTAATGGCTTGGGGGTAAAAACTGTTGAGAAGCCTTTTTGTCCTAGACTTGGCACTCCGGCACTCGGGCTTCATAGCAAAGGGGTGAATACATATGCACTCACAACTTTTCAATTTTTTAAATTTAAAAAAAAAATTTAAACAAGTTATTTTTTTCATTTCACTTCACCATTTGGAACTATGTTGTGTGTCATTACATGAAATCCAAATAAAAATCCACTTCAATTCCAGGTTGTAGTGCAATAAAATAGGCAACATGCCAAGGGGGATGAATACTTTTGCAAGACACTGTACATACTTTGTATTATAGTATGTGGACACCCCTTCATACAGCCATGCACTCTCCATAGGAAAACATTGGCAGTAGAATGGCCTTACTGAAGAGCTCAGTGACTTTCAACATCGCCCTGTTATAGGATGTCACCTTTCCAACAAGTCAGATCTTCAAATGTCTGCCCTGCTAGAGCTGCCCCAGTCAACTGTAAGTGCTGTTATTGTGAAGTAAAAACTTCTAGAAGCAACAACGGCTCAGACGCAAAATGGTGGACTGCCAAGTGCTATAGCACATAAATATATTGTCTGTCCTTAGTTGCAACATTCACTACCGAGTTCCAACCTGCCTCTGGAAGAAAGGTCCACACAAGAGCTGTTCGTCGGGAGCTTCATGAAATGGGTTTCCATGGCCGAGCAGCTGCACACAAGCTTGAGATCACCATGCGCAATGTCAAACGTTGGCTGGAGTGGCATAAAGCTCGCCACCATTGGACTATGGAGCAGTGGAAATGCATTCTCAGGAGTGATGAATCACGCTTTACCATCTGACAGGCCGACGGACAAATCTGCGTTTAGCGGATGCCAGGAGAACGCTACCTGTCCCAATGCATAGTGCCAACTGTAAAGTTTGGTAGATCAGGAATAATGGTCTGGGGCTGTTTTTCATGGTTCAGCTAGGCCCCTTAGTTTCAGTGAATGGAAATCTTAATGCTACAGTATAGACGTTTGTAACGATCGTCGTAGGTGGAAGAAGGTGAGGACCAAGGTGCAATAGAACACTGAAAAATACAAAAACAACAACGTGAACGAACAAAACCGAAACAGTTCTGTCTGGTACAGATACGAAACAGAAAACAACTACCCACAACTTAAGGGCGAAACCAGGCTGCCTAAGTATGGTTCTCGATCAGAGACAACGATTGACAGCTGCCTCTGATTGGGAGCCATACCAGGCCAAACACATAGAAATACAAACTTAGAACAAAACATAGAATACCCACCCACATCACACCCTGACCAAACTAAAAATAGAAACATACAAAGCAATCTACAGTCAGGGCGTGACAACGTTTCTGTGCTGGCAAGAGTTTCCTGATTCAGCATGACAATGACACAGTGCACAAAGTTAGGTTAATTAGAATTTGTTTGTCGAGATCGGTGTGGAAAAACTTGACTGGCCTGCCAGAGCCCTGACCTCAACCACATGGAACGCCTTTGGGCCTGGCTCGCAGACTGCAAGTCAGGCCTAATTGCCCAAGACAAGTGCCCAACCTCACTAATGTCCCCGCAGCAATGTTCCAACATCTAGTGGAAAGCTTTCCCAGAAGAGTGGAGGCTGTTATAGCAGCAAAAGGGGGACCAACTCCATATTAACGCCCATGATTTTGGAATGAGATGTTCGATGAGCCGGTGTCCACATACTTTTGGTCATCTAGTGTACATAGGTAGCAATATGCCACGCAACCGCTTTGAGCAGCTATGGAGGTACATGCACTTTTCAGATCCAAATTCAACAAATGAGACCAACAAATTGCACAAAGTAAGCTGTGTGATAGCAAGGTGAATGGTGAGACTTGGGGCAGATGCACTCTAGTGGAAATGTAGGCTCCCCTCTCTGGTGTGCACTCCCTACTCCTCTCCCTCCTCCTCTCCCTCTCCATGTTCCTCCCTCTTCACTCTCCTCTTCCTCTCTCCTTCCACTCTCCTCTCGCTCCACTCCTCCCTCCTCACGTCACATCTCTATCTTTCCAATCATCTCTAACTCTTCCTTCCTGCCTTCTTCTGCTGAGCCTGTACTCTCCACATCACTTCCCCCCGCGTTCACTGACCTAGAGGAAAAGAGTAACAAAGGGGGAGATAGGATACAATTGTGGTCAGGAGCATAATCTCTCTCTCTCTTTCTCTCTGTCTCTTTCACTCACACACACTCTCTCTCTCTACCTTCCTCTCTTTATTTTTCTCAGTCATACACATACTCTCTAATGATCACCTCTTAGGAGTTTCCAAAGTAAATTGTGTGTTAGTTACAACACACCTCCTATTACTTACACACACACAGTATAATCATGTGATAACCTGTCACGGCTGTTGAAGGAGGAGGACCAAGGTGCAGCGTGGGGAGCGTACATATTCTTTATTTAAGATGACACCAACAAAAACAATAAACAGTACAAACAAACCGTGAAGCAAATGGCTATGTGCCCTAAACAAAGTCAACTTCCCACAAAGACAGGTGGGAAAATGGCTAAGTATGGTTCCCAATCAGACACCACGATAGAAGCCTCCAGTGATCCATGGCACGAAGCCTCCAGTGATGATTCATGGCAAGAAGCCTCCAGGGATGATCCATGGCACGAAGCCTCCAGGGATGATCCATGGCAAGAAGCCCCCAGTGATGATCCATGGCACGAAGTATCCAGTGAGTAGTCATGGCAGGAAGCCTCCAGTTAGGAGTCATGGCACGAAACCTCAAATGACGGCCTCCAATCCGGTGCCTCCAGCGACGGCCTCCAATCCGGAGCCTCCAGCGACGGCCTCCAATCCGGAGCCTCCAGCGACGGCCTCCAGTCCGGAGCCTCCAGCGACGGCCTCCAGTCCGGAGCCTCCAGCGACGCCCTCCAGTCCGGAGCCTCCAGCGACGCCCTCCAGTCCGGAGCCTCCAGCGACGCCCTCCAGTCCGGAGCCCCCAACGGGGGTGCCCAGTCCGGGGCCCCCAACGATGGTGCCCAGTCCGGGGTCGGCGACGAGGGTCCCCGCACTAGAAATGCCACCAAAGTGGGGTGAGGCAGTGGTGGAGCGGGGTCTGTGTCCCGCACCTTAACCGCCACCGCGGAGAAATGCCCACCCAGACCCTCCCCTATAGGTTCAGGTTTTGCAGCCGGAGTCTGCACCTTTGGGGGGGGGGGGTTACTGTCACGCCCTGACCTTAGAGAGCTTTTTATGTCTCTATTTTTGTTTGGCCAGGGTGTGATTTGGGTGGGCATTCTATGTTCTTTTTTCTATGTTTCTGTATTCATTTGTTTTGGCCGGGTATGGTTCTCAATCAGGGACAACTGTCTATCGTTGTCTCTGATTGGGAACCATACTTTGGTAGCTTTTTCCCACATGGTTTTTGTGGGTATTTGTTTTCTGTTTAGTGTTTTGCACCTGACAGGACTGTTTCGGTTTCGTTTATTCACTTTGTCATGTTTGTTTCAGAGTGAATAAAAGTCATGAACACTTACCACACTGCGCTTTGGTCCGATTCCTCCTCATCCGACAACGACACCCGTTACATAACCCAGGAAGAGTAGCTGCTGCATGTGCAATAGCTGATGGGAATCCTAATAAACTCAACTAAATCATGATGCTATACAGCACTTTCAATCAATCAAATCCCATTATACACAAACACGTATATAGTATAACGCTATACAGCACTTTCATTCCATCAATCAATCATCAATCAAAATGGCCAGATTTGGTTTCTCAGTTCATTGTGCACATGTATGTTTGTCAGACTGATGGATAATCAGACAGGAAAGAGCACACAAAAAGACATTCGTAAATATGTTCATAGATGAACAGCAGGATCGAATAATAACCAAAAAGACTATCTCGGGTATACACACTTCAAGACCTATGGTCAGAAGCTGGTTGTCTTTGTAGAGGGATGATCAAGTGACAGCAATTTTCAAATGAATAGCACCGGAAGAAACACAACAAAATAAACAACTTGTTAGCTGGCTATGTAAACAAATATCACTGCAACTCAATATCATTTGAGCTCCACTGCATGGGCTTCTACCATAACACAACAGCTAAGCAAGTTGTCAAATAATAGGAAAATGAGGAAACATATAGCCTATGAATATCTATTACTAGAAAACAAGGCCAACAGAAAAACACAAATTACTCTAATCTCTATTCCATGGCTAGTTAGCTGGTTGTCTGTATGGCTAACGTTAGGTAGTGAAAGTGGCAGCTTGGCGTTTCGTGAGCACAGCACACATTTAGCTAGCCTGACAGACAAACCTGACAGTTAACTAGCGAGTTAGCTGCTGTAGCTAGCTATAGCAAGCAGCTTGGGTCATTTCAAGACAATGCTATGATAGTCATTTAGCCAAGACCATGGACATATTTAGAATACATTCCAAAGAGTGGATTAAGGTGTGATAACTATATTTTGTATATCTTTTGTTTATGCTTTCATTCCTTTTCGGTTCAGTTCCCTTGACACTTTGGAAGTGATAGAGCCATAAGCAAAGTCCCCATACAGACATCACTTAGTGCCACAATGCCGCTCATTTTGGAAAGAAATTGAATTATGTATTTCGAGAGTGTGTGTGCGCTGCTAACATCTGCCTAAAGTTACTGCACAGATCTACCAGCCTGGACGACCAGACGACAGGTCCTGAACGGCGATGCCCAACCCGGACATCCCCGGCCCATCCTTGGAGCGGCCAGAAGCTTGCAGAAATCCTTCCAGGGTAAACAACCAGAGGGGGACAGCAACGGCGATCTCAAACCAAGACATCCCCTGGCCATTATTGTGGTGGCTTGCAGAAGTCCTCCGAGGGTAAACAACCAGAGGGGGACAGCAACGGCGATCTCAAACCAAGACATCCCTTGGCCATTCTTGTGGTGGCTTGCCGAAGTCCTCCGAGGGTAAACCACCAGAGGGGGACATCAATGGCGATCACCAACCGGATCTCCGCTGCCCATCCTCGGAGTGGCTAGCAGCTTGCAGAAATCCTCCCAGGGTAATGGTGTGAACTCTGAACTATTGATCACTCAATAAGAAGTTAGTCCTAGATGACAGCCTAACAGACTGCAGCTGAAAAGGTAGTAAATCTAGTACGACAACACTGACCGACGTGGACGATTTTCCGGCGTGAGATGAACCTCTCAGACCACGTGACCACACGACGACCCGGAGGATTCCATAAAGGACAGGGCATACCAGAGCCTCACATCACCAGCTTCACTTAAATACAATGCATTGCTTTTCCGAATGAGCGATCGTTAGTGGCATATGTATTTATGTGAGAATAGCTTCCCATAGAGACCCATGTTCCTTAGTCTTCCTTCCAAAACCTCTTCTCTGAATCTATTGTGCTATAACCACAAGTTTTTTGTTTAGTCCACTAGGGACGGTATAATGATATTATGTATTGTATATTCTGTAATTGTTTAATTAGTTAGTTAATAAATAATTGAGCCAATTGGTGTATGGCTGATTTATAGTAAAGGCTGGGTTTGTGCAGACAACCAACAATTTATCACGTTCAGATGAGACTAATTGATCAGATATTAAAATAACTGAATACCTGAAAAATATTTGGATAATGGTAACTTTGGAATCTGAACATTTTCCATGGTGCTCCGACTCCCAAGTTAATTACATTTACATGCTTAGTTTAATCATGTAATAATAATTACAGAGAATTGATTTGATAAAATAAGTCTTCACCTTTAATGATACTAAAGACATGACAACAGCAACACACACACACACACACACACACACACACACACACACACACACACACACACACACACACATTAAGACATTGCCCTTTGAGAAAGGCCTTCAATTACAGGAGTGAAGAGAAAATGAGTGGAATGTGCCAATGGTTTTGTGTGTGTTGTTGGAATTGCAAAAGGAGTCTTGTCTGAGTGCTTTTTTTGTGTTCTGGTGAAGCTGCTGTCGTTATGTAGTGTAGTTATGACTGAGGTTCATGTCAGTGCAAGCCTTAGCACAAAGAGGAGAAAGAATGTCCTCATCCAACCCTTACTCTCTGATGCTAGAAGCCCATGCAGACTGTTAAAGTTGTATGCACACAGACATTCAGTAAACACACACACACACACTCTTTCCCACACTTCACCTCCATTGAATCTGCTCATATTTGCTCACAAATTCGTCTGCCCATCGCATCCTACCATCACATCCAATGCCTTTATTTGGCCCTTTCTCCTCCTATTCCAGAATAATCCACTAGTCCTGCTCTGATGGGCATACATACATACAGCCCAGCCCTCACCATCAAGACACCAACTTTGATGTTTGTTCAAGCGTGTCACATCAAAAAGATTCCCCTGCTGGGATTACTGGAGTAAGAAGATGAAGGTAATTGGGGGTTGCAGAGGTGGAACAAAAAGGTTCCCCTGCTGGAGTTCCTGGAGTAAGAAGATGAAGGTAATTGGGGGTTGCAGAGGTGGAACAAAAAGGTTCCCGTTCTAAGGTCCCCTGTCAAAGAGAAAGCTACGGGAGAGAACAGTACAGTATGTCTCTGAGAACACTAAAGTACTGTACAGTAGGTTTCAAGACATACACACAGAGTCTGGGTAATTGGTGGTTAGGGTTTTGATGTTGTCATACATTTGGGTTTGGGGTTACATGAATGAGCTGTTTATTCACAAACTGGGATTGGTGTTAGGATAAAAAAAAAAATATCTTTACCTCAGGGAGCTTGTTTGGACATGTATGTGTTATTATTCGCTCTGTGTTTGTGAGTGCGTAAATACTAGATAATGATTCATGTGTGTGTGTTTTTACAGGCTGGAGCTGAAGTGTGTAAGGGGTCTCCTTAGAAGAAGCACAGGGGCAGAAGCATAAAGGTAAGACCGGGATGCCAATACATCACTCTGCTTTTCAACAGGTCTACAGATCAAACACAGTTCAATATAAATAAGTAGTGAGTATGTGATTGGGCGCATGGTTATATTTAGTTCAGTGAGATAGAGAGGGAATGATAGGGAGAAAGAAGAGGAGAGAGACACACCTGAAAACCAGTGTGTGCTGCCATTTTGTTTTTTTGGAGGGACTGGCTGCCTCCGCTTTTGATTCCCTCAGGTGTGCGTGCGTGAGCGTGTTTGTGGGTTTGCGTGTGTGCTGTGTGTGTTTGCTCCTGTGTGTTCAGTCAAGTATGAAATGACTCTTTTAGTTACAATCTATTTTAACTTTATTGACCGTTCCATTGAACTAGTCTGAAATCAATCATTCTGAAAATCATTACCCCTAAACATGTTCGGTTTAAACTGATTGATGGTTTATTTTTAATTTCATTCCACACTTACTGTATAATCAATCTAATTTCTGAGCTCTGTATCTTTTGTTCTCCTTGCTAGCACACTCTAATAAAAAGCTTAGTTATGTACGTGTGTGTGTGTGTGTGTGTGTGTGTATACATCAGTCAATGCTACAATAATCTCATTCCCAGACACTTCGCATAAATGCGCGGAAGGTCTATTGGAACACAAACTTGACCTTCGTTAGGACACAACCTGACGTAGCAGACATAAAATAACCACCTGAAACTAGACCCCACCCCCTCATTCTGGTCTTGACGAGAATATAAAAAAAAAAGTTTTTGAGGGAGGTTTTCTTCTGCACTGCTCAACCAATCCACTAAATGTGGAGGAGTTAAGATGGAGTGTCGACCTTGTTAACGTCCGAAAGCGGAAGTCACGTCAAAGGCGCTCTCATCCACTTCCCCTGAAAACCGGAACATCCAAGTTGATGACCCCGCTAAGGCTAGGGATACAAGGTGCATTACTCAATGACTTAATTGGCTTAATCTACCTACCAATCACCTCTCACAACACCTACCCCCACGTGCCTAGGGCACCTGTTACGTTCAGCAGCGGCAGCTGAGTTGTCTCAATACTGCAATGACTCGGCGCAGAACAGGCAGTTGCTGCTTCATTAAAACTTGTTAATTGTGATACAATTATGTTACTACTGTAGCTAGCTAACTAGCTAGCTAGGTTATTGAAGGAACATTGCATTTAGTGTTGCACTAGCTGCTTACCTACTCTTTTGTTTTGTAAGAAGTGGCCAGGGTCAGTCATTGCTTCGTCCCACAACGAGCCATTGTTTACAGACAGATGGCTCGTTGTTGAAACTTCCGTAGACTGGTGTCCTTGATCAACCAAATCTAAACTATTCGGTATCACCAAAATAACGTTTCCAGTAAACAGAGGTATATCCAATATCTCTAGGAACAATACTTATGATTTGTCGGGTTGAATTTGTCCTTTGCCATCAAATAAGCGTTGAAAACACGTTTTTATCCAGGATCTCCCATTTTCGGCCTATGTACTGCCGTTGTAGATCATGCAGTCATACGAGAGTAAGCTGCCGCATCATTTTCTACAGGTGGAAAATGTGAGACCCTGGATGAAAAACGTGTTTTAACCGCTTATTTGCATAGCGAAGGACACATTCAATCCGACAAATCGTATTTTTTTTGTTGTTGCTAGGTAGCACGCAGAGGTTCATGGGAAGATGCTGCCCAGGGAATGCATTCACTAAAATGAAATAAATACTTTACTCAGTAGGTCACTCCAATTAAATGATATGGTCACTCCCACTAAGGCCATTCACCTGGGGATGAGGTTAATGCTGCAGTAGCTTTCTGTTATTATACAAACAGAAGCTCAGTCTGTTGCTGTGATGCATCTAGCTCCATGCTTGGACAAGCACATCGGCTAGATTCAATTCAAACTTATGAGTGCAGTTCAGATGCTATGAGTCATCCATAGTCCACCTTGCTCGGCTCATCACTAATTCAGCCATTTCATCAGATGCGAGTTGAAGCTACTGTACCTTTGTGTTATGATCTAAATAAGGTGCAGTTCACGGCTAGAACATTAGGTTAGTGCTCCCAGTGGTGGTGGTAAGAGTTGAAGGAAGGTTTGACAAATTTATTTTTTCCCTCTGGGGCTCTGACACCTTTTAGAGTCTCTTTCACTTGACTAGTGATGGATTCTGGGTTCTAGTGATGGGTTCTGGATTATGGGTTCCTAAACTTGGAATAGTGTTAATTATCAGGTATTCTATTGAAATATTGAGTGCTATGGTCTAGAGCAGGGGTGGGCAACTCCAGTCCTTCGAGGACCTGATTGGTGTCACCCCTTTTCTCCATCCCTAATTAATCAAATTGCATTCTAAACTGAAGATCATGACTAGGTGATTATTGGAGTCAGGTGTGTTAGCTGGGGCTGGGGCTTAACTGTGACACCAATCAGGCCCTCGAGGACTGGAATTGCCCACCCCTGGTCTAGAGGGTTGACACCAGAAGTTAATGGTTGAGGCACTTAAGCTTAGAATGTACTGAGCGCAGAGCAGACGATCACATGTTGGCAGTCACTGATAAGGGGGGAGAGCTGTGGATTAGTGAGGAAGGTGTGTCGAGGTCAGGTCAGGTCACCTTAAGGGAGAAGGAACAGTTTGTGGCCCGTATCACTTAACTTCCTTCCTAGTAATAAAGATGTCATGTTTAGAGAGAAGGGGGAGACTCCACCCAAATTGGGGTATATATACTCAGTGGTGTAAAGTACTTAAGTACTTTAAGTCGGTTTTTGGGGTATCTGTACTTTACTTTGCTATTTAGATTTTTGATTACTTTTACTTTTACTTTGCTATGTTCCAAAAGAAAATAATGTACTTTTTACTCCATACATTTTCCCTAACACCCAAAAGTGCTTGTTACATTTTGACAGGAAAATGGTTCAATTCACGCACTTATCAAGAGAACATCCCTGGACATCCCTACTGCCTCTAATCTGGCAAACTCACTAAACACTAATGATTAATTTGTAAATGAATATGTGAGTGTTGGAGTGTGCCCCTGACTATCGGTAAATAAAAACATTGAATAATAATTGTGCCGTCTGGTTTGCATAATATAAGGAATTTGAAATCATTAATACTTTTACCTTTGATACTTACAGTTTTTTACTGTCGCTGGGGCCCATTTCTCAATACTTAGGTCACTTTTTCAAAACTCTTTACACAGCAGTCTATGTTGGCTAAACTGCGGATCGTTTTTCATTGCTTTGACACAAATGCATTCAATGACTACATTTTTCAAATTTCATCAATTCTTTTCTCACTCAGACACAACCACCACCAAAACTCTATGTACCTACAGGCAAATGTGTACATAGCACAAAATAACATAACACAAAATTGAATAAGACAGCAATTTGCTACATTTCTACAGTAATACCGTATTGAAATATATTCCAAATCTAAAAAATGAAGTACTATAAAAAAAACTATTGGACCAACCACAACTGATTCCCATTGTAGCTGAACACCTACCCAGGTGTTAGTCTTTCAATTTCTTTACCATCTATACAAAAGGGGACATTTTAGGAATAATGCTGTACTTTAATGTAAACATAGACCCAGCCAGAGAGACTAGTGGCTGATAGAGGAGAAGAGTGGCTGGGAGAGGGAGAGGAGTATGTATGTGTGGTGGAAGAAGACTGAGAGGAAGATCAAGAGCTGTAGACTTAGATGAGATTAGGGCTACTATAATTGATCATGTAACAAATTGTGGTCTATCAATGAGAGAGGCTGGTCTGAGAGTGCAGCCCAATCTGCAACGCTCAACAGTGGCATCTATTGTGAGAAATTTCCTGCAAAACAACAGGCAAGATGTGCATTCTGCAAGGGCATCTGACTGAACTGCACATTACAGAAGAAAATTGAGCAAAGCCTCCAAACCCACTTGTGTGTAATTGTTTTTGTATTTCTGCATAGGACCCAACAGTTTTCTCCCACAGGCGGGAGAGGTAGGATTTTCACTGCTCAAAGAGATTCGGGACAGAGTGTTGGTAGACAACATTACATTTGGAAATATTCACAATGTAAGCATAACTATTTCTAGAGTCCTGAAACAACATCAAGTCAGTTGTACACTGTCCCCTTTGAGGGGAACGCTGAACGGGTCAAGCAACTCAGCAACCAATATGTTCAGGTAAGATGACTATAAAATACAGAACGGGTTTTGAACAAAACCAAACAGTGCAGAGGCACACAATGGCATGTTTTAAGGTATAATGTAAACTACCGTAGTAGCCTAACTCTTATGTTGCCTTGTGGATTTATTTTAGAGAGTCATGGAGATTGAAGCCAGGCAAACACCCCACGTATTCATCTTTGTGGATGAGGCTGGTTTCAACTTGGCCAAAACACGGCGGTGAGGAAGGAATGTGATTGGGAAAAGAGCCACAGTGGATGTCCCGGGCCAGAGGGGTGCCAACATCACAATGTCTGCAGCAATATCCTCTGATGGATGGCTGTTACACAAGCCGCTAATTGGGCCATACAACACCGAGCGTCTCATTTCATTACTGGATCACCTCTATGGAAGGGTTGTGCCAGGTGAGGAAAGGGTTGCAGCGAGGCGAAATTGGCCAGCGTTTGTAATTGTATGGGACAATATGGGATTTCACCACTACCGTGCAGTCAGAGTGGTTTACAGCCCATCCCAGGATGGTGTCACTTTCCCTCCCACCTTACTTTCCATTCTTCAACCACATAGAGGAATTATCTTCCTCGTGGAGGTGGAAGGTTTATGACCACCATCCACATGATCAAATGACCCTCCTGGATGCAATGAATGCTGGATGCCTGGACATATCTGCAGAATATTGCCAGGGATGGACCAGGCATGCCAAAAGATTCTTTCCTAGGTGTATTGCCCAAGATGACATAAGATGTGATGTGGATGAGAACCTGTGGCCAAATGCAGAAGACAGGGTTGACTAGCATTGCTACTGTATCTGTACCGGTAGATGGTGTATATACAAATTATTGTATTTTGGAATCACTCAATGCCAAAAAATGACATAAATCATACTGAAGCATATTGCATCATGTCTGATTAATTCCTGTAGCTAATACTGCAGTGAATTCTAAACAGTGGAGAGGTGTCATTCTTGTCTGGTAAAGACATTTGACAAAATGAAATATTGTGTGATGCTACCTGTTGTTGGTGTTTTTTAGGTGTTTAGGTGTTTTATGAGCGACAAAGTGTGCTTGTTGGGTGACAACTTTTGCTAGTGTTATGGAAGAAGGAGTTGATTTGAGACGTGTGAAGTGTTTTGGTAGTTTTAGTGCATTTTGGATGGGAAATGAACTGCTGTGCCAAGCTGAAAGTTGGTTAGGAGAACTGTGTGAAGAGTTTTGAAAAAGTGACCTAAGTATTGAGAAATGGGTCCTAGCGATTCAAAAAAGTATATTTTAACAATTCAATTTACTTTTGATACTTAACACCAAATACTTTTAGACTTTTACTCAAGTAGTATTTTACTGGGTGACTTTCACTTTTACTCGAGTCCTTTTCTTTTATGGTATCTTTACTTTTACTCAAGCATGACATTTGAGTACTTTTCCCACCACTGTATATACTACCACTGGTGGAAATAAGTCTTTGTCTTATGCAGCTGGATTGACCCAATGGGTGAATAAACTTGGACTGAGCTTTATTAAACATCCGTGAGTTTTAATAGGTTCGTTTAGAACCTAACGCTAGGTATTCACATCCTTGTTGCCGCTACGCTTATAAGTGCACCAACACATTAATCACATTCTGATTAGCTATACTGTATGTTTGTAATATACACATTGCAGGAAAGTTCTCCTGCAACAGGGTGATCAAATTAAGGTCCTACATCTGTGGGATTGGTGATGGTTTGGTTCGTTAGCTAATTTCATTCACACATACTAATCATATACGGTAAAAGACACAACAGAAGGTCATAATATCACAGATATATGGGCTTGTATATCATAACAGCAGGGATTATTTAAACAAGAGAAAGCGCTATTAAACTGTTCTCACTTTTCTTATTTTATTTCACCTTTATTTAACCAGTTAGGCCATTTGAAAACAAGTTCTCATTTACAACTATGACCTGGCCAAGATAAAGCAAAGCAGTGTGACACAAACAACAACACAGAGTTACATATGGAATAAACAAATGTACAGTCAATAACGCAATAGAAGAGTCTATATGCAGTGTGGGCAAATGAAGTAAGATTAGGGAGGTAAGGCAATAAATAGCCTGTAGTGGCGAAATAATTACAATTTAGCAAATACACTGGAGATGTGCAGAAAATGTGCATGTAGAGATACTGGGGTGCAAAGGAGCAATAAATCAATAACAATATGGGGATGAGGTAGTTGAATGGGCTATTTACAGTTGGGCTATGTACAGGTGCAATGATCCATAAGCTGCTCTGATAGCTGATGCTTAAAGTTAGTGAGGGAGATATGAGTCACCAGCTTCAGTGATTTTTGCAATTCATTCCAGTCATTGGCCGCAGAGTACTGGAAGGAAAGGCGGCCAAAGAGGAATTGGCTTTGGGAGATGACCAGTAAAATATACCTGCTTGGAGCGCATGCTACCGGTGGGTGCTACTTTGGTGACCAGTGAGCTGAGATAAGGCGGGGCTTTACCTAGCATAGACTTATAGATGACCTGGAGCCAGTGGGTTTGGCGACAAATATGAAGCAAGGGCCAGCCAACGAGAGTATACAGGTCGTAGTGGCGGGTAGTATATGGGGCTTTGGTGATGAAACGGATGGCACTGTGGTAGACTGCATCCAATTTGCTGAGTAGAGTGTTGGAGGCTATTTTGTAAATGACATCGCCGAAGTCAAGGATCGGTAGGATGGTCAGTTTTACAAGGGTATGTTTGGCAGCATGCGTGAAGGATGCTTTGTTGCGAAATAGGAAGCCGATTCTAGATTTAATTTTGGATTGGCGATGCTTAACCTGTAGTGACACCCCATCCCGTGAACGGGAACCGTTGTCATCATCTGACACTAATTAGCATAACGCAACGGACATAAATCTTCCTAGAAAATATTCCTATTCATGAAAATCACAAGTGAAATATATAGGAACACAGCTTAGCCTTTTGTTAATCACCCTGTCATCTCAGATTTTCTAAATATGCTTTACAGCCAACTCTAGACAAGCATTTGTGTAAGTTTATCATAGCCTAGCATTATGCCTTGCTAGCAGCAGGCAACCTTGTCACGGAAATCAGAAAAGCAATCAAATTAAATAGTTTACCTTTGATGAACTTCGGATGTTTTCACTCACGAGACTCCCAGGTAGACAGCCAAAGTTCATTTTTTCCCAAAATATTATTTTTGTAGGCGAAATAGCTCCGTTTGTTCTTCCCGTTTGGCTGAGAAATCGCCCGGAAATTGCCGAAAAATATAACAAATTAGCTCCATAATATCGACAGAAACATGGCAAACGTTGTTTAGAATCCATCCTCAAGGTGTTATTCTAATATTTATTCGATAATATATCCGTCGGGACAATTTGTTTTTCACTAGGACCGATAGGAATAATGGCTACCTCTGTATTTTACGCAAGAATCTCTCTCGGAGCCACCATGTGACCACTTACGCAATGTGGCCGCCTATGGCTATTCTTCAACAGAAATGCATAAAACTATGTCACAATGCGGTAGACACCTTGGGGAATACGTAGAAAGCGTAAGCTCATTGATGGTACATTCACAGCTGAATAGGGAGTCATTGGAACGCAGCGCTTTCAATACCTGGGGCACTTTCGGATTGGATTTTTCTCAAGGTTTTTGCCTGAAACATCAGTTCTGTTATACTCACAGACAATATCTTTACAGTTTTGGAAACGTTAGTGTTTTCTATCCAAAGCTGTCAATTATATGCATATTCTAGCATCTTTTCCTGACAAAATATCCCGTTTAAAACGAGAACGTTTTTTTTCCAAAAATGAAAATACTGCCCCCTAACTCCAAGAGGTTAATATGAGTCTGGAAGGAGATTTTACAGTCTAACCAGACACCTAGGTATTTGTAGTTGTCCACATATTCTAAGTCAGAACCGTCCAGAGTAGTGATGCTAGGCAGGCGGGCAGATGCGGGCAGTGATCAGTTGAAGAGCATGCATTTAGTTTTGCTTGCATTTAAGAGCAGTTGGAGACCACGTAAGGAGAGTTGTATGGCATTAAAACTTGTCTGGAGGTTAGTTAACACAGTGTCGAAAGAAGGGCCAGAGGTATACAGAATGGTGTCGTCTGCGTAGAGGTGGATCAGAGAATCACCAGCCACAAGAGCCCCATCATTGATGTATACAGAGAAAAGAGTTGGCTCTAGACCTGAACCCTGTGGAACCCCCATAGAGCCTGCCAGAGGTCCGGACAACAGGCCCTCTGATTTGACACACTGAACTATGTCTGAGAAGTAGTTGGTGAACCAGGCAAGGCAGTCATTTGAGAACCCAAGGCTGTTGAGTCTGCCAATTAGAATGAGGTGATTGACAGAGTCCAAAGCCTTGGCCAGGTCGATGAATACGGCTGCACAGTATTGTCTTTTATCAATGCCGGTTATGACATCGGGCACGTTGCTGTGGGGGTGCAGAGCTGTTGACAGGGGTAGCCAGGTGGAAAGAATAGCCAGCCATAGAGAAATGCTGATTGAAATTCTCAATTATCGCAGATTTATCAGTGGTGACAGTTTTTCCTAGCCTCAGTGCAGTGGGCAGCTGGGAGTAGGTGCTCTTTTTCTCCATGGACTTTACAGTGTCCCAGAACCTTTTGGAGTTTGTGCTACCAGATGCAAATTTCTGTTTGAAAAAGCTAGCCTTTACTTTCCTAACTGCCTGTGTATATTGGTTCCTAACTTCCCTGAAAAGGTGCATATCGCAGGGGCTATTCGATGCTAATACAATACACCACATAATGTTTTTGTGCTGGTCAAGGGCAGTCAGGTCTGGAGTGAACCAAGGGCTATATCTGTTCCTGCCTGCTCGCTGAAGTGTTTTAGGGAGCGTTTGACAGTGATGAGGGGTGGTCGTTTGACCGCAGACCCATTACGGACGCAGGCAATGAGGCAGTGATCGCTGAAATTCTGGTTGAAGACAGCAAAGGTGTATCTAGTGGGCGGGTTGGTCAGGATGATATTTATTAGGGTGCCCCAGTTTACAGATTTGGGGTTGTACCTGGTAGGTTCCATGATCATTTGGGTGAGATTGAGGGCATCTAGCTTAGATTGTAGGACGGTCGGGGTGTTAAGCATAACCCAGTTTAGGTCACCTAACAGTTTCAAACTCTGAAGATAAATGGGGGTAATTCATTTACATATGGTGTCCAGGGCGCAGCTGGGGGCTGAGGGGGGTCTGTAACAAGCGCGAACTGTTTGGGCACAGACCTGGATAGCATGACCGTACTCTGCAGGCTGTCTCTACAGTAGATTGCAACTCCACCCCCTTTGGCAGTTCTATCTTGGCGGAAAATATTATAGTTAAGGATGGAAATTTCAGAATTTTTGGTGGCCTTCCTAAGCCAGGATTCAGACACGGCTAGGACATCAGGATTGGCGGAGTGTGCTAAAGCAGTGGGGGAAAAAAACATAGGGAGGAGGCTTCTGATGTTAACATGCATGAAACCAAGGCTTTTACGGTTACAGACGTCAACAAATGATAGCGCCTGGGGAATAGGAGTGGAACTGGGGGCTATAGGGCCTGGGTTAACCTCTACATCACCAGAGGAACTGAGCAGGAGTAGGATAAGGGTACGGCTAAAGGCTATAAGAACTGTCCGTCTTGGGCGTTGGGGACAGAGAATAAAAGGAGCAGATATCTGGGTGTGGTAGAATAGATTCAAGGCATAATGTACAGACAAGGGTATGTGAGTACAGTGGAGGTAAACCTATGCGTTGTGTGATGATGAGAAAGGTTTCGTCTCTGGAGGCATCAATTAACGTAGGTGAGGTCTCCGCAAGATTGTGGGGTGTGACGAAAGCGCTATCTAAGGCATTTTGAGTGAGACTGAGGGCTCCACAGTGAAATAAAGCAATACAAACTAGCCAAGACAGCAGTAGACAAGGCATATTGACATTAGTACTCACATACCCTTGTCTGTGGCTCCAGGTCATCTACAAGTCCATTCTAGGTAAAGCTCCGCCTTATCTCAGTTCACTGGTCACGATGGCAACACCCACCCGTAGCACGCGCTCCAGCAAGTGTATCTCACTGATCATCCCTAAAGCCAACACCTCATTTGGCCGCCTTTCGTTCCAGTTCTCTGCTGCCTGTGACTGGAACGAACTGCAAAAATCGCTGAAGTTGGAGACTTATCTCCCTCACCAACTTCAAACATCTGCTATCTGAGCAGCTAACCGATCGCTGCAGCTGTGCATAGTCTATCGGTAAATAGCCCACCCAATTTACCTACCTCATCCCCATACTGTTTATATTTATTTACTTTTCTGCTCTTTTGCACACCAGTACATGACCATCTGATCATTTATCACTCCAGTGTTAATCTGCAAAATTGTAATTATTCGCCTACCTCCTCATGCCTTTTCCGTGTCGACAATAGAGGGTTCAGGCCAATTGGCAAAGGAGGTAATTGTAGCCCTAGCATTAGTTGGTATATGGGCCTAGCTCAAGGCTAGCTGATGCTTGCTTCGAAATAGATGCGTTAGCTAACAGTAGCCACTCGTTTGCAGCAAGCTAAGTAGCTAAAGCTAGCTAGGAGTAATGATCCAGAGCGGCAGGAATCCGGTGATATGGTAGAGAGAAGCAGTCCGGTATGCTCTGGGTTGATATTGCGCTGTGCAGACTGGCAGGTGATTGTCCGAGCTAAGGCTGGCTGATTCCAGGGGAAAAAGGTGAGGACAGCTAGCCGTGGCTAACAAAGACTAGTATCTAGTTAGCTGGCTAGCTCCTGATGGAAGTTACAGTTATAAGGAAAAAAAATTGCAGATCTGTACCTCATTGGGTGAGGCGGGTTGCTGGAAAGTATATTTACTTCGTAGATAGAAGTGAGATTGAGATATATATGAAAAAAGACTGGCTATTTGCAAGGGATAAGACATGGGATAAGACAAAGACAGATATATACGTCCTATTGCGCTGACATCTTGGATTCCAGATGTAATGTGGGTTTGGAGTGTGAGAGTATGTATGTATGTATGTATGTATGTATGTATGTGTGTGTGTGTGTTTGTGTGTGCGAGCATGAATGTGTGTACTTGTGCTTGTGTGTGTTGTGAAATTTCATGTTTTGAAGAAAAAGTCTTGAAAATTTTAATCTTGTCTTTAGGGGGGGATGACCTTCACCTTAGGACCATCTGGCAGAATGCCCAGAATATGTTCAATAAGTTACGATAGGAGACGGTGCCAGACGCATGCCAGAACCAACCCTATGAACTCTGCCTATGTAACGTGTCTGTAACCAGTATGTAAGGGAACTGACAGGACTGCCCCGTTAGAGCTCCTGACAGACACTATGTCTGTCAGGAGCTCAGTTCACTATGATGCATCGAGTTTGTTGGAACCTCTCCAGTTAACTGATAATAAACAATGATTTATTTAAGATTGACTTTCACTGTCCCTGTGTTAGAAGTACAACAGTGTGTTGCGTTGTGCACGTGTGTGGGTTCTGAAGGAGAAATTTCAGAAACTCAGCAACCCATTAATTACATAACCAAACATCAGACAGGCAAATAAGCACATTAACATCAACTATATTGAGTAATAGGCACTAGGGCTGTCCTATTATGACTGTGTCAGTGTACTGTGTACCAGTGTTACTTGGGAAAAAAGGATTTCCTAGGACTCATATGACAGTTTGATAGCCCTGCCACCTTCAGTCATTTCTGCTACAGTAGACTCTCTCTCCATCTCCCAGTCTAGACCACAATAAGCTTTGTGTCCACTTCATTTCACCCTGCCTGCTGTGTAGAAATATTCACTGTTTCCTTTTTCGCCTTATTCCTCTTGCTAGGGGCTAATGAGGCGATTTACCTGCCTGATGTCAGTGGCTCTCAGAATTTTCATTAGGACGCTCAACATCAGCTTCCATGTAGCATTTCTTCACTAGAATGGCTGTTGCTATTCTCTCAGGGTTTCCTACTTGTATTCCTAGATATGGTGATGAGGACAGGGCCTTGAATCAGCATACAGTGCTACCAAAACCAACGATCTGTATAGAAGACCAACTGTAGCCGATGACTATTTGGTCTGCCTCACAAAAGTAAATGTCGAGGAAACACTTCCCCCTGGATGCGACAGAGCAGGCGAAACACAACAGTAGTATGAGACAGTAATAGCTGTGCTGAGTTAGTTTAGCCCCTCTGTCTCTCTCAGGACGATAAGGCTGTATAGAAACTAATCCCTCTCCAATTTCCCAGAAAAAATAAAGGAAAGAAAGAAAAACGAATGCTGTGCAGCTCTCGCTAACCTGAGAGGAGGGTTTCCCTGGTCGGGGAGTTACCGTGGAAACGGAGCGTGAAGATAACTTCCTCCAGAGGGATGGAGAGAGGAAGACACAGACTCAGAGGCAGGAAATTAATGAATCAAAGAAATATATTTTACAGTAGGGATGAGGAAGGACAGATGAGATTGAGGAGGAAACAGAACGGAAGCAGAGAGAGCGAGAGAAAGGTCAATAAAACCTCTTAGAATATCCTTCCTCTCCGATACACATCATAGAACACATTATATTAGCCATGTTTCACCCCTGGTGTGTGTGTGTGTTGCATAGAGGGAGATTGAGCATACAGAAAGCACCTCCTTGTCCAAACAGCTTGGCTGCCCACGACAGCTGAAACAGAACGTACCTAGCCAATTGCTTTGCCCTAGTTTTTTATCAGGCCCGCAATCTGGAGGCCATGCAATGCAAGCCTGTGTACGTGGCCAAGACTGCCAAATATCAGCGCCACCATCTTGAACCTACACCCGAGGCTGAACAAGCATACCACGAGGGGCTGGTATTTAAGCAGCTTCTCGGCAAAGGCCTGCTCCATGTTGCCGTCGAATGAGCAGGCCACTTCCAAAATGAGCACCTCCCCCTGGCCTCCCCCATAACAACAATACCTGGTGTATTTGGCACACAGGAAAACACATCCTCAACATCAAACCAGATTCCCCTTACACAAGAATGTTTAAACATGTGTGCGGTTAGTAAGACTGCTTGTAGCATGTCAGCATGTCTGATTGCCTTCCTCTCTGATACCCATCATGGAACACATTACATTAGCCATGTTTCAACCCTGGTGCGTGTGTATGTGTGTGTGTTGAATAGAGGGAGATTGAGCAGCCAGCAGGGCAGAGAAATGCCTATGAACTGTGTGTGTGTGTGGTTGCTTGCGTTCGTGTGTGCGTGCGTGTGCACGCTCTGTGTGAGTGACTGAACTGATGGTAATTTGTCCTCTGCTGTTTCTCCTGTAATTCTCTCTGTGATAAGCTGTAAACCTCACACACACACATACCACTCCCTTAATAGACACTGCCATCAAAAACAACACCCACTAAAGACTCTACCCACTAAAGACTATGAATGCCTATAAACAAATCCCATAGCCAGTGAGTGGCAGTACTGCTGGCTGACTACAAAGGAGGGTACACAGAGAGAGAGCGAGAGAGCTGGTGTGTTTAAAATTGTATTTGTATTTTTTTTAATATAAACCTAATATAAAAAAGTATGTGGACACCCCTTCAAATTAGTGGATTCGGCTATTTCAGCCACACCCATTGCTGACAGGTGTATAAAATCGAGCACACTGCCATGCAATCTCCATTTACAAACAGTGGCAGTAGAATTGCCTTACTGAAGAGCTCAGTGACTTTCAGGAGGAATAATGGTCTGTGGCTGTTTTTCATGGTTCGGACTTCGGCCCCTTAGTTCCGGTGAAGGGAAATCTTAACACTACGGCGTATAATGATATTCTAGACGATTCTGTGCTTCCAACTTTGTGGCAACATTTTGGGGAAGGCCCTTTCCTGTTTCAGCATGACAGTGCCCATGTGCACAAAGCGAGGCCCATGTGCACACAGCAAGGCCCATGTGCACAAAGCGAGGTCCATACAGAATTGGTTTGTCGCGATCGGTGTGTAAGAACTTGACTGGCCTGCACAGAGCCCTGTCCTCAACCCCATCAAACACCTTTGGGATGAATTGGAACACCGACTGAGAGCCAGGCCTAATCGCCCAACATCAGTGCCCGACCTCTCTAATGCGGTTGTGGCTGAATGGAAGCAAGTCCCCCAGCAATGTTCCAACATCTAGTCGAAAGCCTTTCCAGAAGAATGTAGGCTGTTATATCAGCAAAGGGGGAGGAGGAACAACTCCATATTAATGCCCATGATTTTGAAATGAGATGTTCGATGACCAGGTGTCCACACACTTTTGATCATGTAGTGTGTCTTAAAAGACAATTCCGCCACTTTATAACCAGTTAAAAGGAGATGATTGAGATGATTGTGGACTACAGGAAAAAGAGGACCGGGCACGCCCCCATTCTCATCGACGGGGCTGCAGTGGAGCAGCTTGAGAGCTTTTAATTACTTGTATTTTTTTTAAACTCCATTGTTGGTTAGGGGTTCGTAAGTAAACCTTTCACTGTAAGGTCTACACGTTGTGTTCGGCGCATGTGACTAATAACATTTGATTTGATTTATTATGCTGCTAGTATATATACACTACTGTTTTGATGTTTTATCGTGATTGTTAGTCATACTGCACAGTTCCTAGTTTTTGTCATTTTGAAGCTTCTGTATTTCCGTCGTCTACTGCATACTACGATTCCATAGTAGGTTATAGGTTATTCAATACAAAATATAGGCTGTTTGGAAAGGGCATAATGTCTTCCAGAGATGCAACTTTGCTGGATTACATTAGTGGAAACAAAGACTGTTCTCAGGGTAGATCTGGCGGTTTTGACTCGAAGAAGCAACTTTTTTTTTACTGGGATGACAGGGCAGCTAAGGTGAACAGTTATTAGAGTGTGAGTGCCATACTCTTGTTCTGTAATACAAAGTCTGCAACAATAACAGAGGATGGACCTACTACAACTCCAATAAGTAGGGGTGCAGCTCTAACTCTCTCGCTCTCTCTCTCTCTCTCTTTATCAGTGCCCGTATTCTTATCTGCTCCCATCCATTTCTCTACACTCATCCTCCCTCCGGTTTATCTCCTCTCCCTATCCCCATTCAATTACCTCCATATCTTTTCTCCATTTTCCAATATCATCTATCCAATTTACCCCCCCCCCCCACCCCTATCACCATTTTATCCCCCTCTCCTCTCTTTCTACATCTTTTTGCCATTACCTGTGTGTGAGATGGGTCCTACTTGGGGTATAAAGATGCATCTCACTTCCCCTCTCAGTCCCTCTCTGCCCTTTCTACCCCCCCCCCCCTCGCTTTCCCTTTCTGTCCCCTCCTTCCCTCTACCCACCCTTTCTTCATCTGTCTCCTTCCCTCTCCCTCTCCTCAGTTCCTCCCCTCCTCTGTCCCTCTCTCCCTACTGTTACCCCCCCTGTGCAGTATGGTCTTCTAGCGTCCGTGTGGAGTTTTATTGGAGATAGATTGAAACGGGTGGAGCTGTAATGAGATGCCTCTACTGCAGGAGTATGAATCTCCATCTACCTCCATCTACCCATGGTTTTCTGAGGTCCATCATGCACATACACATGCACACACCAGGGGCGAACCGTGACTGTTGGAGCTAGGCCCTCAGTTGCGGAAAAAGATCTGACCGTCATACACATAGATGGCTGTGTATACAGAGCATGACTTGAGACCTTTCTTTTGCAGACCTAATGTAGGAGAAGCAATTCTTTGATGACAGAGTCGAACGGTCCTAAGCCACGCCTCGGCTGCAAATATCGATAGCGGGAACCACGTCAGAAGAAAACGCGATTGCGTCGTTTCCACGAAACATTTGCCAAAACAAACAGTCACTCATATAGAGGCGGAATAAATTCCACCACACAAGTACTCGAATTTCTGTGTTGTTGCAGAAGTAATCCACCCTGGACAAGCAGAACTGCATGTCAAACTCCCTGTTCCGCAGTATTCCAAACAGCACGTCGGAGTATGCAAATATGGAGTAGAACGCGGATAGCAGAAAGCAGAACTCGAAGCTTGTCGGGGCTCATCGTGTATCCATCTGCGCCGAGAACGGTGTCTTCATCAGAGTCAACGGGATGGTCCGCTATGTATTCAAAGAGTTCAATGAGTTCTCCCTTTTTTTCATACACTGTGCAAATTAAGCGTGAGGAGAGGTTCCATCCTGTTGGCGCCACTCTGGGTAGTTTTCGCTGGCGTATTTCATCCAGCAGTTTTGTTCGTTTGACAGGTCTTGATTTAAAAACAAGATGAGAAAAAAAATAAAAAATCTTGCATTTTTTTGTTTACCAACACCTTGTGACATGACCAGATTAAGAGTATGTGCATAGAAATGAATGAACAGAGCTTGTGGGATAGACTCTTTCACCTTGGTTTGTACTCTGTTTATACCATCGTAACACTTTGCCACAACTTTGACCTTGCATTCACACTCCTCTAAAAAACTGATAATTCAAGCAGCAACCACTTCTGCCAGATTATCCTCAGTTACATCCTCAAGATTTGAAAAATCTTTCCTTCCCGCCACCATCAGTAGTGTAACGCAACACATAAGACATTTGGGCTACATTGCTGATGTCTGTCGTCTCGTCAAACCATGGTGGTTACAAAGGGGGTTTTCATGACATCTGTCATTACATTCGCGACTGCGTGTATTAGGTCATTTTGGATTTTGCTGGAAGTGCCTGTGAACACCGTAGGCGTAGCCAAATGGCAGTTTAACGTGCTGTCATACTCAGCCAAGAAATCCAGTATTTCCAAGTAGTTTCCATTATTAGCTGATTCTTTACCCTCATCATGTCCTCTGAATGCTAATTCTTGCTAGCTTAAAAACACAACCATATGAATAATGCGCTTTAGAATCTCCCTGTTGTGCCTGACTTTATCATTGTGAGCAAGTGTCTCATTGCTTCCGCTGCTCGTTAAGAAGAAGGTCTTCTCTTGTTTCAACAAATGTTTTTAAACTCACTGTAGCTCGCCGGTGTGAAGTTGAGTTTTGGTGTCGAAGTGCTGACTTTGTCAAATAAGCTAAATCTTTGAAACCAGTTGTCGTTATAGGCAGACTATCACATTTGACCTATACTGTAGCCCATATGGCTGATATATATATATATATTTTTAAAGGACTGAAGACAGAAAACAGATCACTTGGTTCCATTTCAACATATTTAACATGCATAAATGAAATCACAAAAAACTTTTCAAATGTTCAAATCAAAAAGCTATTGCACAGAAAAACGTGGACAGATGGGCGCATCGCAAATTCAGAACCGCTGGACAGCAACATAATGAACTAAAGCACTGATCATTGGGAAGGAGTTAAGGCTTGATCCATACATGAAATAATGAAACAGGTAGCCTACAAAACCTAAACAATCCATATGTTCAAAACAAAAAGCCTGATTAACATGACATCAATAACGCAGCCACATCCCGAGTCCCCGGTGCCGACACGCTCAGAAATCAAATGAGGGTTTAATATTTCGTTTAAAAGGTCTGACTAAGGCCAAGAGAACAAGAAACACTTCAATTACAAAACAGAAATCCACTTTAGGTAAATACTTGTGATACTTTTAAGGAAAACAAAAACTACTTAGCCTATATTTGAACACCACCACAGCAGCTTTGCTATT
The DNA here is from genome assembly GCF_045791955.1 of Oncorhynchus clarkii lewisi. NCBI lineage: Eukaryota > Metazoa > Chordata > Actinopteri > Salmoniformes > Salmonidae > Oncorhynchus > Oncorhynchus clarkii. The sequence goes on from NC_092172.1 coordinate 5,470,954, forward strand.
CAGCAAATGTACAATTAAGTAGCTTTGTTTTGTTATTTGGCTACATGAAGAGATCGAGGGCCCATCTCCCGCAGCCCATATCTTCCAATGCATTGTGGGAAAGTGTGCATCGAATTCTACTCGATGAAGTGCCGATATGAGTTTAACGTCCTGTATTTAAACCCACATGCTATAAAACTTTCTATCTTCGCATACTGAGAATGCGTCATGCGCAAAATTTGTTTTCCGCTATTCGTTTATTTCGGTAGCGCATCCCCATATCTAATTGATCAGCTGTTGTCAAAGCCGAAATTAGTATGACATACCAGGCAGGCATTGAAAATAGACTAGACTTTCAAAATGTTGCATATTAATCAACTTAATTTTTTCACATACTCAAATGGCCCACTATTTAAAATGCAAGTACGGGTATTTGGATACAAGCCAGTATCTATAGTCCTAGATTTTCCACAAAGTTACACGACCCCAAATCCCCCCCCCCTCACCCTTTTTCCAATCCCCCCCACATCAGCCCGTGCCACTTTTGCTGATTGTGTTGCGATGGGATGATTAGGCCCCCCTCCCCTCATGTCATGGTGCGGTTCGCTGGTTCACACACACTGCCATCAAAGCATACGGTCCTCTGACCGCGCTCCTCCTCCGCTTCTCTTTCTCTCATTTCTCTCTCTATTAACAGCATCACGCTTACTTCGCACTTCTGGGCGCCAGTATGTGATGCATTATGGATGTGTGTGTCTGGCGTGGGATGTGTGTGTGACTAGCGTGTGTGAGAAAGAGCTCTTTGATCTGGAGAGCCTGTCTTAAAGTGTAGAGAACACACACACACCAGTGTTAAAGATGGCCATTAGAAGAGCCACTGTGCCACCTGGGGACTCATCAAATATTGACCATCTGTCTGGAATTGCGGCTCGAGCGGAACACACACTTCTCTCTCTCTCACACACACACACACACACACACAAACACATTCATACACACACACCAGTCGAGTGTAGCGGAGAACACTATGAGGGTGCTTGCTGTTGGTGTAACACTAGGCCAGCTCAGCCTCCCTCCTTTGGGAACTCTGGAGCTCTCTCAATGTTCTTAATGCTTTGTATACTCAGTGTGTATATGGAAGGCATAAGTTTGTTGGTCATGGCAACAAAACGTTTGACAACCCCTTTTCGAGACTGAATCAACTTTTCAAGTACTCCCTGTTGTCCTTTACTATACTCACACACAGCGCGCGTACACGCACACAAACGCACGTACACAGATGCCTACTGTACACATACACACACACCAGTAGAGGCTGCTAAGGGGAGGACAGCTCATAATAATTTCTGGAACAGAGCAAATGGAATGGAAACCATGTGTTTGATGTTGTTGATACCTTTTCACTTATTCCGCTCCAGCCATTACCACGTGCCTGTCCTCCCGAATGAAGGTGCCACAACCTCCTGTGACACTCTCGCAAAATGAACAACAAAATGTACGCACACACACAGCTGCCTACACACACACACACACACACACACACACACACACATATGGTCTATCAGCATTTACACTCATGTTTGCTTATCCCGCCTCACCGTGAGTGTGTTTGCACGTCCGTGTGAGTGTTTTAGTGTTTGTGTGTGTGCATGTGTGTGTGTTTTTCTGAAAGGGTGAGGGGACGGATTTTGGAGTTTAGAGGAGCAGAAGTCTAAGTGTCAGAGCACAAAGTGTCTTTGTATCTGTGCTGAATTATTTGTGATATTGTGACTGTGTTGTGCTTTCTCTACAAATGCAGTCTATAGGCTAAGCAATGTTTTTTATACAAAAATACTTGTTACATCACTATCTGTCTGCTTTCTGTTGCTGCAGTGTTTGTCTGAGACATACTCCAAGGCAGACACACATTCAGATGCACGACACAAACACAGAGGGAACCGTTGTCTGCTATTTTTCTGTCGTTTTCTGTCATGTCGAATTTAGCATTAGTAAGTTATATCAATGTTTCAAGTTTTCAAGTTTACTTAAATTGCAAGCCCTGCCCAACAGTGCAGTATTTCATATAAAAATATTATAACTCAAAACTATTTTTAAAAACACGAGGAATATGTAGAAGAATGTCAGTACCAGTACCAAATGTACAATGTTCAGGGATACTGGAGTATTTGCGGTATATATGTAGATAGATACTGTTTTAGGAGAAAGTGATTTTTTATTATTATTATTAACAGTATGGCAGCAGGGTGTGGGTGTGTGTGCGTGCGTGTGTGTGTACATGCGTATGTGTGTGTGTGTAGGTCTTATAGGCGATTATACAGTACATGTAAAGAGGGCTGAAAAGTGACTGGTATCAGTAATATATAAATACTTCTGGTCATATACTAAAGGTAATACAGTTGAAGTCGGAAGTTTACATACACCTAAGCCAAATACATTTAAACTCAGTTTTTCACAATTCCTAACATTTAATCCTTGTAAAAATTAATTGTCTTAGGTCAGTAAGGATCACCATTTTATTTTAAGTGTCAGAATAGTAGTGTCAGAATAATAGTAGAGAGAATGATTTATTTCAACTTTAATTTCTTTCATCAAGTTCCCAGAGGGTCAGAAGTTCACATACACTCGATTAGTATTTAGTAACATTGCCTTTAAATTGTTTAACTTGGGCCAAACGTTTCAGGTAGCCTTCCACAAGCTTCCCAAGATAAGTTGGGTGAATTTTGGCCCATTCCTTCTGACAGAGCTTGCTCCTGACAGAGCAAGCTTTTTCAGTTCTGCCCACAAATGTTCTATAGGATTGAGGTCAGGGCTTTGTGATTGCCACTCCAATATCTTGACTTTGTTGTCCTTAAGCTATTTTGCCACAGCTTTGGAAGTATGCTTGGGGTAATTGTCCGTTTGGAAGACCCATTTGCGACCAAGCTATAGCTTCCTGACTGATGAGATGTTGCTTCAATATATCCACGTCAATTTTCTTCCTCATGATGCCATCTATTTTGTGAAATGCACCAGTCCCTCCTGCAGCAAAGCACCCCCACAACATGATACTTCCACCCCCGTGCTTCACGGTTGGCATGGTATTCTTGGGCTTGCAAGCGTCCTCCTTTTTCCTCCAAACATAACGATGGTCATTGTGGCCAAACAGTTCTATTTTTGTTTCATCAATCTATTTTTGTTGTACAATTTTTGTCTCCATGTGCAGTTGCAAACCATAGTCTGGCTTTTTTTATGGTGGTTTTGGAGCAGTGGCTTCTTCCTTGCTGAGCAGTCTTTCAGGTTATGTCGATATAGGACTCGTTTTACTGTGGATATAGATACTTTTGTACCTGTTTCCTCCAGCATCTTCACAAGGGCCTTTGCTGTTGTTCTGGGATTGATTTGCACTTTTCACACCAAAGTAAGTTTATCTCTAGGAGACAGAATACGTCTCCTTCCTGAGCGGTATGACTGCTGTGTGGTTCCATTTTGTTTATACTTGCGTACTATTGTTTGTACAGATGAACGTGGTACCTTCAGGTGTTTAGAAATTGCTCCCAAGGATGAACCAGACTTGTGGAGGTCTACAATTTTTTTTTTAGGTCTTGGCTGATTTCTTTCGATTGTCCCATGATGTCAAGCAAAGAGGCACTGAGTTTGAAGGTAGGCCTTCAAATACATCCACAGGTACACCTCCAATTGACTCAAATGATGTCAATTAGCCTTTCAGAAGCTTCTAAAGCCATGGCATCATTTTCTGGAATTTTTCATGCTGTTTAAAGGCACAGTCAACTTAGTGTATGTAAACTTCTTACCCACTGGAATTGTGATATAGTGAATTATAATTGAAATAATCTGTCTGTAAACAATTGTTGTAAAAATTACTTGTGTCATGCACAAAGTAGATGTCCTAACCGACTTGCCAAAACTATAGTTTGTTAACAAGAAAAGTGTGGATTGGTTTAAAAACGAGTTTTAATGATTCCAACCTAAGTGTATGTAAACTTCTGACTTCTACATGTAAACAGGAGTAATAGTGACCAGTAGCAGGATACATAGATTGATACTAATGTTAATGGCAATCAATAAGGGGAATTATACTGGTAGTATTACATTTAATCAATAATCATTTTAGCTGCAGTTTAGGAGTGAGAAGGGGAGTGGGTGTACTGTATGTGTGTAGTGTCTGTAATGACTGTGTGAATGAGGGAGGGAGGGTGTGTGTGAGTTAGTGTGTGTATGTGTTTGCGCGTGTGAGGTAAGTGAGTGAGTGGTGTGTGTGTGTCTGAGTGGGTGAACAGGGAGTACAGGAAGTGGCTATGGGCACACATCCTGGGGTCGTGAGCTAAGGGCACTATGGGGTTGTAGTCGATGAACAGCATCCTCACATAGGTGTTCCCCTTTCTAGGTGGGAGAGGGCAGTGTGGAGTGCAATTGAGATTGTGTTGTCTGTGGATCTGTTGGGGCGGTATGCAAATTGAGAATTTGGGAACAGGAAGGATGGTAGACACCTTGAAATGTGAGGATTACCGACTGGGACAAGGAGAGGTTGAAAATGTCAGTTAAGACACCTGCCAGTGTGTGTGTGTGTATGTGTGTTGAAGCGTGTGTGTGTGTGTGTGTGTGTGTGTGTGTTGAAGCGTGTGTGTGTGTCTGAGTTAGTGAGTGTTTTGTGTGATTCCTCCTAAGTGTTAACCTGTGCCAATGTCTGTATTGCCAGGGAGAGGGAGTGCCTGTGAGTGTGTGTATTTCAGTGTGTGGGTGGTCAGCGCTCTCCTATTGGCTGAAACCCGAGGGGGTGTATTTCGGGGCTGGGCCAGGACTTGTGGGGGAGGGGCCGTGCGTTGAGTCTTTCTCTTTGCAGGGTGCTCAGTCGAGAGCGGTGTGTGTGAGTGTGCACACAACAGAGAGAGCAGACGATAGAAAGAGGGAGCTGTTCTACTCTGGTTTTTATTCATCTTATCCGTTTGTCTCCTCCTGACACCCAGGACTCCTCTGACTCTATCTAACCCAGCAGGGTGCTTTCTGTTGGTGTAACAGTAGACCAGCTCAGCCTCTCTCCTTTTGGGAACTCTGGAGCTCCCTCTCTCACCGTCTGTGTTTGCTCTCCATCGACTGGCTGATTTTTCTTAATTTGGAGTGTGTGAGAGTGTGTTTTACTCGGCAGGATTAGGCAGTCAGTATGCACTCTGGTACAAGCTGGTGCGGTGGAGGGCGTTTCACTCGTAAGTGTGTGTCGTTGCCTCTCGCTCTGTGAGCCGCACTTGAGTCTCATACACTCGTCGGATCTAACGGAACGAGCACCCACTCTTCCCAAGGATTTGGGATATTTGTATAAAGGTTTAGTCTTCCCTGAATTGTGGATACAGAGAGGGCTCCACCTTACAACTTCCCTGAGGAGTAACATCGTCTGAGCAGGTGAGAGAGGCGTACCACTGCTTTCACTGGTTATCCACATGGACTGAGGTGTGTGCTTTCGTGTGTCAGCTTTTAAATCTGTTCATGTTGTGGGTATGGCGAGTGGCGAGTTGCATAAATGGCGAGTTGCATAAACTAGAGTCTGGTTCAGAGGGAGCAGAGCTTATGTGCAGCTTTCTGCAGTAAACCATAAACCGAACTGAATATGTTGACTAGTATTTTCCGCATGGATGTTTGTCCTTGTGGTTCATGGGCAGATTCCATGTTTTGGTGCGTTTGTGTAGGTCAGTGTGCTTTTTTGGTAGTTTTCGTGTGTGTGTGTGTGTGTGTGTGTGTGTGTGTGTGTGTGTGTGTGTGTGTGTGTGAGAGAGAGATCAGGTACATGTGACTGGTCTGTGGGCTATAGCCGTGGAAAGGTTAGAGCTAAATTAACAACATTCTTCTCTGCTGAGCCACAGAATATGGAGACCTCCCCCTTGCAATATCCCCTTATACCCCCATCTGTACACCCCTCACCCTGCACCCACACCCCCTATCACATCTGCACCCTCCCCTCAGGCCCCTGCTTGCACCCCCCCATTAAGGCCCCATTCCCCCACCCACATAACCCCTATCCCACTCCTGCACCCCCCCCCCCCTCCCCCACACACACACACACAACCTTTATTGCTTCCCCATCCTAGCTCACTCCCCTACACACACACACACACCACTCTACCCCTGGGGTCTCGCTCAAACAGCTGTTACTTCCTCGACACTTTAAACACTTCGCTGGTCACAGGTTGAGGAATGGTTCCAAAAAAAATCACAACATTGACCTAAAATGAACCCTACAAATAGCAGTGTTGGGCGATTTGGAAAGCCATAGTCAGTCAATAAATAATTTAATAATACTCGTAGGAAAGGTTTTCATCTTTAGCTCACAATCTGGAGATACTATATGATTAGAAAGGTTTAAAATGTAAAACAAAACAGCACAATTAAAAGATATATGGCACATGGGAACCAAACGAGGGTGGTCTATGGTGATGGGTAGGCTGGGCTGAGAGTGGCTGAGGGGTGGGATTAAAGAGCTTATGGTTGTTAATGTATTATTGTTTTGTGACTGCTTTATGTACATGTACCATGTATGTAAAATATGTATGCTAAATGTGTATGTAATATGTATTTGTAAAATGTATGTATATGTAGCAGAAAAGCTGTCCTCTGAAAGGGGGGGTTAATAATAATAATAAACTAAAAAAATACAAGAAATCGAAGGAAAACAAAAAAATACAAACAACTCTGCTGCTTTTCTGCTCCTCTCTCCTCCCTCCACTTCTCCTCTACCCTTCCTTTCTTTCCCCCCCCCTCCCTCACTCGTCTCCTCCTCCACTTCTTCTCTCCCGTGCTCCTCTCCTCCCTTCTTTCATTCCTCATCTCCCCTGCTGCCATTTTACCATCTACCACTCTCTGGGCAACCGCTGCAACGAACTCCTGTAAAACAGTAACCAGTGTGTGTGTGTGTGTGTGTGTGTGTGTGTGTGTCAGGATATGTTTTATGCCTTAGACCTTGTATTCTCTGGACGAATGCTGTATTACTTCTCTCACTGGGTCCTTTACCTCCCCTCTCTCTCTCTCTCTCTCACTCACTCACTCACTCACTTTCACTACATTTTTCAATTCAATGTAAGGGCTTTATTGGCATGGGACACATATGTTAACGTTGCCAAAGCAAGTGAAGTGGATAATAAACAAAATTGAACCAAGCAATGCAAATGAACAGTAAATATTAGACTCGCGAATGTTCCAAAAGAATGAAGACGTTACAAATGTCATATTATGTGCAAAGTGTAATAGTTAAAGTACGAAAGGGAAAATTAATTAACGTACATATGGGTTGCATTTACAATGGTGTTTGTTCTACTCTAGTTGACCTTTTCTTGTGGCAACAGGTCACAAATCTTGCTGCTGTGATGGCACATTGTGTTATTTCACCCAATAGATATGGGAGTTTATCAAAATTGGGCTTGTTTTCAAATTCTCTGTCTTTCTGTGTAATCTGAAATATGGTCATACATTTAGCAGGAGGTTAGAAAGTGCAGGTCAGTTTCCACCTCATTTTCTGGGCAGTGTGCACATAGCCTGACTTCTCTTGAGAGCCAGGTCTGCCTACGGCGGCCTTTCTCAATAGCAAGGCTATGTTCACTGTGTCTGTAAATAGTCAAAGCTTTCCGTAAGATTGGGTCATTCACAGTGGTCAGGTATTCTGCCACTTTGTACTCTGTTTACGGCCAAATAGAATTCTAGTTTGCTCTGTTTTTGTTTGTTAATTCTTTCCAATGTGTCAAGTAATTCTATTTTTGTTTTCTCATGATTTGGTTGGGTCCAATTGTGTTGCTGTCCTGGGGCTCTCTGTGGTCTGTTTGTGTTTGTGAACAGAGCCCCAGGATGCTTAGGAGACTCTTCTCCAGGTTCATCTCTCTGTAGGTGATGGCTTTGTTATGTAAGGTTTCGGGATCAATTCCTTTTTGGTGGTTGTAGAATTGAATTGCTCTTTTCTGGATTTTGATCATTAGCGGGTATCAGTCTAATTCTGCCCTGCATGCATGATTTGGTGTTTTACGTTGTACACAGAGGATATTTTTGCAGAATTCTGCATGCAGAGTCTCAATTTGATGTTTGTCCCATTTTGTGAATTCTTGGTTGGTGAGCGGACCCCAGACCTCACAACCATTAAGGGCAATAGGTTCTATAACTGATTCAAGTATTTTTAGCCAGATCCTAATGTCAAATTGTATATTCCCTTTGATGGCATAGAAGGCCCTTCTTGCCTTGTCTTTCAGCTCGTTCACAGTGGCCTCCTCTCTCTCTCTCTCTCTCTCTCTCTCTCTCTCTCACTCTCACTCTCACTCTCACTCTCACACTCACTCACTCACTCACTCACTCACTCACTCACATTCACAAAAATTGCCCCAAAAATGTAAATGTCAAATATCAGGTTATCGGCTATGTACAGCGGTGTTATAATGTGCAAGTATAGTGCATTCGGAAAGTATTCAGACCCCTTCACTTTTTACACATTGTTACATTACTGCCTTATTCTAAAATGTATGAAATAAATAAAAATACTCAGCAATCTACGCTCAATACCCCATAATGACAAAGCGGAAAAAAAGTTTTACATTTTTGCAAACGTATAAAACAAATTAAAGATACCTTATTTACATAAGTATTCAGACCATTTGCATCCTGTTTCTATTGATCATTCTTGAGATGTTTCAACAACTTGATTGGAGTCCACTTGTGTTAAATTCAATTGATTGGACATGATTTGGGAAGGTACAAAGGTGTGCGTGTGTGTGTGTATATATATATATATATATGGTCCCACAGTTGACAGTGCATGTCAGAGCAATAGACAAGCCATGAGGTCAAAGGAATTGTCCATAGAGCTCAGAGACAGGATCTTCTCGAGGCACAGATCTGGGAAAGGGTACCAAAAAAATTCTGCAGCATTGAAAGTCCCCGAGAACACAGTGGCCTCAATCATTCTTAACTGGAAGACGTTTGGAACCACCAAGACTCTTCCTAGAGCTGGCCACCTGTCCAAACTGACCAATCAGGGGAGAAGGTCCTTGGTCAGGGAGGTGATCAGTTAGGAGGCTGCAGAATGCACAGAATAAAGCAGCAAGGATTGTTTTAAGGCGGAGATATGGTTCTTCTGTTGCAGTCATGCGCAGTGTTCTTGGTTGGTCACCAATCGACAAGATAATTGAAAAAAACATGCTTATCTTATTTTATAATATACATCATTTAAAAAGGCCAAGTTCTATTCACAATGGTATTCAGTTGGTAAGAGACAGACATTCCGTAAATACTAGGAATAGATTGTCCACCATCTATGCGAAAAAATAAATGGGCAAAAGAACATTTCGATTTAGAGCAATAAAGAAATGGAATAAATTAACTGAGCAAACTATAAACCTTTCAATATATAAGTTTAAACATTATTTAAAAACTATTTTAAATATAGTATATGGAAATGTTGTGGGGCTATAGTAGATGAAGAATCAATATTTTTTTAATATTTATTTTTATTTTTAGATTGAGTATTTGTTGGGTCATTATGCTAGTGTATTATGTATGTTTGTAACAGTGTGTTATATGTGAAAGTGTGTTTGTATTATAAATTGTATTTTAATGTTAAGGACTCTTGGAAGATTAGTCCAAATGAGGACTAAAAGAGAACCTAATCAAATCAAATCGAATCAAATCAAGAACCCAATGGTCACTCTGACAGAGCTCCTCTGTAGAGATGGGAGAAGCTTCCAGAAGGACAAACATCTCTGCAGCACTCTACCAATCAGGCCTTTTTTTACTTTACCTTTATTTAACCAGGCAAGTCAGTTAAGAACAAGTTCTTATTTACGATGACAACCTACCAGGGAACAGTGGGTTAACTGCCTTGTTCAGGGGCAGAAGAGATTTTTACCTTGTCAGCGCAGGGATTCGATCCAGCAACCTTTTGGTTACTGGCCCAACACTTCAGCCACTAGGCTACCTGCCAGCCTTTATGGTGGAGTAGCCAGACGGATGCCACTCCTCAGTAAAAGTTACATGTCAACCCACTTGGAGTTTGCCAAAAGGCACCAAAAAACAAGATTCTCTGGTCTGAAGAATCCCAGATTGAACCCTTTGGCCTGAATGTCAAGCGTCACGTCTGAAGGAAACCTGGCACCATCCCTACGGTGAAGCATGGTGGTGGCAGCATCATGCTGTGGAGATGTTTTTCAGCAGCAGTGACTGGGAGACTAGTCAGGATCGAGGCAAAGATGAACGGAGTAACATACAGAGAGATCCTTGATGAAAACCTGCTCCAGAGCGCTCAGGACCTCAGACTGGGGTGAAGATTTACCTTCCAACTGGACAACAACCCTAAGGACACAGCCAAGACAATGCAGGAGTGGCTTCAGGTCAAGTCTCTGAATGTCCTTGAGTGGCCCAGCCAGAGCCCGGACTTGAACCTGATCAAACCTCTCTGGAGAGACCTGAAAATAGCTGTGCAGCAATGCTCCCCATCCAACCTGACAGAGCTTGAGAGGATCTGCAGAGAAGAATGGGAGAAACCTCCCAAATACAAGTGTGCCAAGCTTGTAGCGTCATACCCAGGAAGACTCGAGGCTGTAATCGCTGCCAAAGGTGCTTCAACAAAGTACTGAGTAAAGGGTCTGAATGCTTCTGTAAATGTAATATTTCTGGTTTTTATTTGTAATAAATTAGCAAAAACGTATTCACCTGTTTTTGATGTTTTTGTCATTATGGGTGATTGTGTGAGGGTTTAATGAGTAGTTTTTTAAAAATGTTAATAAATTTTATTTTAAATCTGTAACTTAACAAAATCATGAAAAAGTCAAGGGGCCTGAATACTTTCCGGAGGCATTGTAGTTAAAGTACGAAAGGGAAAATAAATAAACAGATAAATTTAGGTTGTATTGTTCATGCTCCAGTGGTTTCCCTTTCCTCATGGCAATGGGCCAAAAATCTTGCTGCTGTGATTGCACCCTGCGGTATTTTCCCTAACAGATATGGGAGTTTATCCTCGTTTGATTTGTTTTCAAATTCTTTGCGGGTGTGATCTGTCGGAAATATGTGTCACTAATGTGGTCATATATTTGGCAGCAGGTTAGGAAGTATAGATCAGTTTCAACCTCATTTTGTGGGCAGTGGGCACATAGCCTGTCTTCTCTCGAGAGCCAGGTCTCCCTATGGCAGCCTCTCTGAATAGCAAGGCTATGCTCACGGAGTCTGTACATAGTCAAGGATTTTCTTAATTTCGGGTCAGTCACAGTGGTCAGGTTTTCTGCCACTGTGTGCTCTGTTTAGGGCCAGATAGTACTCCAATTTGCTCCGTTTCATTTGTTTGATTCTTTCCAGTGTATCAAATATTTATAATTTAGCTTTCTCATAATTTGGATGGGTCTTAATGTGTTTCCATTCTGGGGCTCTTTGTTGTCTGTTTTGTGAATAGAGCCCCAGAACCACCTGGCTGAGGAGACTCTTCTCAAGGTTCAGCTCTCGGTAGGTGAACGCTTTGTGGTGGAATATGTGAGGATCGCTTCCTTTTAGGTGGTTGAAGAATTGAACGGGTCTTTTCTGGATTTTGACAGTTAGCGGGTATAGTCCTAATTCCGCTCTGCGTCCATTGTTTGGGGTTTTGCATTGTACACAAAGTATATTTTTACAGAACCCTGCATGCGGAGTCTCAATTGGGTCTTTGTACCATCTTGTGAATTCTTGGTTGGTGAGTGGACCCCAGATCTCACAACCATAGAGGGCAATGTGTTTGATAACTGATTAAAGTCCCAGCGTCGTCCAGGTTTGGCCGTGTTAGGCTGTCATTGTAAATAACATTTTTATTTAACTGACTTGCCTAGTTAAATAAAGATTCACATTTAAATTCAAAGTATTTTCTCTCTCCCTCCCTCTCTCTCTGTGTGCTGATGCTTGTAATGCTTATAAAGGTTTGGCATGGATTCAGTCATTGCACTTCAGCAGTGTGTTTGGTCAGCCCAACAGCTAGCTGTGTGTCCCGGATGGATGGCGTTAACACCTGGGACACGATCAGGAGGCAGACGTTGTGGAACTTTGCAGATAGACATGTCATGAATAGAACTGTATCCACTTTTATATTATGTTCACTCTACCTATTTGTACATAATGTTTATAAACTTTGTGCAAACTCCTCTGTATGTCTTCTCTCTCTACATCGTGTTTATCACTAGCAGCACCGTATTACCAAGTCAAATTCTGAGTATGTGTAAATGTACTGATTTTGGCACGATTCCTAATTCTACACGTCAGAGAGGCGTGTTTGTTCTACATAACGTATTTCTATTCCCTGCTCCCAGTCTGCACTGATTGAATTCCAACTTCAGTCTTTTGCTTCACCGACACAACTCTGGATATCCGTGGGTTCTCCCAGTCCATTTCCCAGGTAACCTCTAGTGCCTAATGCAATATGTTAATGTGACGCTCTGATAAGAGCCACTCTTATCATACAGCATAGCTGCCACCATGGAGGAGCTTATCAGCCCATGTTAACTGGTGCAGGCTATCTGGTGAGGTGTGTGCATCCGTGTGTGTGTCTGTGTGCGTGCATGCGTGTGTTTTTTTTTTTCTCAGCCCAACCCTCTCAAAGGCCCAGCCCTCAGCAGCTGAGACGAATGTATGCATGTATGTTTGTGATTCCGATTAGACTAAGTGTCAGTGCCACAAGATATTACTTTTTATGGCAGTATTAGTTTTAAGATGAGTTAAAACTGGACCCTTCTCTTCTCGTATGAATGTGGAACAGAGATTAAACTCTGTAGAGAGATTAAACACTGTGATGTAAATGAATGTGTTTTTGCAATTTAAGGGTAATTGTGTTATTAGCACAGACATGCACATACGTGTGCACACACACACACGCGCTGCTCAGCCAGCGGTGGTCAGATGTACTCTTTGACATTGTGACCTGTTGCCATAGCGAGGGATGGTCATTAATCATACAGAGGGAGGGGGGATAGGCTTCCAGCCTCTCTAACGTTTTAGAGCGGTGGGCCAGTAACCGAATGGTCGCTGGTTCGAATCCCTGAGCAAAGAACTTAACTCCCTAATTGCTCCTGTAAGTCACTCTGGATAAGACTGTCTGCTCAATGACTAAACATTCCCCTCTGCCCTCCATGACCCATGCATGATGTATGACTTCAGAGTGACCCCTCTTTGTCCAATGGGACCCCGCAGTAAACCCTGAAGGTTCAAGCTTGTAAGTACCCTCCCCCCGGGCCTCTTATTACTGATTGATGAACTGGTGGCGTGCTCTCTGGAGTGGATGACAAAAACAATGATGATTTCATGAGTTATTGACTAACGGAGCCTGTACCTCACACTCTTTCTCATACGCCCACATTTTCTCATTAACATTCTCGCTCTCTACCTCGTACACTTTTTCTCCGTGGTTCTTTCTTTCCCTCTGCAATTTCCTCACCATATTTTCTGGCTCTCCCTTCATTTTATCCTGTTTTCTTTAGTTTCTTCGCTCTTTTGCCCAGCGGTAAATTGGCAGGGATGGCGGCAGACATTTCCGTATTAAGCCAAAATCGCTTTACTCCACCCATGGCTGATTTATGAATGACCACGCCCCACCCGCCCTCTCCTCTCTTTTCCCCATCCCTCTCTCCCCTCTAGACGCCCCCCTGTTCCTCTCACTGTAATGTTTTCTCCATTAACCCCACCTGATGGCTGTGCAAGTAATTATAAGTCTATTGACGGCCCTGTGGCCACACACAATGAGAAATAAATAACGTGTTCGCCCAAGCAGAAACACATTAGTTAGCTCTCTCCCTCCCTGCTCCCATCTCACTCACTCACTCACTCACTCACTCACTCACTCACTCACTCAAAACTCAAGGAGCTATAGGCCTTGATTTTTCCACAGAACTGCATTGTGCCTTACATCTCTCTTATTGGCTATTGTATGAGTTCTGACTCGCAGAGAGCCTTGCTCTATTATCTTCCCTTCAACAGCAAGGCTGTGCCCTTTATCCACATGCTGTGTGTGTTCCACTCCTCGTCCACTCCACTTTCACTCCACTCCCCCACCGCCATTATTATATGTACACTGCGTTCGCAAATAGAACTGGTGAATGATGTGAATAGGTTGTTGAGTCCATCTGTATTCTTCTCTGACGTATGTGGAATAGTGTATGTATGACCTATAGCCGTATCATTTTAGAGTGGGGCCATGGCCATATTATCCAGCCTTTTTTTTCCACACGGGGCATCTTCCTATAGTACATGTCAAGCTTACCGCTCTGTTGGTAAATCTAAATGGGCATGTGTATGTGACTCCTTTCCTTTCCTTCACACTTGACTCCTTTCATTCCTTCCTTCCTTTCTTCCTTCTGTACTGGTGAAAGCATTCATTTGGTTGGCGTCACACGCATCACTTTGACTCATCACTTGCTTTTATATCAGTGCAAGATAAAGTAGAGGAGAAGAAGCCACTTTATTTTGAGATGCAAACATTGGTAATATTATTATCGTTTCATAGTCATCTTTTCCAGAGGTTAGGTGTCATAGCGTCCTACATAACGTCAACCCCTGCTCCTCTGGACCTGCTGATGCTGTTAAGTTACTGAGGCAATTTCAAGTTGTTATAACTCATATTTCATTCACTTTGGAGTCATGCCACATTACTTATACTGGTATGATTTATCGCTGGTTGTTAGTCACTAAATCTCCACTGTGTGGTGTTGTGTGAGACATTAGGCAAGCCTAGGCGCCAGAATGATTTGCTGTGGTAGAGTCGAGCATGAAGACTTCTGATTGCTTGATTGATTCGAGGTCGTCGTTTGTTTGTTTACTCACTCGACTGTTTACCTCCGCAGTATGCCGAGAACGCTTGTCAGACTCGTGGCTTAGGGTGTCGGCAATAACCATTAACTAGTGTAGGTCATACTATGCTGTAACTAAGATGGTAAATCAACGTTTTTTACAACTCATTTATCGAAGGCTCCCTTTTTGATTCATGCCATGTTGTGAAAATGTCGTCCGATGCCGTTGTATGCTCAATAATTTAATTAGGAACTCTGTGTATGAAGTGCTATTACACTTCACTGTGCCTGGAGTTTAAGACCCTCTCCAAGTTATAGAGGCTCAAAGAGGGAAGGAGGCAGAGAGAGAATGGGGTTGGTAGAAGTTCAATATGAAATATTGAAGTACTTCTACTTTGTTCCCTCCCGGTACACGAAAGCATGCAGGAGGCCCGTTGAAACAACGTGTTCACATCTAAGTGTTCATCCAACATCCATGCCACATTGTGGTGTATGTGTGTGTACTTTCAAACGGAGTGGGACAAAGCAGAACACAGACACATAAAGAGATTATATAAAAAATAAAATAATAAGTTATATGATTTAACTGTTCCTCCGTACTGGTTCAGATTCTTATGGGCGCGTGTAATCACTATCAGCCAGGATATGCTCTCAATACTTTCTAATTCTGTGTGTGTGCGTGTGCGTGCGTGCGTGAGAGCGAGAGAACTGAGGTCATTTCGCTGCACTCGTTTTTCCTGTAGACATCCAAAGCAAAGAGTCTGACGAGAGAGCCTTGGTAACCATCCCTCTCTTCCACATGGATAAACAGAGAGAAATGCAGGCAAGGAGGGACGAGAGTGGGAGCCGAGTATAAAGAGAGACTGGGGAGGATGGTTGAAATAATGGCCCCCTGTCCAACATGTTCCACTCATCCTGCTCTTTTCATATTGAGTTGGGTGAAAGGTTCCAACAGACAGACCGAGAGGAGTCAGGGTGTGCATGTGTGTGTGTGTGTGAGACTTGTAGAGGTGTTGCCCCTCCTGATGCCCACCATTGTGCTCCGAAGAGATGGGCAGCACTTACTCAGTACCTATTATGCTGAACACTATAGGTGAATGTGAGTCAGGGGTCATAGAGCTGCAGAGACATGCGCGAGACTGACAATGTGGCCGATTATTCCGTTTCGTTCAGTTGATTTTAATCCATGACAACAATGTTAGCTAGTCCTTTAGAATAGGGGATAATTATGTTCTGAATAGGTAACTGGCACCTGCTTTATCCTCTCTTCCCCCTGCTCTATATAACATATGCATAGCTGTTTAAATGCTAATTAGCCACTAATAGCTCTACATGCCCCAATGCCTACATGGCTGAATAGGCTGATAGGCGCTTTACATAGAAATACCCCTGTACTGTTGTGTGAGCGATTGTGTCTGGTGCAGGTGCCCCCAATAGACCAGTACATTCTTCTCAATATGGCCCAGTACATATTTTTTGAAGGTAATTACAGTATAATGTGACACAACATAACTTTTGTTGCTGTACAAGGCACACTTACGTCCTCACAGTTGCATGGTAGAATAAACAACACTGCCACCTCTTATGCCCCAAAACTGCTATGTCGCGTTTTGAAGTGGCGTGATCTGTGTAGTACAATATAGATTGGGTTGGAGTTCCTAATGGCATGACTTTCTGTTGCTGCCCTGTGTGTCTGTAAACCCAGTGGGAAATGCTTTGTCAGCTGGCTGTGTTCCCGACCTCCCTGTACCCGTGTGTTTAAAGGAAAGGTTCACCCATTTTGGAATGTTATTGTTTTTGTTCATCTCTGAGGGATGCTCTATTGATTCCCAGCATCATGTTTTCACGTGTATCTGAGCTGTTGCCTTTCAAGCGTGCAAGAAAGTATGACGTAGCATTGCTTATAAAGCCACTCTCACTACCCCGGAGGTTAATAGGAATATGACTTTTAGATCACGAAAACCCCTGATATATGTCAGATTTCAATACTGGCCGATGTCATAACACAGAGCGTCGTCTTCTCTTGAATGAGCCATTGATCATATTTTTGCGGTTTTCCTACTTTGAGAAATGTGTAATTTTAACAGAGGGCCTAGCACATATCTTCTATTTGTCTGCCTCATCAGTCCAGGGTGCATTGCATGGTGATGTTGCATGGCTGTTGTGAATGTCAGACTCCATTCTGTGAGACATATCGATCTGCAGGTTGAACGTGGTGAGATTGGTGACTCCTCAATTGATAGTGCAGTTTGCTTAGGCAAACTACAGTTAACTAGCTACTTCACATGCTGATACTGACTTTGGTATTATTGTGTGTAACTACGTTTGCTAGCTAGCTAGCTAGCTACCTACCTAGCTAGCCAGCCAGCCAGCTCATAGAGAGAGCATTGCATTGTGGGTTTTGTAGTTGACTTGAGCCGCAACATATTTTCACATGTTGCTAACAACCTTATTATAATGACAAAATTAAACATTTGTTCACGAAAAATAGTGTTCTCTTATATTAGTGTTGTTTAACACTGTAAATGAATGAATTAATGAATTTGTGGTTCTGGATAGGTTTTTCCTTTTATCAAGAATTGTTGATCTACAGTGGTTCCTCCTTTAAAAGTTGCGTTGTACTGCGGCACACCTGGCGTGCTGCCGGAGCATTGTCATTTAATTATCAGTCATTTTTTCTGTTACTGCAAATTATTGCTAGTTTGACCACCAGAGGGCATATTTGAGAAGCATTTGATAGTATTCCATATTGGCATTACCAGAGAATTTTAAACCTTTTTTGTAATAACATAAAATATGGGATTGATTTTAAGAAATGTGGCTTATTTAATTTAATTGATATTATGCGGTTTCGATTCAAAGAAAAACAAAAACTAAACCCTCAGGGTTTCCGTTAAGATGGAATGGAAAATATGGCGCTGTACAATGTGACGGTCGGGAGTAGGCTACAGGATTGGAGGATTCTAAATTGTTTGCCTTCATTAGACAACTTTGTTCCAATAATTCCGTAAATCAGTGATATTTATTACCATAGTAATTCGTTATCGATCCAACTAAATCAACATCTGCATTTTGAAAGAGTATTTTTTTAACCATTATTTTATGAACAAAATGTGTTTATTTGTTTATTAGAATGTCTGTACTACAGAATGCGGGGCACGTGGGAGACCGGGGTTCAAATCCCCATTGAGGAGGAAGGAGTAGGCTGTTCTTGTAAATAATAATTTGTTCTTAACTGATTACATATGTGCTATTTCATAGTTGTGATGTCTTCACTATTATTCTACAAGGTAGAAAAATATTAAACATTTAGAATAATCCTGGAATGAGTACAGTAGGTGTGTCCAAACTTTTGACTGGTACTTGCTGGAATGTAAAATATGGTGCTGTGCAACATGACGGTTGGATGTATAGTACTGGGCTATTTAGCTAAATAATCCCCGCAGGGCACGAGGAAGAAGTATGCTGTCCTTGTAAATAAGAATTTGTTCTTAACTGAGTTGCCTAGTTAAATAAAGGTTACACTAAGAGCATAACATTTCTGCACCCTAATTTTCTAATTCTTGTCTAACCAAAAAATCTCATTGATTTATCAAGACCAGTCCCCATGCTTGTCTCAGAGCAGTGCTAAACAGTGAAACACTAAAATAATTGTAAGCTTTTTCTTCTAAGTTTTATATGCTCTTTAAATAAATTAAACCTACACCATTAACAGCACATTACTCAACAATAGTGAGACTCATTTTGCCTATGATAGGCCTACAGTATATCGAAACAATTTTTTTTCAATGACGTGACTCTCTGCCAATAATTGCATTTAGAGGATTGGAGGACTCTAAATGAATATCTAAGGGGCATTTTCCAGTAGGATCTGTAAGAATATCTAAGTGGCTTTTATATAATTCTAAATTAATTAATAATAATAATAATCGCTTGTTTAAAAAGTAACAATATTTTGGTTCATTTAACCTAGAATGAGCGAGAAAAGGGCAATTCTTGAACACGGTGTGAGACATTCTCACTCATTTGTAAGTAAAGCCAGTTTGTTATTTAGAATTGTTTATTTCTCGAGAAACCTAACTTGATTATTTAGCAGACATCACTTGCTTATATTCATGAAGATGATGAGCGATCGGCAAAGGCAATCTGTAATCTGCTGGCATCACGGCACGACACAGTCAGAAGACAGTTGAAGAAACTTGCGTGGACTTATGGATCGCTCGGTAAGAAATGTTCTATATATAAAGTTGAAGTCGGAAGTTTACATACATTTAGGTTGGAGTCATTAAAACTCGTTTTTCAACCACTCCACAAATGTCTTGTTAATAAACTATAGTTTTGGCAAGTCGGTTAGGACATCTACTTTGTGGATGAGACAAGTAATTTTTCCAACAATTTTTTTACAGACAGATTATTTATCTTATAATTCACTGTATCACAATTCCAGTGGGTCAGAAGTTTACATACACTAAGTTGACTGTGCCTTTTAACAGCTTGGAAAATTCCAGAAAATGATGTCATGGCTTTTGAAGCTTCTGATAGGCTAATTGACATCATTTGAGTCAATTGGAGGTGTACCTGTGGATGTATTTCAAGGCCTACCTTCAAAGTGGATCTTTGCTAGACATCATGGGAAAATCTAAAGAAAAAATCCAAACCTGCCATAAAAAAAGGCAGACTACAGTTTGCAACTGCACATGGGGACAAAGATTGTACTTTTTGGAGAAATGTCCTCTGGTCTGATGAAACAAAAATAGAACTGTTTGGCCATAATGACCATCATTATGTTTGGAGGAAAAAGGCGGAGGCTTGCAAGCCGAAGAACACCATCATGACCGTGAAGCACGGGGTGGCAGCATCATATTTTGGGGGTGCGTTGATGCAGAAGGGACTGGTGCACTTCACAAAATAGATGTCATCATGAGGGAGGGAAATTATGTGGATATATTGAAGCAACATCTCAAGACATCAGTCAGGAAGTTAAAGCTTGGTCACAAATGGGTCTTCCAAATGTCAATGACCCTAAGCATACTTCCAAAGTTGTGGCAAAATGGCTTAAGGACAACAAAGTCAAGGTATTGGAGTGGCCATTACAAAGCCCCGACCTCAATCCCATAGAAAATGTGTGTGCAGAACTGAAAAAGTGTGTGCGAGCAAAGAGGCCTATAAACCTGACTCAGTTACACCAGCTCTGTCATGAGGAATGGGCCAAAATTCACCCAACTTATTGTGGGAAGCTTATGGAAGGCTACCCAAAACGTTTGACCCAAGTTAAACATATTAAAGGCAATGTGTATATATACATACATACATACATACATACATACATACATACATACATACATACATACATACATACATACATACACACATACATACATACAGTTGAAGTCGGAAGTTTACATACACTTTAGCCAAACACATTTTAACTCAGTTTTTCACAATTCACAATTCCTGACAATTAATCCCAGTAAAAATTCCTTCTTTTAGGTCAGTTAGGATCCACTTCATTTTAAGAATGTGAAATGTCAGAATAATAGTAGAGAGAATGATTTAGTTAGGCTTTTATTTCTTTCATGACATTCCCAGTGGGTCAGAAATGTATATACACTCAATTTAGGACCGTTTTTACAAAAACTTCTGCCTTCGTGAAGGCCAACAGGTCACTGAGCAATAGTTTTCCCTTGGGCTAGCTAGCTAGCTTTTGTTTTTGGCTAGTTTGCAGTGCTGCACATGTGTTATCAAATAGGATGTTGCTGCTAATGTGTTAGCTTCTCCCTTTTCAAGAATGACTTTAAACAAGAAGGTATGTATCAAATGATCATCATCTGGTGAGTGGAACTATTTTTTTATTGCAGTGCATTTGCTGTTGTTAACCATCTATTTGAAAATAACTTATCTGTGTGAAACATTTTTGCATTGTAGCAACATGAAATCTTATAAATATCTGTTCAAATACACCCCCAGGAAGACTATGACACTTAAAGAAAGTCTGACAAGCTACCACTTAGATCAGGTCCTTTTCACTTTTTCATACATTCTTAGAATGTTTGGGAATTATGTATACTAAGGCATTTGTGAAAATTCTATAGCAATATAGAGTGGGAAAGCGGCCGTGCATTTGGACAATTTATAGACACTGCAATAAAAAATAAAAAATATCTGTCTTGTCCATGGCCAGAGTCTACACACAGACCGGTGCTCTATAGCCGATCAGAGCTACAGTAGGCCTTTACAGTGCATTCGGAAAAGATTCAGACCCCTTGTCTTTTTCAATATTTTGTTATGTTACAGATTTATTCTAAAATAGATAAAACAAAATAATCCAGATTTTTAGAGATGTTTGCAGATATACTTAAAATTAAAAACGGAAATACCTTATTTACATAAGTATTCAGACCTTTTGCTATGAGAATCGGAATTGAGCTCAGTTGCATCCTGTTTCCATTGTTCATCCTTGATGTTTCTAAATGTTCATTGGAGTCCACCTGTGGTCAATTCAATTGAGTGGGCATGATTTGGATAGGCACACATCTGTCTAAATAAGGTCCCACAATTGACAGTGCATGTCAGAGCAAAAACCAAGCCATGAAGTCGAAGGAATAGTCCGTAGAGCTCCGACACACAATTGTGTCGAGGCACAGATCTGGGGAAGGGTACCAAAAAATGTCTGCAGCATTGAAGGTCCCCAAGCACAGTGGCCTCCATCAGCTCTTCCTAGAGCTGGTCGCCCGGCCAAACTGAGCAATCGAGGGAGAAGGGCATTGATCAGGGAGGTGACCAAGAACCCAATATTCACTCTGATAGAGCTCCAGAGATCCTCTGTGGAGTTGGGGGAGCCTTCCATAAGGACAACCATCTCTGCAGCACTCCACCAATCAGGCCTTTATGGTAGAGTGGAAAGACAGAAGCCACTCTTTAGTAAAAGGCACATGACAGCCCACTTGGAGTTTGCCAAAAGGCACCGAAAGGACTCTCAGACCTTGAGGAACAAGATTCTCTTTGGCCTGAATGCCAAGCGTCACGTCTGGAAGAAACCTGGCAACATTCATATAGTGAAGCATCGTGGTGGAAGCATCATACTGTGTAGATGTTTTTCAGCAGCAGGTACTGGGAGACTGTTCAGGATAGAGGGAAAGATGGACAGAGCAAAGTACAAAGATATATCTTTGAGCGCTCAGGCTCCCCTTCCAACAGGACAACAACCCTAAGCACACAGCCAAGACAACTCAGGAACTCAACTCACAACTTAAGTTTCTAAATGTCCTTGAGTAGTATCTCTGCAGAGACCTGAAAATAGCTGTGCAACCTGACAGAGATTGAGATGATCTGCAGAGAAGATTGGGAGAAACTCTCGAAATACAGGTGTACCAAGCTTGTAGCGTCATACCAAAGACTCGAGGCTGTACTTGCTGCCATAGGTGCTTCAACAAAGTACTGAGGAAAGGGTCTGAATATTTATGTAAATGTGATATTTCAATGTATTCATTTTATTTAAAATTTAAAATTTTACCCCTTTTTCTCCCCAATTTCGTGGTATCCAATTGTTTAGTAGCTACTATCTTGTCTCATTGCTACAACTCCCGTACGGGCTCGGGAGAGACGAAGGTTGAAAGTCATGCGTCCTCCTATACACAACCCAACCAAGCCGCACTGCTTCTTAACACAGCGCGCATCCAACCCGGAAGCCAGCCGCACCAATGTGTTGGAGGAAACACTGTGCACCTGGCAACCTTGGTTTGCGTGCACTGCGCCCGGCCCGTCACAGGAGTCGCTGGTGCGCGATGAGACAAGTATATCCCTACCGGCCAAACCCCCCTTAACCCGGACGACGCTAGGCCAGTTGTGCGTCGCCCCACGGACCTCCCGGTCGCGGCCGGTTACAACAGAGCCTGGGCGCGAACCCAGAGTCTCTGGTGGCACAGCTGGCGCTGCAGTACAGCGCCCTTAACCACTGCACCACCATATTGATTTATTGTAATTTTTTTTTTTGCTTTGTCATTTTTGCTTTGTCATTATGTGGTATTGTGTGTAGATTGATGAGGGGGAAAACAACTATTTAATCAATTTTAGAATAAGGCTGTAAAGTTTTAAAAAATGTGGAAAAAGTCAAGGGTATATGGTATTATATCAGCTGTTGCAAAAGCAGCAGCTACTCTTCCTGGGGTCCACACAAAACATGAAACATAATACAGAATTACATAATTGACAAGAACAGCTCAAGGACAGAAGTACATACATTTTGAAAAAAGGCACACAGCCTACATATCAATGCCTACACACAAATTATCTAGGTCAATTAGGGGAGAGGAATTGTGCCGTGAAGTGTTGCTTTATCTGTTTTTTGAAACCAGGTTTGCTCTTTATTTGATCAATATGAGATGGAAGGAAGTTCCATTCAGTAAGGTCTCTATATAATAATGTACGCTTTCTTGAATTTGTTCTGAATTTGGGGACTGTGAAAAGACCCTTGGTGGCATGTCTGGTGGGATAAGTGTGTGTGTCAGAGCTGTGTTTAAGTTGACTATGCAAACTGTTTGTGATTGTCAACACATTAATGTTTCAGTATAAAATAAAGAAGTGATGCAGTCAGTCTCTCCTCAACTCTTAGCCAAGAGAGACTTGCATGCATAATATTTATATCAGCCCTCTGATTACAATGAAGAGCAAAACGTGCCACTCTCTTCTGGGCCAGCTGCAGCTTAACTCGGTCGTTCCTTGCAGCACTGGACCACACGACTGCACAATAATCAAGATTAGACAAAACTAGAGCCTGCAGAACTTACTTTTTGGAGTGTGGTGTCAAAACACCAGAGCATCTCTTTATTAAGGCCAGACCTCTCCCCATCTTTACAAGCATTGAATCTATATGTTTTGACCACAATCTAAGGTAAGTAATTGAGTCTTGTTCAACAGCCACATTGCCAGATTCAGCCGAGGTCGAGAACTTAAGGAATGATTTGTACCAAATATAATGCTCTTAGTTTTAGAGTCGTTCAGGACAAGTTTATTACTGGCCACCCATTCCAAAACAGACTGCAACTCTTTGTTAAGGGTTTCAGTGACTTCATTAGCTGTGGTTGCTGATGCATATATGGTTGAATCATCAGCATACATGGACACGCATGCTTTGTTTAATGCCAGTGGCAGGTCATTGGTAAAAATGGGAAAGAGTAGAGGGCCTAGAGAGCTGCCCTGTGGTACACCACACTTTACATGTTTGTCATTAGAGAAGCTTTCATTAAAGAAAACCTTTTGAGCTCTGACCAATCGTATCGAGTGGTTTCCATGACGAATTGGACGCTATACCCTAAAATGTTTGGTATAAATATTAGTTGTGAACCTAGCTATGAACCTCCTAAGCGGGTTGTATGAACTTCGAAATAGTCTGACATTAAGTAGAATATAATGGATTGAGTAGAATATAATATAACTTTGTTTCAAGGATGCAAGTCGTAAATACATGTAGTTATTACCAAGGATGAGATCCCCACATTGTAGCATGTACATTGAATATATTCACTGATCATGTACTCTACCTGGGCAAATAAAGGTGCAGGTTAGGTTTGAATGTCTGAGACATTCTTTTTCAGCCATATCCAATACCAGGAGTATCAGACTCCGGTCTTTGAATGATGCTGTATCTGCATGTATGTATTACAATTATACACTTCAACAGTGTTTATCAATCCTGGTCCTGGGACATTGTTACACATTGTAACTATGCAATAGACTAGAAACATGATTTAACTAGTTCAAGGCTGATTTCTAATCCATTTATACAGAAACAGAATTTAAAAAACTGTACACTGCACTTCCTATGCATCATGTAAATACTCTAAAACTGGTTCCTCTCAATATCTAATTTCCTTCATATGCACTGATCTGAGGACACAGGATAGGTGTAGTATTTCATAAAATTAGAGACTTATTTTCAACCAGTAGAGAATGTGAAAAGCTTTCTTGAAAGAAGTTCCTTATCCAAGTGTTATAAATACATAATGCATGCATTATAAATATTATATTTGTAATATTATAAATACAAGTTCAAATTGAACTTCAATGCACATCTGGTGTCCATTATAAAACCCGAGGAAGAAAGAGAAGGTGCAAAGAGGTGTGAGAGAGTGTAAAAGACAGAAACGGAAAGAGGTAAGACAACATATGATTAATGAATTACAGTGCTACTAAACTTAATATTCTCTCAGTTCCTCACAATTACATTATACATTATAGTTCTAGGGTTTCTAGCTGTGTCTCCTTACCAGCCTTGGGCTCCCAGTTGGCATGAAGGTTATCTTAAGAGCGGATGAGGTGGCGATGACGGGACTGGGGTTTGGCATCCTCTCTCACATCCAAACATACCTGCGGACAAGAGACAGACAGATGGATGGAGAGAGAGAGCATGATTAAGCCTTGTGTTTTGTTTATTCTAACACTGTCAGTCATCATAATCATCAGGAGGTGAAATGCAAAACTGACCTTGGATCATTAACTCTGGGACTACTACATCTCTATCTGTATTTTAATGTAAAGCATCTCTTGAATAACACTTCATGCTGACCCGACCAAGTGACCTCACACCTCTGATCATGCCGTGCCCTCTATGTAGCCAGTTTTTATTTTATTTCACCTTTATTTAACCAGGTAGGCTAGTTGAGAAGAAGTTCTCATTCACAACTGCGACTTGGCCAAGATAAAGCATAGCAGTGTGAACAGATAACAACACAGAGTTACACATGGAGTAAACAATAAACAAGTCAATAACACAGTAGAAAAAAAAGAAAGTCTATATGCATTGTGTGCAAAAGGCATGAGGAGGTAGGCGAATAATTACAATTTAGCAGATTAACACTGGAGTGATAAATGATCAGATGGTCATGTGCAGGTAGAGATACTGGTGTGCAAAAGAGCAGAAAAGTAAATAAATAAAAACAGTATGGGGATGAGGTAGGTGAATTGGGTGGGCTATTTACCGATGGACTATGTACAGCTGCAGCGATCGGTTAGCTGCTCAGATAGCAGATAGCAGTTCAGATGCGGGAGGGTTCACCGACAATGCTGATATAACCTAGAGGATTTAGGGAGAAGGGGGGACAGGTGTAAAGTGAAGGAGAGAGACTGTTATTGAGAAAATCAGGTAGTTAAAGAGAGTGTTCAACAGTCATCTGTGTGTGTGGCCTCACCTGGTGTCCACACTAAGTGGCTGCAGAGTACTTTATACTGATAAACATGCACAGACACTCGTGGACAAACAATATAGCGTAGTTATATAAATAATGAAGTGTCTTACTATTCTCCATGGTTGGTCCTTTTGCCTATTCTTTGAAGGTGGAATAAGACACAGTAACACACCTGAGCCTGCGTACAACACAATCCATCAATCAGATTGATACACGAGTGTGTAGGTGTGGGTTATAGGGTGTCTAATTGTTCTATATTTTTCCAATATGGATGACTCTTTAAAGAGCCTGTTTTGTTTTTGTACAGACATCACCCTTACCTAAACAGCACCCTCACCTGAGAAATAGAAGTCAAAGGGAGAGAAACTGGGAATTGAATATCTGCAGTTGACATAGCTAAGTAAATGGAAAAACACAATTTTTTTTACAAGCCTTTGGTCGTGTATAGTGTAGTCTATGGTGTTGCCAGGGTATAACACCATCTTCGTTAAAGTAGGAGGTGAAGATCTCCTACACACGGATTGCCTCCCATGCTGCGATGTTGGCCCCATCCTTGAAACATCCTGCAGCAGACCTCTCTGGCACATGGTGGCAAGATGCAGATCCCCTCCAACCTCATGAATTTATTCAGGACACAGTTAGCTTTCACATGCCTGAATTCCCCTAGGAGGCAGTCCCAGATGGCCCTGGTCACCCAACCATACAGTACCCTACACAGTGACTATAGGCTATTGAATTGAAGGAATCTCCAGTTGCAAGGTATCTGTAGGAATATGGAAGATAATTTTATTATTAGACTTTTACATCAGGTCATTGTGGATTACTGAAGTTTAATATCTCTTATAACAAAACATGATAACATTGGATAGATGCATGCACACTCGTGCACGTGTAGCATGTGACAACAGCATGATCATATCAAGAATAGCATCACAAATGAATACATAAGTACCGCTTGAAGCTTGATGATGAGTTGATCATTTGAATCAGCTGTGTCGTTCAAAAACAAAAATGTTCAACCCTTTGAGTCCCTAGGACTGAGAACCACTGCTCTTCATTGGGACCTCTTCATCTACAGACAGACTTTCATAGATCTCTGTATCCGAGGACAGAAGACATCACAAGAAACAGACTTCATTATTCTCAAAGTAGACAGCACTGAATGTTATGTTACTATTATCTCTGTCCTCACTACTAGGGACTGGAACTACACAAAAGTACCTGCCCTATCCAGATTAGCCTACTCTCTCACTTTGACAGTTGGGGCTGCTATCCTTTCACCCTTCTCCATGGCTGGTAACTAGCTACCGACAAATGCACATATAGATAGCTAATATGAAGTTAGGTAGCTGGTGATATTGAATCGACTTAGCTAGCTAGCTGTACAGTATGTAGAGTTTGTTAGACAGCTAGCTAGCTACATTAGCAGCTCATTTGAGTTAGCCTGCACTGTAGCTGGTGAGCTAATAATGCAGTTTAGAGCATATTACAGTGCCTTGCAAAAGTATTAATTCCCCTTTGGCATTTTTCCTATTTTGTTGCATTACAACCTGGATTATAAATGGATTTTTATTTGGATTTCATGTGAAATGAAAAAAAAATACTTAAATAACGTACACCTGTGTTGCAATCTGTGTCACATGATCTGTCACATGATCTCAGTATATATACACCTGTTCTGAAAGGCCCCAGAGTCTGCAACACCACTGAGCAAGGGACACCACCAAGCAAGCGGCACCATGAAGACCAAGGAGCTCTCCAAACAGGTCAGGGACAAAGTTGTGGAGAAGTACAGATCAGGATTGGGTTATAAAAGATTATCGGAAACTTTGAACATCCCACATAGCATCATTAAATCCATTATTAAAAAATGAAAAGAATATGGAACCACCTCAAACCTGCCAAGAGAAGGCTGCCCACCAAAACTCACGGACCAGGCAAGGAGGGCATTAATCAGATAGGTAACAAAGAGACCAAAGGCAACCCTGAAGGAGCTGCAAAGCTCTACAGAGGAGATTGCAGTATCTGTCCATAGGACCACTTTAAGCCGTACCCTCCACGGAGCTGGGCTTTTTGGAAGAGTGGCCAGAAAAAAGTCATTGCTTAAAGACAAAAAATAAGCAACACGTTTGGTGTTCACCAAAAGGCATGTGGGAGACTCCACAAACATATGGAAGAAGGTACTCTGGTCAGATGAGACTAAAATTGAGCTTTTTGGCCATCAAGGAAAATGCTATCTCTGCCTTAAACCCAACACCTCACATCATCCTGAGAACACCATCCCCACAGTGAAGCATGGTGGTGGCAGCATCATGCTGTGGGGATGTTTTCATTCGGCAGGGACTGGGAAACTGGTCAGAATTAAAGGAATGATGGATGGCTTTAAATACAGGGACATTCTTGAGGGAAACCCGTTTCAGTCTTCCAAAGATTTGAGACTGGGATGGAGGGTTCACCTTCCAGCGGGACAATGACCCTAAGCATATTGCTAAAGCAACACTCGAGTGGTTTAAGGGAAACATTTAAATGTCTTGGAATGGCCTATTCAAAGCCCAGACCTCAATCCATTTGAGAATCTGTATACTAGCGGAACCCATCCAACTTGAAGGAGTTGGAGCAGTTATGCCTTAAAGAATAGGCAAAAATCCCAGTATTGACTTTGGAGAGGTGAATAGTTATGCACGCTCAAGTTTTCTGTTTTCTTGTCTAATTTCTTGTTTGTTTCACAAGTGTAAATCAAATGATTCAACCCCCCCAAAAGTCAATTTTAATTCCAGGTTGTAAGGCAACAAAATAGGAAAAATGCCAAGGGGGGTGAATACTTTCGCAAGCCACTGTGCTATTTACCTGTGAGTAAATTTCTGAAATGGAGAATGGATTAAACTATTTACCCATTTAATAACCACATCATACAAACGTACTATGCTGGATTCTGGATGCACAATCGAACGTGCTGCTAAATGCTGCCAGCACACCCACAAGCAAGCCACTCTGGGCTTCTGGAGCGGCACACAGCAATTTACCACATAATAATGTATCCAGGGAATTAGTCATGGATTTTTTTGTTTTACCTATTTTTAAACCTATTATGAAGTTGGTTTTGTAGCATAAAATGGGAATTTGATATTTTTTGACTGATGTTGTGATTGTCTGTTTTTTCGTATCTGCAAAGTAGTTAAAACGGCGTCACTTCCACTTTAAACGTTAGGTCACCAATTACTTTGTGTGCCAAATGTGAATTTTTTTTTTTTTTTCGCAATAGGAGGTAATAGTTGTACATTTCAATTGGGAAATGCTTAATGGTTGTGTTTTTGGATTCTTATGATTGGGACCTTCTGGCTTATTATGTATGAGTTTATGGACTGCTTATTGTTTGACATCATACTGTGTGTGACTGCTGTCTTTCCATCAGCACTATGCGATGGTGTAGTGGTGCCTGGAAGTTCCCAAATGACCCGCCCAGCGAAGCAAAGGCACCCTGTGTGGAAAATCTTGTTTTCCAATAGAATTTTCAGATTTTCACTCTCAAAATCAGACCTTTTTTTATATACAAAAAGATACAGAATTTGATGGTCTAAGGCCACAACAATGCTTAAACCACATCAATCTGATTGGGTGGGCCTGTCGGGGCCTGGCTCCCCAGTGGGTGGGCCTTGTCCACCTAGGCCCCATCCATGTGTATGCCCCTGACGCAAACAGTGCATGATGACAATTGCGCAACACAAATAGCCTAGCAACCAACACTCCAGACTAAATCTTTTCAATATTTGGTTTGCATACCCATTGTTGCCGTAGTTAGCATTTACTGGTAGAAAAGTGCACAACTTTGGTTTTAGAAGTGGGATTTTTTTTTTATCCAGCCAGATAAACACTCCAAACAGCCTACCTGACCACCCAGAGGCGTTTGTATGGTCCTAAAGCACACCGTTGCCTGGTTTTGTATCACATTCCAATGATAAAATGGGGGGGGGGGGCTGGGGGGACAAAAATGCAATTTACAGTACCTTGCGAAAGTATTCGGCCCCCTTGAACTTTGCGACCTTTTGCCACATTTCAGGCTTCAAACATAAAGATATAAAACTGTATTTTTTTGTGAAGAATCAACAACAAGTGGGACACAATCATGAAGTGGAACGACATTTATTGGATATTTCAAACTTTTTTAACAAATCAAAAACTGAAAAATTGGGCGTGCAAAATTATTCAGCCCCTTTACCTTCAGTGCAGCAAACTCTCTCCAGAAGTTCAGTGAGGATCTCTGAATGATCCAATGTTGACCTAAATGACTAATGATGATAAATACAATCCACCTGTGTGTAATCAAGTCTTCGTATAAATGCTGGGAGACTCTGTCCATAGGACAACAATCAGTTGTATATTGCACAAATCTGGCCTTTATGGAAGAGTGGCAAGAAGAAAGCCATTTCTTAAAGATATCCATAAAAAGTGTTGTTTAAAGTTTGCCACAAGCCACCTGGGAGACACACCAAACATGTGGAAGAAGGTGCTCTGGTCAGATGAAACCAAAATTGAACTTTTTGGCAACAATGCAAAACGTTATGTTTGGCGTAAAAGAAACACAGCTGAACACACCATCCCCACTGTCAAACATGGTGGTGGCAGCATCATGGTTTGGGCCTGCTTTTCTTCAGCAGGGACAGGGAAGATGGTTAAAATTGATGGGAAGATGGATGGAGCCAAATACAGGACCATTCTGGAAGAACCTGATGGAGTCTGCAAAAGACCTGAGACTGGGACGGAGATTTGTCTTCCAACAAGACAATGATCCAAAACATAAAGCAAAATCTACAATGGAATGGTTCAAAAATAAAAATATCCAGGTGTTAGAATGGCCAAGTCAAAGTCCAGACCTGAATCCAATCGAGAATCTGTGGAAAGAACTGAAAACTGCTGTTCACAAATGCTCTCCATCCAACCTCACTGAGCTCGAGCTGTTTTGCAAGGAGGAATGGGAAAAAATGTCAGTCTCTCGATGTGCAAAACTGATAGAGACATACCCCAAGCGACTTACAGCTTTAATCGCAGCAAAAGGTGGCGCTACAAAGTATTAACTTAAGGGGGCTGAATAATTTTGCACGCCCAATTTTTCAGTTTTTGATTTGTTAAAAAAGTTTGAAATATCCAATAAATGTCGTTCCACTTCATGATTGTGTCCCACTTGTTGTTGATTCTTCACAAAAAAATACAGTTTTATATCTTTATGTTTGAAGCCTGAAATGTGGCAAAAGGTCGCAAAGTTCAAGGGGGCCGAATACTTTCGCAAGGCACTGTATGAATGTATGTGTGTGGGGGGGTTAATCTTTAACTGAAACGTCTTTCCTACCCTACCGGCTACCACTGTCTTTCTTCTGTGAGCTGCTCCATGCCAAAACCAGTTCAGAGCTGCACAGTCTTGCTCCCTGCAGGTTATATTCTGCTGAAACTAGGCTACGTGTGCTTCACACAGTTGAATATATTTCACATGCTTTGTCATTGTGTAGGCTACTTTGTTCATGATTGCTCTATTGTACTACATAATTGATAAGTCGTATACCTCCACTACACTACTTTGATACGCATCAGTAGGGATTCAGAAGTGAGTGTACACAATGCCCACTGAAAGTAAAATGTGTATACCCTCCACTACACCACTGGCCTTTGTGTTTTACAAAAAGTGCATTCTCCTACATGAGTGCGCTGGTATTATGGCCGCTGTCCTTTCAGAATCACAAACCTGTCACACACTGAAGGCCTATAGGTTCACCACTGTACTAACCTGTCGCACACTGAAGACCTATAGGTTCACCACTGTACTAACCTGTCACACACTGAAGACCTATAGGTTCACCACTGTACTAACCTATCACACTGAAGGCCTATAGGTTCTCTACTGTATGGACCTGCCATACACTGAAGGCCTATAGGTTCACCACTGTACTGACCTGTCACAAACTGAAGGCCTATAGGTTCACCACTGTACTGACCTGTCACACACTGAAGACCTCTAGGTTTTCCACTGTACTGACCTGTCACACACTGAAGACCTATAGGTTCTCCACTGTACAGACCTGTCAAACATTGAATACCTATAGATTCACCACTGTATGGACCTGTCACAAACTGAAGACCTATAGGTTCTCTACTGTATGGACCTGTCACACACTGAAGGCCTATGGGTTCTCTACTGTATGGACCTGTCACACACTGAAGGCCTACAGGTTCTCTACTGTATGGACCTGCCACACACTGAAAACCTATAGGTTCTCCACTGTACTGACCTGTCACACACTGAAGGCCTATAGGTTCACCACTGTACCAACCTGTCACACACTGAAGACCTCTAGGTTCTCCACTGTACTAACCTGTCACACACACTGAAGGCCTATAGGTTCACCACTGTACTAACCTGTCACACACTGAAGACCTATAGGTTCTCCACTGTACTAACCTGTCACACACTGAAGGCCTATAGGTTCACCACTGTACCAACCTGTCACACACTGAAGGTCTATAGGTTCTCTACTGTATGGACCTATCACACACTGAAGACCTATAGGTTCTCTACTGTATGGACCTGTCACACACTGAAGGCCTATAGGTTCTCCACTGCACAGACATGTCTATAATAGATAAGGCTCTTAAAATACTAATGTTTCAAGAAAGGAGTGTATATATTTGGCGTGGCAAAGCAGTTTTATGAGCTGACCGAATGGAAGCTGATAATTATTAGTTTTTTACTCGGCTGGTCTCTGTTAAGTCCTCACTGTCCGAGACCTAGTCAAGACCAAGTACAATTGTATCCGACACCGATACATTTGCACATTGGTGTTGGATACATTTGTACTCGGTCTTGACCGAGTCTTGAGTACTACAAGTCTACAACACTGGGTTTAAGGATTCAAAACAGTTGTCTGAAAGTGCCTCAAAACATGACGATTGTACATCACATGTAGACAATGCTTTTAAACTTGGATTACTGGTGAAATGAAACTTTGGGGCTCAGTTAGAAACAGTGGCATGTATTCATTCATGGATGTCAAGGGAAGCCAGGCTTCCCCAAAAAATGGTCCAATAAAAAAAATCTCTGTGCTTCATTCATTTCCCTTCAATTCGCAAGATGCTGAATGTATCTCACTGGAAAAAGCACATGAGTGAGAGAAACAGGGCCCCTATGTCTCTGTATGTGAAGACCATCTACAGTGCATTCAGAAAGTATTCAGACCCCTTGACTTTTTCCACATTTTGTTATTTCACAGCCTTGTTCTAAAATGGATACAATTGTTGTTTTCCCCATCACCAATCTACACACAATCTACACACTTTTTTTGAAATTTTTGCAAATGTAAAAAAAAAAATCTGAAATATCACATTTATGTAAGAATTCAAACCCTTTACTCAGTACTTAAATTAAGTACCTTTGGCAGTGATTACAGCCTTGAATCTTTTTGAGTATGACCTTATAAGCTTTTGCAAATTAATTTCTTAAAAATCATACAATGTGATTTTCGGGATTTTTGTTTTAGATTCCGTCTCTCACAGTTGAAGTGTACCTATGATAAAAAATTACAGACCTCTACATGCTTTGTAAGTAG
This sequence comes from Oncorhynchus clarkii lewisi, assembly GCF_045791955.1. Taxonomy (NCBI): domain Eukaryota; kingdom Metazoa; phylum Chordata; class Actinopteri; order Salmoniformes; family Salmonidae; genus Oncorhynchus; species Oncorhynchus clarkii. The sequence continues at coordinate 5,504,461 of NC_092172.1, forward strand.
GAAAACCTGCAAAATCGGCAGTGTATCAAATACTTGTTCTCCCCACTGACTACTCAAATAGAGAGGGATGCTATGTTAGCTAGCTGGCTATGACTATTCAACATTAGAACTTCCAAGTCAAGGCAATCTTTTGGTTTTATTAATTTATTGCCACGATGCTAAACTGCTTTCAGGTAGATGCAGGCAAGAGTGTGCAAGGCGGTATTGAATGGAGGTACCTGTGCACCGACCTGTACACCTACATTGTCAACTTTAATTCATAGCTAGGTTGTAGCCACCTCATGATGGAGGTGATACAGGGAGTATCATGTAGTAGTCTCAACCTATACATGTTACATTGAGTTGGGTGAATGGAATATGAATGACGTTCATCCAACATGCTGTAATAGAAATAAGGCCATGCTCAAAGAAATGATCATCCTCCCTCATCTTAAACAGCAACGACCGCCACTGGTGCACCATCACCCAACCTCACCCCATCCCACTCACACCCCAAAATATTTGTCTGCCCCTCTTTCCCATAAGTGTGGAAAAGTCTGTTCACAACCAGGCTACTTGTGATTCCCTCCCTTCCTCCCTAATCTCTGTCTCTCCCTGTCCCTCCCTGTGATAATTTGTTTTGTCCCTACTTTCACTTTCTTTATCTCTTCTCTCTCTCTCTCTCTCTCTCTCTCTTTCTTGTGAACCCAAAATATGATCTGAATGCCATTTCTCCTAAAGTGGCATAAAGGATGGCAGCGTGGCTGAAGAGAGCAGCTACAGCTAAATTCTTCTCTGACTACAGGGGCCAGGCAGGGGATGCCGAGTAAGGACAAAGTGACAAGCTAAATTGAGGCACAAGAAATAATTAAATATTTCAGGAAGGTCAGGGGGAGCAGCTGCTTTCTGCATGGGATTGGGTGTGTGTGTGTGTGGATGTATGTGTGGATGTATGTGTGTGTGTGTGGATGTGTGGATGTGGATGTGATGACTGAGGTTTTATGTTTGGTTGTTCCTATAGTTCCATTCGGACTGACATTCTGTGCAGAGAGCAGCACAGAGGAGAACATAGGCAGGGTGACATATGAAGGGAGGCAGGGTGACACAGAGGGAGGGAGGGGCAGGAAGATAGGGGAGGAGAGACAGAGGATGGAATGGAGAGGCAAGGTAAGGCTGAAGACTTAAAGACCTGCACTTTCATCTCTCTCTCTTTAACTCTCTCTTTCCTTATTCAATTCAATTCAATTCAAAGGGCTTTACTGGCATGGGAAACACATGTTTACTTTGCCAAAGCAAATTAAATAGATAATAAGCAAAAGGGAATTAAACAATATTGGTGCGGTAGGTAGCCTAGTGGTTAGAGCGTTGGGCCAGTAACCAACACTAGTTCGAATCCCTGAGCTGGTAGGTAAAAATCTGTCGTTCTGCCCCTGAACAAGGCAGTTAACCCACTGTCCCTAGGCCATCATTATAAAAAAGAATTTGCTCTTGACTGACTTGCCTAGTTAAATAAAGGTAAAAAATGTACAGTATGTACATTACACCCACAAACATCCCATAGGAATACTTTTCAAATGTCATATTATAGCTAAATGCAGTGTTGTAACGATGTGCAAATAGTTAAAGTACAAAAGGGAAAATAAATAAACATACATATGGGTTGCATTTACGATTGTGTTTGTTCTTCACTGGTCACCCTTTTCTTGTGGCAAAAGGTCACAAATCTTTCTTTTGTGATGGCACAATGTGGTATGTAATATATATGGGACTGTATCAGAATTGGATTTGTTTTCAAATTATGTGTGTAATCTGAAATAAATTATGTCTCTCTAATATGGTCATACATTTGACAGGAGGTTAGGAAGTGCAGCTCAGTTTCCACCTCATTTTGTGGGCAGTGTGCACATACTGTAGCCTGTCTTCTCTTGAGAGCCAGGTCTGCCTATGGCAGCCTCTCTCAATAGCAAGGCTATGCTCATTGAGTCTTTACATAGTCAAAGCTTTCCTTAACTTTGGGTCAGCCACAGTGGTCAGGTGCCACTGTGTACTCTCTGTTTAGGTCCAAATAGCATTCTAGTTTGCTCTGTTTTTTTTTAAATAATTCTTTCCAATGTCAAATAATAATATTTTTGTTTTCTCGTGATTTGGTTGGGTCCAATTGTGTTGCTGTCCTGGGGCTCTGTGGGATCTGTTCATGTTTATGAACAGAGCCCCATAACCGGCTGGGCAGTGTTAATAGTGATGATGTGATTGGTTTCATAAGCACTTCAACCTGGTCTAAAAGACTTGCATGCATGTGTGGATATAAAGGGGTCTGAGTCATAGCGATAGTGTGTGGTATGTACACCCCTCCACTTCTACACTTCTCTGCCTCTGTTCCTTCTATACCCACTGTGTACGTGGTCTGTATTTATATGGCTGTAGCAGGGTAAGCCCATGCGTGACTGGGGCTGTTGTGGGTGTCTGGTTTCGCAGTGAACAGATAAGGCTTCTCACCCACTTCTAACCAGACTAAGTTACCTGTGTTCCTTGGTTATTACATTAGAACAACGAGACAGATATTTCAGCGGATGGTAGTGAGAGGAAGCCCAGTGGCCGGCAGTGGGAGAAGATGGAAAAGGGGGGATTTTGTCCAACATTCTGAAAATGTTCTCATCAATGTTTATTTATTAACCTTTGTTTAACTAGGCAAGTCAGTTATGTCATGACTCTCCTGTGACGATCTGAAGGATCAGGTTACAGCGGGTCCGCTCTACAGCGTGCTCTCTCTCGTAGAGGGGGAGAGCGGGAAGTCTGCTGTTTTATGACGGCCATTAAATATGCTGCCTCTATGCTCTGTAGTGTTTGAGATTGGAATGTAAAACTATGGAACACCGAGAGACCCTTGCACATCAAAAGTTGCAATATTTAAACAGTATTTATATTTTTGAGAATGGGAGTGGTCCGCGGACACTTAAGGAACAATCCTGTCAAAGTTGTTTCATTTGGTGACCTCATGAAAGGCAGGAGACCCATATTACTGTATCTCTGTTTCTTTGTGTTTTTAATTATCAGATTTACATCTAGATGTTGGATAAAATGAATGAGTAAATATGAAACTATTTGTGAAAAGATGTGATGTTAGACTTCTAAATGATTGTATGTATTTTTATATGAAGTTTAACTAGTCAGTGGCCACGCCCCGTGAGGCCATGGAATCGGCCATTTTGCCAAACTGCTTCCTACAAAATGTACATTAGGTCAGAGAACGCCGGGACAGGGTCCCCACATTGGAATGGATACAATTCTATAGGCCATTAGGCCAGAAAATATGGAGCTGCCGCTACATGTTGAAGTGGTTAATAACACAACTCTATAGGCTCAGGAGACCAGAGGGTGTGTAGTGTTACACTGCTGGAAATGGTTCAACTCTGAGACTATCGATCACTACAGAATAAGATCAAATCTTAGACGTATAATTACTGGTCTGCAGCTGGAAATTACGTAAACCTAGTACGAGAATACCGTCAACCGCGGGAAGCATCTATTCTATGCAACGACCATCTGTACGCCTGATCTATCCATTACGACAGACACTATCCAGAATTGCTGAGAAAGCGACAACTACGAAAGACATTGACTCTCTGATGAACTGACTCTCCAGCAGACAGACCGGCGATTCCAACAGAGAAGACAACATACGGGCGTAAATATATACATTGCAATTATTTTCGAATGAGCGGCCGTTCATGTGCAAATGATTAGCATTTCAATGAATATAATTATCAACTGTATGTAGTGAATCCATTTTGTCTTTCCTGCTTTTTATCTGTCCCCACCCTTTCCATTGTCTACCAAGCCATCATACCGGTATAGCCCACTAGTGACTTATCAATGTATTGTGTTAGTACCCATATAACTATATTGTTTGTTTATGTATTTCTGTGATTTGATTAGTTAGTTCGTAAATAAATAATTAAGCCAATTTGTATATCGCTGACTCATTATGGAAACTAGGGTTTGTGCAGATATCCAAGGGTTTGCGACGTTCAGTAATGAGAACTGATGAGGTAATGATGATACATTAATACAAGACTGTACTCGATAAGATGAAAATATCTGAAGAGTCGATTCGGGAAAAAGAGACTCTATAAACATTTTCCCGTGGTTCCCCGACTTCTTAGTTAATCATGATTAGTTTAATCACATAATAATAATTACACATAGAGAATTTATTTGATAAAAAACAGTCTTCACAGTCAATGATAGTCACAGACTCGACAGTTAAGAACAAATTCTTATTTACAATGACGGCCTACTGGGGAACTGCCTTGTTCAGAACAGATTTGTACCTTGTCAGCGCAGGGATTTGATCCAGCAACCTTTTGGTTACTGGCCCAGCGCTCTAACCACTAGGCTACCTGCCACACCAATCAATGAAACATTTGATCTTAATACAGTTTTCTGTTCCCAAAACTAGAATCTTTTACCCTGTTTTTTTTACCCTTTGCCTAAGTTTTTTTTTTTTAATTGCGTTGTTTAGAATGAGTGCAAAGGCGAATTGAGTTATTGCACACTCTCACTTCAGAGTAGGCGTTTCCTAACGGGAATATGCAAATGTATGCTAGAACGCGCCAATAGGATCTCGCTAGCAAGTGCTTGGTGATGCCCACCTCCTTGCTTGTTCTGCCCACTATGACTCATTTGTTCCCATTTGAAACGATGTGCTGTGGTCTATCTTGGTTAAGTTATAAAGAATCTTTGCCTTGTTACAGGGGAGGGCCTCCAGAGAACAGACAAACTCACTCACTCGCTGGTGGAGGTGAAAGGAAGCTTAATTAGAAGCCAGTTCAACTATCTTAAAGTAAATTGCTTGTGCTGGGACGCACACTAAAAAGATCAAAGAAAGAAAGGGGGAAACAAAATAATGATAGGGACAGGGAGAAGGAAACATGGCAGATGGGCAGCTGAAAGGTTATGCTGAAAAATCTGTCAGTGCCCTTGAACAATGCACTAGAACCCTAATCGCTCCAGGGTCGCCATTGACAATGGCAGACCCTGTGAACCCACTCTCCGAGGGTCTCCGGGGGAGTTGGGATGTGCAAAAAAAACACATTTCCAATTCACACACGCGTATAATACACACACTTGTACAATAATATATAATGATATATATAGTATAATACACACACTTGTACACTTGAAATAGGACAAATATAAGCACCCACACACGCACTATCAATGTTATCCATAAATAATGCAGACTGTATTTTGCCGACGCTTCTAAATTCAGCGCCCCGAGCGGACTGTGTGTGGACGAGTCAGAGCCCGTCAGGCTATGTGTTTGTTTTCTTTGTGTCTGTTTTGTCTCTGTATATTCTATGCCTGCCTGTGTGTGTGCTTCTTTGAGTGTTTGTTTGTGTGTGAGTGCGTGAGATTGCTGTCTTTGAAGACATTTTAGCCTAATGCAATTCCATCTCAGTGGAGGGAGGGGGTGACTTCAAGCTAATTCTCTGGTAAATGTCAAACCCAGGTGCTTTGAATACATGTTTACATCATAGAGTGTTTGCCTGTGTACACATGTGGTTAACATTGCTGTGTGACCAACAGGAACTCCCCTTTGAAATGTTATGGACAAACAGTTAACATTTAACTGTTAAGTTTAGGCATTCATTCCAGCGGGTTAGGGCTAAGGTTTTTGGATAGGATTAACACACACACACACACACACACACACACACACACACTGGAAGCACAAGGTGCTGGGATTCAGTCAGGGTGTGTGTGTGTGTGTGTGTGTGTGTGTGAACCCTCCCCTTTTAACACACTCTGATACCTTGACTGTTAGTTTGGTGAAAATCTCACCTATTATCGCCATAGACATCACACGCCAGTGTGTGTGTTTGTATATGCGTGTGTCTGTCTGTGCATGTGTACTTGCGCTTGTGTGTGTCCCCTAGCCTTTTGTCTGCTGCTGTTCCCTTAGGGGTGCGTTCAGAGGCTAGCATTGATTCACACTTGACACCACATCCAGCTGCATCCACAGAGAGTGGGGTGGATCGGTGACAATGTGTTGAATGCAGCTGTAGTTCTAAAGGGTTGCTAAGTTGGACCGAGCTCATTCTGAAAATCCTCCAGGTATCTCCCAGAATAGCTTTACTGCTCACCATGTGGTGGAGCCCTATTCTGGGAAGCCCCAATGTAGCAACCCTAGATTGCTAGCACACTGGTGTGGTCGTTGTTGCGTCGCTAACTGCATTGTCAGTGGGAGATGTGCTGTGGTGTGTGCTAAGCTAAAGAGGTGGCTGTGGGAAATTGCTACTGTTGCGCTGTATGCTAAGCTAATTTAGTGTTGTGCTGCTTTGGGAGCTATGGCTACTGCTGTGATCTATGCTAAGCTAATGTAGCACTGTGCTACTTTGGGGAACATGGGTGTAATGGAGTAGAGAGAGATTACTGTTCTACATTAGCTTCATTATCTCTGTGGTCGTTCCTGAAGAGACAACAATTTTGCGTTAGCTTGTGTGTGTGTGTGTGTGGGCTAGTCACGCATGGGATTTTTTGAGGGATACAGACACATGGGTCGCACTCTTAACACACACAATTGGTCTACACACCAAACTCACTCACTGCTCTCAAACTTGGCCAAACTATAAATCTCAATTTGAGAGGTTTTATTCTGGATTTGTATATTGGAAACTTAAAAGAAAATGTATCCTTATCTTTGGCCTGTTAACTTATCGTGACTACATCCAAGCTCTCTTGCGCACAAGGAAGTAATGTCATTCGAAACAGCAATGTCAGTTTTTCAGTGTTTGCTGCTAGCAGTAAGAAGTCATCTTTTTAAATCGCCTTGTTGGAGCCACTGCTCTCCCTCTCCCATTCTCTTATTCCCGCTTCTTACTCTTCTTTATCTCTCTGCCCCTGTCTTCCCCTTGTTCTCTCTCTATTTTTCTCTCTCTTTCTCTCTCTCTCTTTTTTCTCTGATTCTTGCCTCTAATTAACTTGTGTCCGTATGTACAGCCAAGACCCTGCTTGATTGATGATGAGTCAGAGTATCAGACTTGAATGATTGGACTGCTTGATTAGAGGGCAGTGCTGTCTCTACAATCTCCCTGAGTGTGTTATCTGTGTAATATGTCAAGAGACACTGGTCTTCCCTCCCTACCTATGCCCATCTCTCCCTTCACCCCTCCCTCCCCTCCTCTTCTTTAATCTCACTTCACCCCTACTCTCCCCCAGACAGTGTGGCTCTGTTTGGGTTATAGTAGGTTTTCCTCCCATTCCCCCTGGTCGTATAGAGCTTTACAGCAGCATTTCCATTATGGGCCAATCTGTCCCAGTCATGTCACCATCAGTGGGCTGTTACCACACCGGGCTGCTGTTAACAGGCAAACAATGGCAACACACCAGCTATTAACAGTCAACAGGATGAGAAGAATAGACAGAGACCTCATGTGTGTGTGTGTGTGTGTGTGTGTGTGTGTGTGTGTGTGTGTGATTGCATGCGTGCGTGCGTGTGTGAGTGTGCGTGTGTGTACCTTTAATGCTTCAGGCCCCTGCTGTCAGTGTCTAGTATGGAGACAGTTGTGAGTATGTGTCTACTCCGAGTGCAGCAGGGCCCGGGGCCCAAAGGCAGCCATTTCTGGAGCTTTTGACAGAGGTCACGTCCTCTGTTCTCTCTAAGAAGGAGATGGCCATCTGGAAACACAGCAAGGAGGAGAGAAGGATGGGCGAAGGACATAATACATTTATTCTGTTACTTACTCTCTTTGCTCTCGCTTCCATCTTAAAATACCCCCACTCTTTTCAGCCTCCCTCTCAGTCGCTTATAATGTAGTTCCATGTGACTTAGACACTCTCAAACTCTATAATGAACTCTCATTCACTGTATGTCTGGGCAACATATTTATTTTTGATTTATTTAACCTTTTATTTAACTAGGCACGTCAATTAAGAAATACATCTTATTTACCATGATGGCTTACCCCGGCCAATCCCTAACCCGGACGACGCTGGGCCAGACAACGCTGTGCGCCGCCCTATGGGACTCCCAATCATGGCCGCTTGTGATACAGCCTGGAATGGAACCAGGGTCTGTAGTGACACCTCTAGCACTGAGATGCAGTGCCTTAGACCGCTGCACCACTCGGGAGCCCATGTGATTGAGAGGCTACAGAAAGGGAAGCTTTTGCGAAAAGATAGGCGTTCTCTGGCAAACTTGCACACACTTGAAAGCGCTGTAAAAAAAAAAATATATATATACAATATAACAAATACTAGGATTGATTGATTAAACAAACTCCTGTTGTTGTTGGTACTTTTGATCGACTTCTGTGCTACTTGTCATCCAAATCCCTGAGCATGATTTTATGTTATTTATCTTTAGCTGTAATGCTCACTGTTTCCCTGTTTCTTTCCAGGTTGAGAGAGGGAGGAGCTCCCTCTTGTATTTCCAGGCTGACCCGTGAGGTCTCTTGGTGTTGAGGAGTTGCTTTTCCCATTAAACGAAATTTCAGAGAGCGAACCTGGTGAGTAACCAATGGGAAATCTGGAAGGGCGTGTGCCTGCATGCCTGTGTGTGTGCGTGTGAATGTGCGTTTCAAACTGTAGCCTGCGAGCCTTTGTATGTTGTGGTTCAATCAGCTTCTGTGCAGCAGCGCTAGACAGGTTCTTTCTGCTGAAATAGGTGTTATCCCCTGTCTGTCGCCTGAGATTTGCTATGCAGTCCAATCAGTTTCCTTGGCCTTCTGATTTTGTGTGAAGATAATGTTTCATACACTGATCTTTACAGGAAACCTATTGATCGTAACAGTTTGTTGAGGGCTTCCCTTGAAAAACAGTTTTCCCTACAGCCAATTCTGTCAAATCAAAAGAATTTGCAAAAAACAATCAGATTCCGACAGAAATATGACTGAGACGCAAAGAAAATTCAAGGGTACAAAAATGGTCCGATTAATACTGCCATTGAGAAAATTCAAAACAAATCGAGACAAATCTCTTTCAAGGACAGTCTAGCAAAAAGAAGCATTATTGCGTTCTAAGTACCCGCTATTCAAAGTGCTCTGAACGAATTAAGGGAATTGTTCACAAACATTTGCCCATTCTAAGATCCGATGACAGTATTGGTAATGTGTTTACGGACCCTACCTTGGTTGTATTCTCGCGGGGCAGAAATCTCAGAGATCAATTGGTAAACTCTGATTTCCCCCCCAAAAAATATCCCTGCACAACTTTTATTTGCTCCTCTACCGGATGGAAACTGCAAGTGTAATGGCTGCGTTCCAATGCAATGGCACTCACAAATGTAGATAATTCGAACACTCCCAAATAGGAAAACAGATCCCAATCAAAGGTGTTATCACGTGCTCCACTAAGGCAGTTATTTGTCTTATAACTTGTCCTTGTGGTAAAAATGATGTGGGTAAAAAGAAGCGCAAATTAAAAGTGCAAATCCCAGAGCAACATATTTATCCCGAATCTTTAATTTAAAGACCCTTGCTCCCTTCGGTCTCAACTTTGACTTTGATCTGAAGCCATTCTTGTGATTGTTGTGATTTTGCTATTGTAAATGTTTGTAGGCTTATGTAGCCAAATTGTACCTATGATCGTATGCTATCATTTATGTTTTTTGTATATATTTATATCTAAGAATGAACCAATGATATCAGGCCACACCCGGCCAGGATTGCAGACACCCGTGTGTGTCCTCTGACACTATATAAACTAGTAACCGGCAGTGTTTGTCATTATACCGTGATGAAGGAAGCTTGTCTGTCGAAAATGTTGGATATTAGGTTATTAAATGATTGCATCTGAGCTCCTTTTCTTTTTCTAGTGTTCTACTCCGCTAGCCAGACCTCGTCTAAACAGGTGTTCTACTCCGCTAGCCAGCACCTCGTCTAAACAGGTGTTCTACTCCGCTAGCCAGCACCTCGTCTAAACAGGTGTTCTACTCCGCTAGCCAGCACCTCGTCTAAACAGGTGTTCTACTCCGCTAGCCAGCACCTCGTCTAAACAGGTGTTCTACTCCGCTAGCCAGCACCTCGTCTAAACAGGTGTTCTACTCCGCTAGCCAGCACCTCGTCTAAACAGGTGTTCTACTCCGCTAGCCAGCACCTCGTCTAAACAGTTGTTCTACTCCGCTAGCCAGCACCTCGTCTAAACAGGTGTTCTACTCCGCTAGCCAGCACCTCGTCTAAACAGGTGTTCTACTCCGCTAGCCAGAACCTCGTCTAAACAGGTGTTCTACTCCGCTAGCCAGCACCTCGTCTAAACAGTTATTCTACTCCGCTAGCCAGCACCTCGTCTAAACAGTTGTTCTACTCCGCTAGCCAGAACCTCGTCTAAACAGGTGTTCTACTCCGCTAGCCAGCACCTCGTCTAAACAGGTGTTCTACTCCGCTAGCCAGCACCTCGTCTAAACAGGTGTTCTACTCCGCTAGCCAGCACCTCGTCTAAACAGTTGTTCTACTCCGCTAGCCAGAACCTCATCTAAACAGGTGTTCTACTCCGCTAGCCAGCACCTCGTCTAAACAGGTGTTCTACTCCGCTAGCCAGCACCTCGTCTAAACAGGTGTTCTACTCCGCTAGCCAGCACCTCGTCTAAACAGGTGTTCTACTCGGCTAGCCAGCACCTCGTCTAAACAGGTGTTCTACTCCGCTAGCCAGCACCTCGTCTAAACAGGTGTTCTACTCCGCTAGCCAGCACCTCGTCTAAACAGGTGTTCTACTCCGCTAGCCAGCACCTCGTCTAAACAGGTGTTCTACTCGGCTAGCCAGCACCTCGTCTAAACAGGTGTTCTACTCCGCTAGCCAGCACCTCGTCTAAACAGGTGTTCTACTCCGCTAGCCAGCACCTCGTCTAAACAGGTGTTCTACTCCGCTAGCCAGCACCTCGTCTAAACAGGTGTTCTACACCGCTAGCCAGCACCTCGTCTAAACAGGTGTGCGATTCTTTCGCCTCCAGGTCCCCTATCTGTCAGCCTGCTGTCTGCCTGGCCTCCATTGCTTTGATCCAAGCACACTTAGCATGGTTTGGCTTTATATTTGTCCTCATTAAACATTTAAAACACAATCTATATTCACAGCCAGATGTGGTGATGTGTGGGTAACTTTGTGTGTGTGTGTGTGTGTGTGTGTGTGGTGTGTGGTGTGTTGTGTGTTGTGTGTTGTGTGTGGTGTGTGTTGTGTGTGGTGTGTGGTGTGTGGTGTGTGTTGTGTGTGGTGTGTGTGTGGTGTGGGTGTGTGGTGTGTGGTGTGTGGTGTGTGGTGTGTGGTGTGTGGTGTGGGTGTGTGTGGGTGGGTGTGTGTGTGTGTGTGAGAGTGAGTGATGAAGTCCCTGCAGTTATATCCAGGGGCCAGGTGCATTTAGGGTCATGAAATATTGTGTGGATGAAGGGCGGGTTGAATAAAGAGAGAACAATAAATGTATCATTCATGTGCAATTTATATTTATAGGCTATATTGAGGCTTTTCTTTCATTATTTTGGGCTATCTGGCATCATTAGTGCGTGAGCTTTAGGGCCTCCTTAACAGCTTCTACCCCCAAGCCATAAGACTGCTAAACAGTTAATCAAATGGCAACTCGGACGATTTACATTGCCCCACCCCTTGGTTTTTACACTGCTGCTACTCGCTGTTTATTATCTATACATAGTCACTTTACCCCTACCTACCCCCACACATTGACTCGGTACTGGTGCCCATATTTTATAATTTAGTTTCAATTTTATTTGTCACGTCCTCTGCATTCAACTGACCTAAACGTTTGGAAATGATCATTTAACTTTCTCGACCATAGCCAATAAACAGTGTTCAACTCACATCTGAAGGCTGGGGGAATTTAGGACCTACTGCGGATCACTAAAATATCCTAATGATTATGATCACACTCCCTCAATGAAATATTATGGCGACACTATACCAATTTTTTTTTGCAATGGTTTAGAAACTTGGGAACCAAGTCATCAGTGTGGCCCTATCGAGTCATCAGTGTGGCCCTATCACCTGAACATGTTGAAATACTGTATCTTCGTGCCTAGAATAAAAACCTCCAGGCTTCCGTCACAATTTACAAAAAAAAAAAAATTAATAATTTCAGGGGCCAGTTTAGAATAAACTAATCCCGTCCGAATCGTCCTCAGGAATAATGGACATTCTGAAGTAATAATTACATAGTCAACATTCTCTAGTAATACTAGTCCCGTGTGAATAGGTCTTTGGTCACGTGTAGTGCAATGCATACATGAGGCAAGTAAAGGGAGCAAGTGTTGAGGGAATAGGGAATGTTTTTCCTAAACAAATGAGGGCTTTCGGTGACAGAACTTTTCAGTCAGAAATGGCTGTGCTTATGTTGCAGCTTCAGCAACACGGACAGCGCAATGAAGACTGATGTTCTGTGGTGGTCGATGCAGCAGGGAGGAGAGGGAGACACAGTTACTCACTGTCTTTATTTTTTAACAACACAGTGCAGCAAGTCTGAGCCTGGCCCGGCACAATCAAATCAATTGCTGTTCGGACTCCCCCAAGCAATTTGTCTGTCTTAATTATTTAATCAAAGAGTGTGCTTAAAGCATCAGACCAGCTCAGTGAATATGGTTGATTCGATTAAAACACATAGGATGTGTCAATATATGGAAAAATCGCGTTTAAAAATGTTGACTCATTAATTGGTCGAAGGAACAGACGACTCTTGGTCGACTAAGATATATTTTAGTCGGGGACAACCCTAGTGAGCATGCATACAGTATGTGGGTGGGTGCATGTGTTCATCCTTTGTTAAACACACTCTCTCCCGGTCGTGCTGTGTGACAGGCTATATCCTGTGAGAATCATATAAGGTCTCTGTCAGGGCATTGGATCATAATCAAATTGAGCTCTAGGTGTAAACGTTCACACTGATATGTGGGTGGTGGGAATTTGATGTGGTTCACAGGCTCTCATAGGTCCGTAACTCTACTAAACACACACACACACACACACACACACACACACACACACAGCATCAAACTGGTCCTCTCCTCACAGGAGCCAGACACATCATTGCAGAGCTGACCGGTTAGGCACAATACCTCTCTCACCCTGACCCCTACCTCTTTCTGACCTCAGAACCCTGACCAGTGAAAGTGGAAGGTGAAAGTGGAAGTGAAAGTGGAAGGCGCTTATTGTCTTTACCACTGCCTGATTGGCTCTCCCACAGGGCTTAGAGGGTCAGGTGGTGTTCTGACTAAACACTTTGCACACAGGAGAGGGTAGAGTATCTCACAATATATCAGAGCCTGCTGTGCTGTGTGCTTATGGTCAGTGCCATGCAATGGGGGTTGTGTATAGGCCTCACTCAATCTAAACAAACAGTTAGCATTTATCCCTGTCAATAACTACTGGTGGACTCACACACAGGACAATTTAAAACTTCCACCCCACTGCCTCCCATCTCTATCCCTATAACACCCCTGCCCCCCACCATCCCTAAAACACATACACCGAGTGCAGAAGACATTAGGAACACCTGCTCTTTCCATGATATAGACTGACCAGGTGAATGGTAGAAGGTGCCAGGGGCACCGGTTTGAGAGTGTCAAGAACTGCAACGCTGCTGGGTTTTTCACGCTCGACAGTTTCCCAGGGGCCACTAACCTTTATTGTTTAAAGAACTTAGGAAAGAGATCAGTGTGGGTTTTTTTTCACTATGTAATCATGGAATTGGGTTGTTCAATGACACATTTATTTGTTTAAAATCTATCATATTTTATGGTTTCATTTCAGAGAGACAAATAATCATGTTTTAAAAAACATGCTATATATCTGCCTCACTCTCAAGAAATAAGTAGTACTGCTAAGTTTTACAGAGTGAAATGTAACAAATAACGACATTTTTAATAAAGAACTGTACAAATGATACAATTGTAACATTGAGGTGTATTTATTTTTTGAAAAAATAGTTACAGTAATTTCAGATCTGTATGTATAACATTTACATTTGACATTGTAGTGATTTTGTCACACCCTGATCTGTTTCACCTGTCCTCGTGATTGTCTCCACCCCCCTCCAGGTGTCTCCCATTGTCCCCATTATCCCCTGGGTATTTATACCTTTGTTCGCTGTTTGTCCGTTGCCACTTCATCTTGTTTGTCAAGTCAACCAGCGTCGTTGTTCTCGGCTCCTGCCTTTCCCAGTCTCTCCTTTTTCCTCTCCCTCCTGGTTTGACCCTTGCCTGTTCTGACTCTGAGCCCGCCTGCCCCTGACACTGAGCCTGCTTGCCAACCTGTACCTTTGCCCCACCTCTGGATTATTGACCCCTACCTGCCCTAACCACGAGCCTGCCTGCCGTCCAGTACCGTTGCCCCTCCTCTGGTTTACTGACCCTTGCCTGCCTTGACCTGTCTATTGCCTGCCCCCTGTTGGAATATTAAACCATTGTCAATTTGACGTGTCTGCGTCTGGGTCTTACCTTGAATTCTTGATACATTTAGCAGATGTTTTTAGCCAGAGTAACTTACAGTTGCATTCATCTTAAGATAGCTAGGTGAGACAACCACATGTCACAGTCAAACATACAGGATACGAACATCCCATTCCAACTTAACAATGGATATATACCGTAAAAGAAGATAAACGATTTCGATACACATCTAAAAATCTATGAATCAAACATTTGAGAACAGTCATATTTTACACATACATGAACATAACCCATAAGCAATCATTTCTGATGAAAAAACACAAATGTGAAAAATTGGTTGACATTGCGTTTTGGAAATAAACTCTTCATATTGAAAGAGGAAAAAATAGGGAAGAGATTAACAGAGAGGAGTTGTGATTCGTACAGGCTCATAATGGAAGTCTCTCCTATCCCTGAAGTAAGCATCCTCGTCCCTTCCTCACCACCCCTCTCTACACTTCTGCTGTCCTCATTGTCTCTCTTCCCCTCTTTCCGTCTGTTACACTTCTCCCTCCCCTCTCACCATCTCTAAACCTACCTCCACCCATTCTCCTCCCTCTCTCCTCTTCTCCCCTTCTAATGGCCCTTACCCCCTTCATCTTGGCCATCTTATCCACTCCTCCTCTCTTCCACCTCTCATCCACTACTCTTTCAGAGAGATAAATGCCTCTCATCTTCTGCTTTGGAAGGTAAGAAATGGAGCTTCTACTCCACTGGGGAAATAAGCTATACCCCATCCTTCATCACCCTTCTCTCCACTGCACCCCACGCCTCTCATCTCCTCCCCCCCTCCCCCCCATAAACAGTCCCTCTTTCTTCTCCCTTTTCCCATAAGGCCTACTGTCACACTTCCATCTCTCTTTCGCTCTCGCTCTCTCCCTCTCTATTCCTCTATTTTTCTCTCTCAGATGAGAAACCCTCACAGTTTACGCTCTCATACATGGAGATGTTCTCTGATATTACATGTTCTTTATGTTCATGATCTCTGTTTCTAGCGATTCATTTATTTTCTTTGAGTGCCGGCCAGCTTTGGATGATTAACTACCAAGTTAAGTTAATGATGTTGTTGTTTTTTGAAGGCACTGAGTCACAGGTGACTGACTACCTTGTGAAGCTGGTTAAGAGAATACCAAGAGTTTGCAAAGCTGTCATCAAGGCAAAGGCTGGCTATTTGAAGAATCTCAAGTATGAAATACATTTAGATTTGTTTAACACTTTTTTCATAGTTTTGGTGTCTTCACTATTATTTAAAACAGTAAAAATTAAGAAAAACCCTTGAATGAGTAGGTGTTCTTAAACTTTTGACTGGTAGTGTATATGTACACTGCCGTTCAAAAAGTTGGGGTCACTTAGAAATGTCCTTGTCCATTTAAAATCAAATTAATCAGAAATACAATGTAGACATTGTTAATGTAGTAAATGACTATTGTGGTTGGAAAAGGCCAGCATCCCTGAGACGCCTCTTCACTGTTAACGTTGAGACTGGAGTTTTGCGAGTACTATTTAATGAAGCTACCAGTTGAGGACTTGTTTCTCAAACTAGACATTCTAATGTACTTGTCTTCTTGCTCAGTTGTGTACCGGGTCCTCCCACTCCTCTTTCTATTCTGGTTAGAGCCAATTTGCGCTGTTCTGTAAAGGGAGTAGTACACAGCGTTGTACGAGATCTTCAGTTTCTTGGCAATTTCTCGCATGGAATAGCCTTCATTTCTCAGAACAAGAATAGACTGACGAGTTTCAGAAGAAAGGCCTTTGTTTCTGGCCATTTTGAGCTTGTAATCAAACCCACCAATGGTGACGCTCCAGATACTCAAATAGTCTAAAGAAGGCCAGTGTTATTGCTTCTTTAGTCAGAACAACAGTTTTCAACTGTGCTAACATAATTGCAAAAGGGTTTTCTAATGAGCAATTAGCCTTTTAAAATGATTACCTTGGATTAGCTAACACAACGTGCCATTGGAACTCAGGAGTGATGGTTGCTGAAAATGGGCCTGTGTACACCTATGGAGATATTTCATAAAAAACTGCAGTTTCCAGCTACAATAGCCATTTAGAAGATTAAGAATGTCTATACTCTATTTCTGATTAATTTGATGTTATTTTAATGGACAATTTTTTTTGATTTTCTTTCAAAAACAAGGACATTTCTAAGTGACCCCAAACTTTTGAACGCTAATGTGTAATATATACAGTACCAGTCAAAAGTTTGGACACACCTACTCATTCAAGAGTTTACCTGTATTTTTACTATTTTCTACACTACAATAACAGTGAAGACTTGAAAACTATGAAATAACACATATGGAATCATACAGTAAGCAAAAAAGTTTTACACAAATCAAAATATATTTAGTATTTTATTTTCTTCAAAGTAGCCACCCTTTGCCATGATGACAGCTCTGCAATCTCTTGGCATCCTCCACTATGCGTCGTGCTTAAGAACAGTCCTTAGCCGTGGTATATTGGCCATATACCACATATCGGCCATATACCCCCCCCCCCCCCCCCCCCCCCCCCCATGCATTATTGCTTAATTATACAACGTTTGGGTCTAATCCTGAATGCTGATTGGTTAAAAGCGCACGCCAGCGCACTCAACCTATTCCACAAGTTACCACCGGATAAATATTGGACTTTAAAATATCTCCCATTTCTTTTAGACTAGCATTTTGTTTTCAACAGTGGAGATATGTATAAACATTGCTGTCTCTCTCTGACATTTGCAACGTTGGTTCAATATTCAAATTCGAATTCCAACTGTCACATAGTAATGAACATGTGGGGGTTGGGAGTCGGGACGAGAGTGAGAGGCAGCATAGCATTTCTCAGCCAGTCGAAATCATGAATCAGCTGGCAGCAAGATTATGGATATGGAGAAAAGAAATGTCAATGGAAAAAAGGTCAAACGAAACCAAGTGCAGCTAGTATGTAGTCTTTCCAGCTTCAGTTTGAAGTTGTTGTGTTAGCTGTGTTGTTGGCTAGCTCCTCTGAACAACAGTATCCTGATGAGTGAGCACATTCTCTATGCCAGGCGAAATCGTGCCTCATTAGCTCATTGTTATGAATGTATCCAAATAAATGCCACTAGAAAATAGCTTCAACAAATTCAGCTACTGTTGTTATTCTGTCTGCACTGATTGACAGGGATAAGAACGTTGCCAGCCAATTTGGCAATGGCACATTTAGAATGAACGACTGGGTCGCGTCTCTGGCAACCGAACCGATAGAACAGCCAGCTTGGGTAGCAATCCTAGATTTGTGTTGGGACTTGTGGAAGGATGAAATAGAATGAATAAATGAATCAAAATAATGTATTTAATGAAAATATGTCAATCATTATTTGAATATGTTGGTAACCCGTTGTATGACAGTGATAATGCCCTTGAAGCCGGTGTTTGGGGGATATATTGGCACGGTTTTGCCGGCCTGAGACGACACCGGTGCCAATGAATCACTTAATTAACCCTTAAGAGTCTAAGCCCTGTCTAAGCCCAAAAATGATGAAATAATTTGATGAAACATTGTTGGGGGCCTTACTACTATTAGCCCATACTATCGGATTGAATAGCAGATTCACTACATGGACCAACAGATAGCCCCAAAAAACATGACAAGGAAGTTTGTTCTGAGGGGTCTGTCTTATGTCTGAGATAAATAAGAGAGATCAGGAAACATTTGTTATTTTTTGGACGTGTGTTTATCCCCTTATTTTTTGGCACTAAACAGTCTCCATATATACTGTACCTCAATTGTTTTTATTTTCAACGGATCCTGGGGGACCTTCAGATGAGTCTTGTGAGGCCTGTGGTCATCCTAGAGTCTCACCTTTTCACAGAGGAGTCAAATTAGAGTGTAGCCCAAACTGTTTGGACGTTACAGACAGAAGTTGGCAGATTGGCTGTGCCGACTTCAGACGAGTGCCAAGACGCATCGTGTTCGTAAGGGTCCCATCTTTCGATAGAGGGTCATAATAGCTTGTAGGCTAAACCGTTCGCACGCTACAGATTATTTTGTTAGAAGACAGATTTTGCTTGCTTGCTGTGCGGTAGCAGAGAGAACAGTCTATGACTAGGGTGGCTGGAGTCTTTGGGAATTTTTAGGGCCGTCCTTTGACACTGCCTGGTATATAGGTCCTAGATGGCAGGAAGCTTGGTCCCAGCGATGTACTAGGCCGTACGCACTACCCTCTGTCATGCCTTGCAGTCGGAGGCCCAGCAGTTGCCAAACCAGGCAGTGATGCAACCAGTCAGGATGCTCTCGATGGTGCCGCTGTAGAACTTTTTGATGATTTGAGGACCCATGACAAATCTTGTCAGTCCCCTGAGGGGGAATAGGCTTTGTCGTGCCCTCTTCACAAGTGTCTTGGTGTGCTTGGACCATGTTAGATTGTTGGTGATGTGGACACCAAGGAACTTGAAGCTCTCAACCTGTTCCACTATAGCCCCGTCGATGAGAATTGGGGGCGTGCTCAATCCTCCTTTTGCTGCAGGCCACAATCATCTCCTTTGTCTTGATCGCGTTGAGGAAGAGGTTGTTATCCTGCACCACACGGCCAGGTCTCTGACCTCCTCCCTATAGGCTGTCTCATCGTTGTCGTGATCAGGCCTACCACTGTTGTGTCGTCGGCAAGCTTAATAATGGTGTTGGTGTCGTGCCTGGCCATGTAGTCATGGGTGAACAGGGAGTACAGGAGGGGACTGAGGACGCACCCCTGGGGTGGCCCCTGTATTGAGGATCAGCGTGTTGTTACCTATCCTTTCCACCTGGGGGCGGCCAGTCATGATATCCAGGTTCCAGTTGCAGAGGGAGGTGATTAGTCCCAGGGTCCTTAGCTTAGTGATGAGCTTTGAGGTTACTACGATATATTCACCCTCTGAATGGCACACAATCCATCTCAATTGTCTCCAGGCTTAAAAATCCTCTCTCTTTCCCCTTCATCTTTACTGATTTGAAGTAGATTTAACAAGAGACATCAATAAGGGATCATAGCGTTCACCTTGATTCACCTGGTCAGTCTATGCCATGGAAAGAGCATGCTAGACCTAGAAGCACAGACAGCTCAGCTGCTGCTGCAGCAGTCAAGTGCAGTGGAGGCACGAATAAAAAGCAGAGACACGGACTGACACCGACAGATGTACTGCCAGTTGTATGTTTTGGCTCTAAATTATAGTGTAATAGTAATTAACCCTTAGGATAGTAGTTAGGCTTTTATAAGGTATTATGAGCCAATGGTCATCTGTTAAGCATTTATTCTGTCATTATTCTTCTTTATCTGGTATATGAGTCTATTCATTCACGACTAGGATGTTGCTGGGCCAAGCATGATCCCCTGGTCTTCTGGTACCAGTGCTGTGGGAAAGGAGGCTTAGCGGAGACAGGTCAGAGGTGAGTGCGGTGGAGGTAGGAAGTAACCAGAGAGAGACAGATGTACTGCCAGTTCCTTAATATGTTGGCTCTATGTGAAGTCGTGACAGACTGACAGTGACAGAAGATACAGAGACAGACTGCACAGAAGGGAGGCAACAGAGGCACAGTTGTCGTGGTGAGTTGTGCCTCCAGTGGTTTCTAAGTGTTGTATTTGTCTTAAACATGAGCTGGTTAAAAGAGGAGGAGGACCATGTTTCGCCGGTCACTGGTACAGTACATTTTGAAAAAAGCTGTACTAGTGTGCTGTCTATGTTATGTGTAAGTAACATGGGGGGGGGGGGGGGGGGGCAGGTGCGTGGGCAGGTGTGGCTAAAATGCCAGGGCAAATTGTTGTGTGTGTGTGTGCACATCTGAGATTGAGTGTCTGTCTATATGCGTGTGTGTTTTGTAGCAGTTATCTGTCTTGCTCGGTGGTGCTGAGAGCCAACCCATTAGTTGTCTCCGCGGGGGAGAAAGGCAGTGATCAGATCAGCCCAGTGTCTGCAACTCCTATGGAGAAGAGATTAGCTGTCTGGCAGTTTGTTTATCCTGCGTTTTGAACACAAGTAGCAGTCTTCCCGGCCACGCCTCCTTTTGAAGATAGAGCAGACAAGTTGCACTGAGAAACGGTGTTTCTCATAGGAAGCATGAAGGCGTTCCCGAATGTTCTTGGGAGGGCAAATACAGCCCCACCCCCCTCCTCACTATTTCCTACGCACCAATTTATGTGGAACATACGTGGGAGCCAGGGAAACCTAAACCATGTCATCTCCCTTCTCTCTCTTCCCCTTCCCACACATTTTATGCTGGTGGGGAAACCCAACCCTGAACCCTGGCCACCCCCCCCCCCCCCCCCCCGTTTATGTCGGACCCCTGTATGGGTGTTGTGGTGGGGGGACTTTAGGTTTACTGGCCAAGGCCCAGCCAGACCTTTAACCTCATTATTAGGAGATAAGCAGAGGTGTTAACCTGCATTAGTCATCTGGTTTGACAGCCACCGGATCCTGAGCCAACATCCCTGGACACTGATCTAAGGTCAGTTCCTTGCTGCCTCTCCTCTAATGGTTAAGATCAGGAATGGCGGAAGGTAAGCTGATCCTTGATTTATAACTGTGCCTATGGGTAACTTCTACCCAAAGCAACCAGAGGAGAAAGAGCACTGGAGACTACAAGAAAGCAGTGAAACCAGTTCAACTGACCTAAAGGTCCATTAGCAATGTGAAACCTTAAAACTGGTGGCTGTAGAAGTACTGTATGAATCACTATCCGTTTCATCAGCGTGTTTTCTTTTTGTTATTGGTATAGAACAGCGAGCGCTGCTACCAGTTGTTTGTGTTGTTTTTACTGGAATCGGACTGTCTTGGTTTAGCTTGGAGGCTCAATGGGAAACTGGTGCTCTAGGGACTGAGATTGAATTTCAGGATGTAACTTTTTTTTCTCTCTCACACACACATAGACGTGTACACACACACACACACACACACACACACACACACACACACACACAGTATCTCCCCACACATACATATCCCTGTGACTGGCCTTGCATGGGTAGAGACAGTATTGTTGTGCTCCTGTGTGAGAGATAAGTAGTGCTGAGACTGTACTCTCTGCTCCTCAGCTCAGTTCAATCTCCCTTCAGACTTTCTCCAGTTATTACTGCCTCTGATAAGGGATCGATCATCACAGCTTAATTTAGAAAGCAGGCCAGACGCAGGCTCCAACTAGCTCTCTGTTTAGCAAAAACAGCATTGTGTCTACTTTAATTAGAGAGCTGAACTCCCCCGTCGCATGAACTCACACACACACACACACACACACACACACACACACACACACACACACACACACACACACACACACACATGCACATACCATGGTAAGCGCACACAGGTGTTGTTAGGCCCGAGACGAAGTCGAGCTAATAATGCAGGATACTTAGTATATATCCATAAAAATAATGCCACCTGTCTACCTGTCTGTCTGTCTCATCCCAAAATGTTCATTACTATGGAACAGCTGGAGATCGAATTTGAATATTGAAACAATGTTGCAAATGTCAGAGAGACAGACCGCGAGGTTTATACAAATCTCTGCTGTTGAAAACCAAACGCTAGTCTAAAAGAAATGGGAGATAATGTCTAGATGCTTTTTATAGCGAAGATCAAGTTTATAAATTGCGTGGCTGGGCTGATGAGATGGTGGATTGCTCAGTGAGATGGAACAGAGTAAATAGGCATTTCAACTTCATAGCTTTAGCTGGTGGTAACTTGTGGAATAAACACTGGCTGAAATGAGGTTTTAACCAATGAAATTCGGAATGTCTGAATGTAATTTTATTCAAACAATACATTCTAATTTGAATTATCCACACCCTACAGGAAGCAGAATAAAATGTGAATTGAAGGAATTCACACACAAACACACACACACACACACACACACACACACACACACACACACACACACACACACACACACACACACACACACACACACACACTGTTTAATCATCCACTCTTTGGAATCAGGTTAGACAATGAGAGAGAGTCTTGCATTCCTGAGCTCCAACCAACTCCTGTCTTTTGTCACAGATGGTTAACCGTGTGCACGGTGAAACCCCTCCCCCTTTCTCTTGTTCTCCTTCCAGCTTCTCTCGCCTCTTTCTCTGAGAGAGAGACTTATTGAAAGCGTGGCTGTCCACAACAACGTGGACTTGCAGCTACACGCTTGGTAGACACTTGACACACAGAGAGGAAACGATTGGAGCTTACACAAACACGCCGGTCGAAAGAATGTGCAAAGGTCACAGCGGCTTTTCACTATCGACTGTGTGGGTCTGTGTTTGTCCACTCGGTGTGGTGTGTATGCCGGCTTTGTTTTCACCGTCAGCTGTCAATGTTCTTGTCAGACCTACAAGCACGTCTCACAGATGGAAAGGTGAGAGAGAGACAGAACAAGAGTGTGTGTGTGAGAGAGGGACGGAAAGAGAGGTGTGTGTGTGTGTGTGTGTTCCTGTGTGAACAGGAGTGAGAGGTGAGCAGCACTCCTCTGTTCTCTCCTTCCGTTCCCCCTTGAGTGAATAGAGCATTTGTGCTGTCATTGTAGCCCTTCTGTACCCTTCTTTTACTTCTGTCCCTCTCTTCCTACAGTATCTCTCTCTGTTGTCGTCTACCTACAGAATGTTTGTGTCCTGCATCTCTACCTTTTTCTGATATCTTTTCTCGCAATTATTTTCCTTAAAGGGACTATCTCCTAAAAGTTTTCCCCAGGAATTTGACCTTGGTGTGCTGTGTTTACTATCTTGGATGTCCTTCTCTAGACTGTGTGTGTGTGTCCTCTGTTATGTGTTCTGTCTTTGTTTTATGTTGTTACTGAGTCATCCAGAGTGAGCCGTCGGAGGCGACAGTATGTTAGAACAACAAAGTAGGGCAGATGGGACGAGGTAACTATCTCTGCAGTTGTTGTTATTTCTGCAGGCCATTGAAGGATACTCAACTTCATCTGTTGTAGCGTCACTCTCTACAGGGGGCTGAGGAGGACGTTGTGTGTGCCTGTGTGTACGCCTGAGCATGTTTGTGAGTATTAGTGTGTTGGCGTCCGTGCGTGTTTATGCATAACCAGGTAAATTATTGATTGTAAACTGAGGTGAGATTAGTTAGTCTGTGATCTAGCGTAACCTTCAGCTTTAGTGTTTATCAAATCAAATCAAATGTTTTTGGTCTCATACACATGGTTTGCAGATGTTAATGCGAGTGTAGCGAGTGTGCTTCTAGTTCCAACAGTGCAGTAATGTCTGACAAGCAATCTAAAAATTCCCAACAACTACCTAATACACACAAATCTAAAGGGGTGAATGAGAATATGTACATATAAGTATATGGCTGAGCGGCATAGGCAAGATGCAGTCGATGGTATATACATGTGATATGAGTAATGTAAGATATGTAGACATTATTAAAGTGCCATTATTTATAGTGGCATTGTTTAAAGTGACTAGTGATCCATTTATTAAAGTGTCCAGTGAATGGGACTCAATGTAGGCAGCAGCCTCTCTGAGTTAGTGACTGCTGTTCAGCAGTCTGATGACCTTGAGATAGAAGCTGTTTCTCAAGCTCTCGGTCCCAGCTTTGACCTGTACTGACCTCGCCTTCTGGATGATAGCGGGGTGAACAGGCAGTTGTTTGGGTGGTTGTTGCCCTTGATTATCTTTTTGGCCTTCCTGTGACATCGGGCACTGTAGGTGTCATGGAGGGCAGGTAGTTTGCCCCCGGTGATGCATTGTGAAGAACGCACCACCCTCTGGAGAGCCTTGCGGTTGAGGGCGGAGCAGTTGCCGTACCAGGCTGTGATACAGCCCGACAGGATGCTCTCGATTGTGCATCTGTTAAAGTTTGGCAGGGTTTTGGGTGACAAGCCAAATGTCTTCAGCCTCCTGAGGTTGAAGAGGTTCTGTTGCACCGTCTTCACCACACTGCCTGTGTGAGTGGACCATTTCAGTTTGTCTATGATGTGTACGCCGAGGAACAACACTTTCCATCTTCTCCACTGCTGTCTCTTTGATGTGGATGGGGGGTGCTCCCTCTGCTGTTTCCTGAAGTCCACAATCATCTCCTTTTGGTTTTTTGACGTTGAGTGAGAGCTTGTTTTCCTGACACCACACTCCGAGTGCCCTCACCTCCTCCCTGTAGGCTGTCTCGTCATTGTTGGTGTTCAAGCCCACTACTGTGGTAGTGATTTAATTGGAAGCGTGCATGGCCACACTGTTGTGGGTGAACAGGGAGTACAGGAGAGGGCTGAGCGCACACCCTTGTGGGGCCACAGTGTTGAGGGTCAGCAAAGTGGAGATGTTGTTTCCTACCTTCACCATCTGGGGGCGGCCTGTCAGATTGTCCAGGACCCATTTGCACAGGGAGAGGTTGAGACCCAGGGCCTCCGGCTTGATGATGAGCTTGGAAGGTTCGATGGTGTTGAATGCTGAGCTGTAGTCAATGAACAGCATTCTTACATAAATATTATTTTTGTCCAGATGGGATAGGGCAGTGTGCAGTGCGATGGCGATTGCGTCATCTGTGGACCTGTTGGGGCGGTATGCAAACTGAAGTGTGTCTAGGGTGGCCGGTAAGGTGGCGGTGATATGATCCTTGATTAGCCTCTCAAAGCACTTCATGATGACAGAAGTGAATGCTACGGGGTAGTCATTTAGTTCAGTTTTCTTTGCCTTCTTGGGTACAGGAACAATGGTAGCCATCTTGAAGCATGTGGGGACAACAGACTGGGATAGGGAGCGATTA
The DNA here is from genome assembly GCF_045791955.1 of Oncorhynchus clarkii lewisi. Classification (NCBI taxonomy): domain Eukaryota; kingdom Metazoa; phylum Chordata; class Actinopteri; order Salmoniformes; family Salmonidae; genus Oncorhynchus; species Oncorhynchus clarkii. Next base: position 5,529,563 of record NC_092172.1, read on the forward strand.
AATATGTCCGTAAACACACCAGTCAGCTGGTCTGCGCATGCTCTGAGAACGCGGATAGGGATGCCGTCTGGGCCAGCAGCCTTGCGAGGGTTAACATTTTTTTTCATTTACTCACGTCAGCCACTGACGGAAAGGGCGCAGTCTTTGTTAGCGAGCCGCGGCGGTGGCACTGTATTATCCTCAAAGCGGGCAAAGAAGGTGTTTAGTTTGTCTAGAAGCGTTCTCCTTCCCCTGTGTCCCTGTGACAGCTGGGGTTTAGCTCAGCAAACAATCCTCCATATTGTAAACAAACATTATATGATTATGACATTGACCTTTTATTCAAACTAGAATTGAATGACCTTAACCAGGATTTGCTTTTCTTTTTTACTAAGGCTCTGATTGCTTACACACACTCTCTTGCTGTGTGGAGTCTGTGTGTATGTGAGAGAGTCCTTGCATTCATGCGTGAAGATTAACAGATTTTCACACAGTTCAGAGAAAGCCAAATACACCTTACACACTGCTGAATCACCTTTTTTTCCCATTAGGAGAAGAGTTTCTTTACATTTTTCAAACCATATTCTGAAAGTATTTTTTTCTGGGCCTCTGTGATCGATACCGATGATCTATGATAGATAAGAGAGAGGTAATGAGTCATAGATCATGAATATTTGTCCAGAATCCTTTATTTTGCTTCTTGCTCTGTCTCTCATGTTTCTGCAGGCTGCTGCAGAACTTTAGTTAAATTTAAACAACACACTTTCTCTCTCTCCTTCTGGCCCTCAGTAACCTGAAAACCATTCCCACCTAGAATTCCTAGACTAGAGTCCTAGACTGTAGTCCCTCTTTTTTTTTTTTTACCTTTATTTAACTAGGCAAGTCAGTTAAGAACAAATTCTTATTTTCAATGACGGCCTAGGAACAGTGGGTTAACTGCCTGTTCAGGGGCAGAACGACAGATTTGTACCTTGTCAGCTCTGGCGTTTGAACTTGTAACCTTCCGTTTCCTAGTCCAACGCTCTAACCACTAGGCTACACTGCCACCCCACATGCCATGTGTTTATAGTACTACATGTGCTTTCTATTCACACTACCGTTTAAAAGTGTGGGGACACTTAGAAATGTCCTTGTGTTTGAAAGAAAAGCACATTTTTGTCCATTAAAATAACATCAAATTGGTCATTGTTAATGTTGTAAATGACTATTGTAGCTGGAAATGGCTGATTTTTAATGGAGTACCTACACAGGCATACAGAGGCACATTATCAGAAGCCATCACTCATGTGTTCCAATGGCACGTTTTGTTAGCTAATCCAAGTTTATCATTTTAAAAAGCTGATTGATAGTTAGAAAACCCTTTTGCCATTATGCTAGCACAGCTGAAAGCTGTTGTGTTAATTAAAGAAGCAATAAAACTGGCCTTCTTTAGACTAGTTGAGTATCTGGAGCATCAGCATTTGTGGGTTCAATTACAGGCTCAAATAGCCTGAAACAAAGACATTTATTCTGAAACTCGTCAGTCTATTCTTGTTCTGAGAAATGAAGGCTATTCCATGCGAGAAATTGCCAAGAAACTGAAGATCTCGTACACAGCTGTGTATTACTCCTTCACAGAACAGCGCAAACTGGCCCGAACCAGAATAGAAAGACGAGCGGGAGGCCCCAGTGCACAACTGAGCAAGAGGACAAGTACATTAGAGTGTCTGGTTTGAGAAACACAAACCTCACAAGTCCTCAACTGGTAGCTTCATTAAATTGTACCCGCAAAACACCAGTCTCAACGTCAACAGTGAAGAGGTGGCTCCGGGATGCTGGCCTTCTAGGCTGAGTTCCTCTGTCCAGTGTCTGTGTTCTTTTGCCCATCTTAATATTTTATTTTTATTGGCCAGTCTGAGATGTGTTTTTTTTTCTTAGCAAGTTTGCCCAGAAGGCCAGCAACCCGGAGTCACCTCTTTCCTGTTGACATTGAGATTGGTGTTTTGCGGGAGACAATTTTATGTTAATTTAATCGACAAAAAAATGTCCTTTTCTTTCAAAAACAAGGACATTTCTAAGTAACCCCAAACTTTTGAATGGCCGTGTGCGCTCGTGTGCTTTAACTACCACAAGACAAGTGTGTAAAGACTGTAGAGTGGTTGCGACTTTAAAGGAAAACTCCACCCAAACACTGCCTTTTGGTATTTGTTTCATTAGTCCGTTATTGATATAATCCCAAAAATGTTTTGCATGTCAGCCATCAAGTTTTCAAGATTTGTCACTTTCCAAAATACCGGAAATCTGGCCTGTATGATGCATTTTGCATCATATGATGCTGGGTTTTGCAGTTGACCTTTAATATCTCCCACTGATAATCAAACCCATTGTTTGTGAATTGTTGAGGCTGTGAGCTATCAACTTGGATTGGCACTGGATAAGTATTAATCTTTCCATTACCAGAACAGTAGAAGTGCTCTGAAATAGGACTGAGGGCGAGATGGGAGTAGAGGGGGAAATTAGGAAAATAAGGGACTTTGAGACACAGACTGATGAAGGCTGATTTTAGAGGGTGGCCAGACGAGATGACACATATTAGCTCGGGTTCAAATGACCAACAGACCACTTGACCTTTTCCACTCTGTACTTTCCTCCGTTCATCTTTCCCTGACTTGTCTCCAAGTTCCTCATAAATATCTAAAAGAAATAACAAAGACAAATAGAAACAAATTTGTGTTGATTTGGCACTCAAGCATCAGTTCATTACCCATGCCCCAACACTGTCAACCAAGAGTCAAGACTAAACCAATTCACCTTGGTGGTGTGCAGATTGGTTTATTAATATTATTCTTAACGATTTCACACAAAATAAAACAGAAAAAAATAACAACAATTTGTCCGTAAAACTGTATATTCAAAGTATTATGAATGAATTGTGGTTCATTTGGTTGTATGTCGTAGTGTGACCGATTTGACTAATTACATCCCCAGGTCGCTGCTGTAAATGAGAATGTGTTCTCAGTCAACTTACCTGGTCAGATAAATAAAACATTAGTACTGTACAACGTTGGCGCACCTCTATTTGATAGATTCACGTTCTGACCCTAGTTCTTTTGTGTTTTCTTTGTTTTAGTGTTGGTCAGGACGTGAGCTGAGTGGGCATTCTATTGTCTAGTTTTCCCATTTCTATGTTTGGCCTGATATGGTTCTCACTCAGAGGCAGGTGTTAGTCATTGTCTCTGATTGGGAACCATATTTAGGTAGCCTGTTTTGTGTTGGGTTTTTGCGGGTGGTTGTTTCCTGTCTTCTGTCTTTGTGTCAATGCACCAGATAGGACTGTTTGGGTTTTTCACCTTTGTTGTTTTGGTATTTTGTAGTGTTCACGTTTATGGTCTTTATTAAACATGTTGAACTCTAAACACGCTGCGCTTTGGTCCGATCCTTCGTCCACAGAAGAAAACCTTTACAGTGGGGAGACCTGAGGTCAACCTGCCTCCGCCTCATCTCGTACTTCTGAGTGGGAGACCTTCCCTGGCAGTAGCCTGCCTAGCTCACAAACTACAATCAGGGCGCCCACTCCGACAAGGCTAATTGACCCACAGTCCCACACGGTGACATGATATCATTGTCGTGACGTGCAAATGAGCGATTCGAAATTTGATCGCACAAATTACGAGTTTTATGGTGCGGGTGCCCCGTACCACCCCCGGCAAGATGCCCACATCGCCTCTACGTAAATCCGCCACTACTCACACTCGCACACCCACAAAAACAAAGAAACACACACACTCTTATGATAGCAGTCAGAGCTGCAGCAGATGTGATATGAGCAGCAGAGTCTAACTGTCTAAACTGCAGTTTCATGTTTCATGTGAAAACTCCCTGTTACTGCGAAGTGTGTGAACCATCATATGAGCACAGATTATTGAACGGGGTGATAATTGTGTTTCTTACCCTGCTCTCAGAGAAATGCAGAAGAGAGAAAGGTGTGTGTGTGTGTTGCGTCTCTCTGTCATCTCCCCCGACACACGCCTGAACAGACTCCATTACTGTATATTGCCCCAAGTGACATAAAGCCTGATTTGACCTGATTTGAAGTGAAGAGAAGTGATCTAGGGAGGCTGCAACAACAATACATGATGACACACAGTCAGCCAACCAAACGCTAATACAAACATTCACACACCCACCCGAAATTGCTAATAAATATAGAAAATGCGCTGTAGGCTACAGTCAGAGAAGGAGCAATGATTTTTTGACAGGGGGTGCAGAATCGTTTTTTGCCTAATTTAAATATGTTTCTGCTTATAATTTCTGACATTTTGGTAGGCTATTTGTTAGTCAACTTGTCTGTAATTAGATACATGCAGCTTCCCTTCTGTCAGTATATGTTGCCCTTGAAGACCAAATAAACCTTTGCTCACCAGAATGTTTATTTTAAAAAGATTTATATATATTTAACTAGGCAAGTCAGTTAAGAACAAATTTACAATGACAGTCTACTTGTAAAGCCCCCCTTGGCCAAACCCTCCCCAAATGACACTAAGTCAATTGTGCGCCGCCTATGGGACTCCCGATCACAGCCAGTTGTGATACAGCCCGGGATCGAACCCTGGTCCTTAATGACGCCTCTAGCACTGCGATGCAGTGCCTTAGACCGCTGCGCCACCCGGGAGTCTACACTGTTAAAAACAAGTGCTTTAAGGCCTCCCGGGTGGTGCAGTGGTCTAAGGCACTGCATTGCAGTGCTAGCAGTGTCACCAGAGACTCTGGGTTTGAGCCCAGGTTCTGTCGCAGCCGGCCGCGACCGGGAGATCCATGGGGCGACGCACAATTGGCCTAGCGTCGTCCGGGTTAGGGAGGGTTTGGCCGGTAGGGATATCCTTGTCTCATCGCGCACTAGTGACTCCTGTGGCGGGCCGGGCACAGTGCACGCTAACCAGGTTGCCAGGGGCACAGTGTTTCCTCCGTAACATTGGTGCGGCTGGCTTCCGGGTTGGATGCGCGCTGTGTTAAGAAGCAGTGCGGCCTGGTTGGGTTGTGTTTCGGAGGACGCATGGCCTTCGACGTTCGTCTCTCCCGAGCCCGTACGGGAGTTGTAGCGATGAGACAAGATAGTAACGACTAACATTTGGATATCATGAAAAGGGGGTAAAAATACATTTTAAAAAGTGCTTTGTAACACCAAAACTAGTGGCGACTGAGCCGCCACCAACTTGAAGGAGATGAAACTTTAACTTTGGTGGAGTATTGAAAAACATTATCCTGAGATGTTTTGAAACATAGCATGGTGTGTTGTAACACCACTTAAGTGTTGTGTGCAACACCTTGCCAGAGACTGGGAGCACTAAAAATAAATTATTAAAAACACTATTTTGGTGTTTCGAGTCCTGTTTAGTGCCGAATTAGATACCTTCTCTTTTGGTGTCGTTTCCTCACTCTAAAGCTCCTAAACACCATTACGATTAGAATCCCTTCTAATGCATAATTAGATCCCTTTTTCTGAAGTGTTTTAATGTTTAACATTGTTTTATGTATTTGATAATTTGCCATTGTATAACATTTTGGCAGGTATTGTCAAGCTCAGTGTTCAAACCATCAACACTAACTGGTTGAACAGCAAAACTGTGGGACTCTGCACTTGCCCTCTTTCATTGACAATCATGAAGGCTTGAATGGGTGCTGTCTTCATTGAACATCAATTTGCCTGATGGTTTTGATATCCACTCATCATGATCGATTACACCTCATGGCACAACGAGCTTATTACTCATATAAAATGTATACAACATTGTGTGAAAGAATGATTAAGTCTAAAAATATTTTTTAAAGGTATTTTGGTTGTATTTTGACACTATTGGAACAGTCATGAAATGACAGAGGGGATACAGATAGGTGGGAGAAACAGACTGAAGGGTTGGAGCGGGGAATTTAAGCCCCGTCTTCGGTGGATAGAGAGGGGTGACATGTTTAAGCCGTGTGCGTTATTGCTAGACCACAGGCACTACACGACTTGCATTCATTTTTCACGTTTGAGTTCATTTCAATTAACCCCAGAATAATTTCTTGCAGTGTGACTGTGTGGTTGAGTGTGTCAAATTCCAACAAAATGTACCATTTTACTGCCCTCCTGTTTCTAATCTTAAAAAAATAAAAGAAAGGTGGAATTCCACAACAAATATTCTCCATCGGTCCTTGTCATCAATCAATATTTAGGCTATAAACCATTGATTGTATGAGAAACAGTTTTTGTGTTTTCGATGCTGTCTTTTATATGCACTAAAACCCTCAGTGTTTTCACAATACTCTCCTCAAAACAACAATATTAAGGTTGAAGAACCACTTTGGGTGTTTCAGAGTACTTCATTTATGTTTAAAAACACATTCTGTGCATTAAAACACTTGCATTGGGTTTACATTCAAACAACCTCCAAACACCAGATCTCAGCTTAGTTTTCATGGTTTCATTACACAATCATGGTGTTTTGAGGCTTTTTACTTTTACAGTGTAGTTGACATCGCAAATCTGTGCTCTTGGGGACCTTCAATGCTGCAGACATTTGTTGGTACCTTTCCCCAGATCTGTGCCATGACACAATACTGTCTCAGAGCTCTGCGGACAATTCCTTCGACCTCATGGCTTGGTTTTTGCTCCGACCTGCACAGTAAACTGTCGGACCTTATACATACAGGTGTATGCCTTCCAAAATCATGTCCAATCAATCGAATGTACCACAGGTGGACTCCAATCAAGTTGTAGGATGATGATCACTGATGATAGGATGATGATTCTGTTTTGTATTATTATTAACTTTGCAAACATTTCTAAAAACCTGTTTTATGGGGTATTGTGTGTAGGTTGATGAGGAAAATGTTTTATTAAATCAATTTTAGAATAAGGCAGTAACGTAACAAAATGTGGAAAAAGTCAAGTGGTGTGAATACTTTCCGAATGCATCGTATTTATTATATGTATATATAGTTATATTCCTGCCTCTGACATTGCTCGTACTGATAATTCATAATTTCTTAATTTTTCTGGATTATGCGTGTGTTTTATAAATGCTGTATTATTATTGCTAGGTATTACTGCACTGTTGGAGCTAGAAACACAAGCATTTCACTGAACCTGCAATAACATCATTTGTAAATCTGTGTACTCGACCAATACACTTTGATTTGATTTGCCTCTCTCTATCTCTCTCTTTCTCACACACACACACACACACACACACACACACACACACACATAAACAAGAAAACAAACACACACACACTAGTACACACTACTCACACTCGCACACCCACAAAAACAAAGAAACACACACACTCTTATGATAGCAGTCAGAGCTGCAGCAGATGTGATATGAGCAGCAGAGTCTAACTGTCTAAACTGCAGTTTCATGTGAAAACTCCCTGCTGTTATTGTGAAGTGTGTGAACCATCATGTGAGCACAGATTATTGAGCGGGGTGATAATTGTGTTTCTTACCCTGCTCTGAGAGAAATGCAGAAGAGAGAAAGGTGTGTCTGTACTGCGTCTCTCTGTCATCTCGCCCGACACACGCCTGAACAGACTCCATTACCGTATATTCCTCAAACATTCTGTGCATTAAAACACTTGCATTGGGTTAACATTCAAACACTCTTCAAACACCAGATCTCAGTTTAGTTGTCATGGTTTCATTACACAATCATGGTGTTTTGAGACTTTCTACTTTTACAGTGTAGTTGACATCACAACATTGTTCTCTGTCATCTCTGCTTCTTTCATGGAGCAAAGACGTTTAGGGACCGGGGAGAAAATGCAATAATATTTTTTTTATTATAGTTTTTTTTATTTTTATATTTGGTGTATCAATCAGCCAGGTCACCCGTGATACAAGTTAGTATTTGATGTCCATCCATGTCTGAGGATGTCTGGCGATGACGTGTAAACCGTCCGCTAGGAGCAAAAGTTAGCGCTGTTACCTTCAAGTAGGTTTCGGTTTTGCTCGGGTGTTGTGGAGTGGGATGGGCGTAAGCATCTGCCTCTGGTGCCAAAGGTTGCATGTTTTTAGCCTATCCCAAACCTTAACCCTTTACCTTAACCATTTGGAGGTAATGCCTTACCTTTAAAAATTCTGAGTTAATACCTAAACACTTAAAGACTTCGAAATGTGATGTTTGAGAAACATAGATGAACATCTAATTCTGACTTGAGCTTGTTGGTATCAATTTACTGCAAGAATTGCTTATTTCTGCAGGAGTTAATGTTCAGACTATGTGAGAGGTTATAGACCTACAGTCATTATCCAGATTTCAGTTTCCATTTAACTTATCTGAACAGTAGGCTACAGTTCCCTTGACGTGTCATAGGGCTATTTGAAGTCTCCGTCTAGTGTCTGTCGAATTCATATAGTGCCTCACACAAATCACACACACAACATAGCCGACACTGCTACCATCCTCTTTTACCACTTCACCAAATATTTCCCAAAAATACATTTTCTGGCCCCTCCCTACTCTTTATTTTTAATTCTCCATTTTGCAGCATTTCTGTTATTGAATTAAAATCTGACATTGTACTTTTTTGCCTCAGTGGAAAGACATTCACTTTTTCTACCCGTTTCCAAAAGCTTGAGGGGATTGGTGTGTAGGCTATTTGGCAGATGTCAAGTTAGGCCCTAAAGCTTAGGTTTATGCACTAATGCCAGACCTCAATGTAGCCTATAGGCCTAGATGTAAATTGCACAAAAATTATGCATTTATAGATTTTTTTTTTCTGTACTATTTTCTCTTTATTCAACCCGACAGCCACCCGCCCGACCCGCAGATATAACTGCGGGGACTGCAGGTTATGAGTCAACCCACGTATCAAACACACACACACACACAAACACAAGACAGGTCAAACAAATGCAGAGGGACCCAATCCGTCTGTGCCATAGATACACTCACAGACATACAGACAGGGGTAAACGTATCCACTCTGAATGGATGGTCTGGTTTTCAATCAAGAATCTAATCTCAAGAGTGTGTGTAAGCGCGCGTGTGTGTGAACCCTGAGCTGAGGTCAAAATAGAGAAAGAGAGTAGATGATTAACTGTCTCTGTTATCATGGTTCTCTGATGCAGGAAGCGCCAAACTGATTATGCCCTAATCAGAGATATCTCCCTTCCTGCTTAGCTCAGTGCTAAAAGGCCCTTCACTTTTAATGGGGAAGCTACCGATAAAAGCCTTTACACAATGGCGTCAGCTCTTAATTGCACTATTACTTGCATTATATGTTTCTCGTGTTTTATTGACAGCCATGCTTAGAAATACAGGAACAGGCAGGTTTCCCTTGGCACCATTCACTATGCTCTACAATAATGTGAAATAGAAAACTTTGGCTGTTTTGTACCTAACTAATTAAGAATTTCTGCTTTGGAGGACAATGCATGAAGTGTTGTACTCTGTTTGGTTTTTATTCTTTTTTCCAACAAATCTCGTGGTCTGACTGCAGTATTCGACTTTTGACCATAAACACAGACATTTTGACGGTTAAGCTTAGGCATTCATTCCATATGGTTAAGATAAGGGTTAAAGTTTGGGGTAGGATTTTAAACCAGGGTTTGGAACCGGTTCAGGGAACAGAGCCAAAAACTGGAAAATAACAAACTTTTTCAAGGAACAGAATCAGAGCCAGTAACGGAAGTGATCTATGCTGTTCCGGAGCAGAATCCTTGTTTTAAAAGCATGGGAACCGGTTAATCACGTTGTTTTATGATCTGGGCGGGAGGGAGGGAGGGAAAAAGAAAGAGATTTACACCTGTGGTGTAAATCATTTCAGAATGGGTTTATCTTCAGCACACACACACACACACAGAGGAAAAACACATGAAAGATCAGAGAGAAAATAAGAAAGATTCAAAAGCAGATATCTTGCAGTATTTATCACTTGATGCAGCCAAGGGTTTCTGGGAAAAAATCCCCTTCCTGATATCACCTTGACCAGGTGTTGTAGCTCCAGGGCGTAACCTCAATACTATGTGGATCACATGAACTATTACTCTACTTTAACAGGCAAAGAGTAATAACTGTGCCCAGCAAGGAAATGTATGGGGTATTTGACGCGAATGTAGTTTGAGGTTATAGTTGAATCAACTGTGGATTTGAGGGGATTGTTGAACTATCCTTTTAAGGCAGGGTTGGCCAACCCTCCTGAAGAGGGGCCCGTTGAGGTGGGTGGTTCGGTTGAAACACCTCTCGCCTTTCTGTATCTGCAGGCCTTGGCTCTCTTTCCCTATCCAAAGTACAACATCTCTCAACAGCCCTCACTTACTTTGACTGTTTTTTAAAATTGTATTTATTAAACTAGGCAAGTCAGTTAAAGAACAAATTCTTATTTACAATGACGGCCTACCTGAAGGCAAAAAGCCTCCTGCGGGGACAGGGGCTAGGGCTTAATTTTTTCTTTTTTTTTAAATAACACACATCAGACGAGAGACCTAAGACGACAACATTGCATGTCAGCAACACATGAAAGCACAGCATGGTAGCAACACAACATGACCACAACATGGTAGCAACACAAAACATGGTACAAACATTATTGGGCAGAGACAACAGCACAAAAGGCAGGAAGGTAAAGACAACAATGCATCACGTGAAGCCGCCACAGCTGTCAGTTAGAGTGTCTGAGTCTGAGTGAATGAAGAGATGGAGATAAAACGGTCCAGTTTGAGTGTTTTTTTTTGCAGCTCGTTTCAGTCGACAGCTGCAGCGAACTGAAAAGAGGAGCGACCCAGGGATGTGTGTGCTTTGGGGACCTTTAACAGAATGTGACTGGCAGAACGGGTGTTGTATGTGGAGGATGAGAGTTGCAGTAGATATCTCAGATAGGGGGGAGTGAGGCCTTAGAGGGTTCTATAAATATGCATCAACCCTTGGATCTTGCGATGGGTATACAAAGATGACCCATTTACAGAGGAGTATAGAGTGCAGTGATGTGTCCCATAAGGAACATTGGTGGCAAATCTGATGGCCGAATGGTATATAACATCTAGCCGCTCGAGAGCACCCTTACCTGCTGATCTATAAATTACTCCATCTAGGATTGTCATCTAAATCAGGGACTGTGAGCCAGCTATGGCTTTGGTTGTTGTGTTATTAATGTTACTAATAGCATTTTCTATAGAATGATACTTTTGGTTACTATACTGCACATGTCGGAGTTGCTCTCCAGCATGTTGTGGTATTGTTGCTTCTCTCTCTCTCTCTCTCTCGCTGGCATTATCAGCAGTGCTCTTTGTCCTTGTCGTTTTAGAGTCTGCTAGCTGTAGGCGCTGTGACGAGAATGAGAGACCTTGAGCAAACACACACACACACCTCGAGCAACCAAGTTAAGCGCCTGTTTTAAGTAAAGTTGCACACTGAAGGGCAGGATGTTCATTTGACAGTCTTGTGTGTGCGCACATGTCAAGTAGATGATAACCACAGGTTAGCGTTTTTCATCATGTATCTTGTTCTGGAGTCTGCTCTGCAGAGTGGTCACAAGCTGGTACAGTCATAGAATCAGATTGTAAACCTTAACCAAACTGCTAACGTTAATGCCTAAACCTAACCTTAAATTAAAACCAAAAAGCACATTTTTGTTTTCATGAACTTTTACAATATAGCCAATTTTGACTTTGCAGCTGGCCCATTTAGCAGGAATCGCTCAGTTCTGCCTCCAGGACAAGACTCATCCCAATAAACGTCAACCTGCATGAAAACCTGGGTCAAGGAGCGAGTTCAGTTTAATCTCACCCCTATACCGTCCACCCATTCCACTTTCTCCTCCCTCTCTTCCCTCTCTCACCAGAGTTTTCACACCAGCGAAGCACAGGCCAGACACACTCTTCTTTTCATAAACTCTCAGATATTTTTTGACTTCTCTTCTTTAATTGGCAGCTGCATCCAATCTTGTTTCCTTCAGGCCTGCATCTAATTAAAGTGAAACGTGATTAATTAAGCTCATCATAAAACAAAGAGAGGACCTGGAACTCTTATAGCCTTTATAGATAGAGGGAGGTAGAGAGGGAGAGAGAGAGAGCGAGAGTGCCCGCACTTATTGCCAATTGAGCCTGGCTGTGATTAAACTGTGTGTGTATGTGCGCGCTTGCATGCACGTGTGTGTGCGTGCGTGTTTGTGCATTCATGCGAGTGCTTGTATTTGTGTTATGAGAGTGAGATGACATCATATTTTAATTGTGCCCCTGGCATTTCCGTGTCCTAACTTCTGCTTTGCTTGAATACAAACTGCACTGTTATGCCACTAAAGCATTTTGTGATAGCATCATGCTAACCTTCTCCCTCCTCTCTTTCTCCTCGTCTCTCCCTCCAGATGAGAGGATGCAGCAGGAAGCGTATGTGAGACTGAGCCCCACCTGAGCCCTCACCCCCCGCCCCCGCCCCCACCCGGCCGTCCCATCATGCACATGCCGTTTCGAGGTCGTCTGAAGCTGCTGGTGGCATCTCTGACCGCCGTCATCCTGCTCACCTGGCTCTACCTGCTGGCTGGGAACCTGGAGAGTAAGTAGTACCGGCCCGTCGCCATGGTTACACGACTGACCGGAACTACTTTTCCACTGAGCTGCAGAAGAAAGGAATAAGAAACACATGTATGCATGTACTGTAGCTACTTTAAAAACACATTAAACAACAGTATACAGATGCCGTATCTTAATTTGAGCATCCTGTTGTTTCAGGAATATGGAGATTGCAAACTTGTAGTGCATTCAAGGTTTAAAAAGGCTTCTAAAGTTTGTCATTTCCATTTTGAAATGCCAGACTCAAAATAATGTTTACGACCTCAAAATAACAATAACTGTAACGACCCTTTGTTTACTTTTTTCAAATTTATTACCCCTTTTTCTCCCCAATTTCGTGGTATCCATTAGCTACTATCTTGTCTCATCGCTACAACTCCCGTACGGGCTCGGGAGAGACGAAGGTTGAAAGTCATGCGTCCTCCGATACCAACCCGGAAGCCAGCCGCATCCAACCCGGAAGCCAGCCGCACCAATGTGTCAGAGGAAACACCGTGCACCTGGCAACCTTGGCTAGCGTGCACTGCGCCCGGTCCACCACAGGAGTCGCTGCGCCACCCGGGAGGCCCTTGTCCGGCATCAGCCATTGAGGAAATGCTTCCTTGAAATCAATGAATGCTTCTTCACTGCCCGTGTTGCGCTCACGATGCGTCACGTCCAATGTCAGCGTCCAAGCTCAAGAATCACAGAGGTTAAATTCTCGATGGCTGACGCAAACGTTAATTCTATCTTGTGATTTGAATTGATGACAAATAAAGACGATTTTGGTTGCACATGGCCACGACTATACACCACTGGTTATTGTAAGTCAAGAAGCTACTACTACTAGCTAGCTAGTTACATTGACTAGCTAGGTTCAAAAGCAGCGTCTGAAATTAGGGGATCATTTAGTACAACCACTAGCAGTAGTTTAGTGACTTGGGAAAAACTGGACCAAAGCTATTATACTTACGCATAATCGTTGAATATGGTACAGTAGGCAAAATAGAATAAAGGCTCCTCTCTCAAAACAACAAACTCTGTGTAGCAGGTAAAACTTCACATTGACGTGACGCTGATGGCAAAGCAACACAATGCATATAGTGGAGCTGACGAGTAACACTACAATCAGACCCGGCAGCAGAAAATGATCAGCTAGGGGAAATCAGGTTTTATATAATTCTAGAAAATATTTGCAAAAAAAAAAGATAACGAACAGGTTTCTGTGCCAATGCACCCCACAACCAATAAACAAAGCATACTGACTTCGGGCATTTCTATATGATGGTTTGCATTTTCAACACCACAATAAATAGATGTCAATCTCGACAAACATAAAATGCATCCCTCCATCCCGACCTAGGATTTACTTGCCAATCACCGAATGTCATTCAAGTTTTGGGTGTTTTATAAGAGATGACTCTTTCCGTTAATCAAATGTTTTGCTGCACAGTTGGGTTTGAGTTGAATGGTTCAGTAAATACAAATACATATACACACAGTACAACAATTTTTCAAAGTGACCGGGATTTCACAATTAAAGTCAGACTTATTTCCATTGTGGTCCCTATTTTCTTACATAGATACATAATGAAATGTCATAGATAGAGACACATTGCAGAGACGCAGACAAAAAAAATGCTCGCCTCTAGATGAGTATGAGTTTAAGTACAATTCTTACAAGCTTGTTATTCTTTAGATGTTTGGGGCTGCTGGTGAAACACTGACCTAGCACACTAGGGTGTCCCTATAGCGAGCTTTCCATCCAATTGGTGACAGATTTTCATATAAATATGAAAGAATCTGCATAAAAACAATAGTTTCCCATCAGAGTTGTGTTTCCATCACATTGACTTGTTGCGTAAAAACATAGTCCACAAAAATAACTTTTGCGGTTAGAATCCCGTAGCGGAAAAAAACAAACAAGGTAAATTACTTTCCATCCATTTAGTCCTACTGATGGTTTTGTCTCAAAAAAAATGCGTAGGTATGGTGAACATGCCCACTCAATATCAAGCCATTATGAGGAGGCTAGAATTATATTTTGGACAAACGTGCGCATATAAAAGGCCATACATTTTTAAAGTTTAAATTTAGGCTACATTGAAGCGTCAGGTTCTAGGTGTACAAGGAATGGCCGCTCGGATTTGAAGAGGAAGCAGAGCGTGCGTTCAGCGTTCCCGAATAGCTGAGCCTGCCGAGAGCGTACAGTTGTATAATATGGCCACATTATTATAGGATGACTTGGGAGAATGATGATCTGCAACACACGGCACATCTCAGTATCAGAAGTAAGAATACAGCCAGAATGGTCTGCTACTGTGCTTTTCTAGACCTTAAAAACTGTCCACCCACAACTGATCCAAATGGAACGAAACATTTAAAATCACAGGGCTTTTACGTCATTATTCAAAGGACATTTTCACTGCAGCCTAGAGTAGAATTTTGTATTGCCGCCTATACAAGATCATGTCTTCAATGTTATTTTATGCACAATGATGCACCTGGCTTCTCGACTGCCTATCAGCTATTCCTATTTGTTCTTGTGGATTTATATTGAAAATGTATGCAGCTTTGAGGCATGTGAGGCATGATTACCAGTTAGCCTCTTGCAGATCTTGACAAACGGTGCATATACCACTGTTGTCACTATGAATGGTGGATAGAGGGCAGGATAGACTGGTAGACTACATTGAGTACACCAAACATTAGGAATACTTATGCTAATATTGAGCTACCTGCTGTCCAGGCTCTGTCGCAGCCGGCCGCTATCGGGAGACTCATGGGACGGCGCACTATTGGCCCAGCGTCGTCCGGGTTAGGGAAGGGTTTGGCCGGCAGGGATGTCCTTGTCCCATCGCGGCACTACCGACTCCTGTGGCAGGCCATGCACGGTCAACAGGTGTACGGTGTTTCCTCCGACACATTGGTGCGGCTGGCTTCCAGGTTAAGTGGGCATTGGGTCGAAAAGCAGTGCGGCTTGGTTGGGTTATGTTTCGGAGGACCTTCACCTCTGGAGTCCGTACGGAAGTTGCAGCGATGAGACACTGTAACTACCAACTGAAAACCACAAAATTGGGTAGAAAAAGGGGTAAAAAAACAGAATAAATAGTTGTTTGAGACGTGACCTACATCTCTCTTCACATAGAAACTGTAATCTCCATGAACCACTATCGATCGACCCGAGCCCCCCCGCCCCTCTTTTTGCCCTCAGAACAGCCTCATTTCGTCAGGGCATGGACTTTACAAGGTGTTGAAAGTGTTCTACAGGGATGCTGGCCCATGTTGACTCCATTGCTTCCCACAGTTGTGTCAAGATGGCTGGATGTCCTTCGGGTGGTGGATCATACTTGATACACTTGGGAAACTGTTGACTGTGAAAAACCAAGCAGCGTCGCAGTTCTTGACCCAGAACGGTGCTCCTGGCACCTGTTCAAAGGCACTTTGTTTTTCCCATTCACCCTCTGAATGGCACGCACCCATTTTATGTCTTAATAGTCTCAAGGTTTAAAAATACTTTAATCTGTGTCCTGCCCTTCATCTATACTGATTGAAGTGGATTTCACAAGTGACATCAAGAAGGGATCATAGATTTCACTTGGATTCACCTGGTCAGTCGGTCATGGAAAGAGTACGTGTTAATGTTTTGTATAATCAGTGTATATTGATTGACCTGGGGTATAGTAAAAGTTAGCATGCAGAAAAGCGTAGTGCATAAGGGAAGTACCAAAACAACTTGATATACAGTGCCTTGACTTTTTCCACATTTTGTTACGTTGTAGCCTTATTCTAAAATGAATTAAATAAAACAATTTCCTCAGCAAATGACACGCAATACCCCATAATGACAAAGCAAAAAATATTTTTTTTATTTACATTTTTGCAAATGTATTTAAAACAAAAAACGGAAATACCTTATTTACATAAGTATTCAGACCCTTTGCTATGAGACTCGAAATTGAGCTCAGGTGCATCCTGTTTTCATTGATAATCCTTGAGATGTTTTTACAACTTGTTTGGGGTCCACCTGTGGTAAATTAAATTGACTAAACATGAAATTGAAAGGCACACACCTGTGTGTGGTCCCAGCATAAGGTCCCACTGTTGACAGTGCATGTCAGAGCAAGAACCTAGCCATGAGGTTGAAGGAATTGTCTGTAGAGCTCCGAGACATGATTGGGTCGAGGCCAAGATCTGGGGAAGGGTACCCAGCCAAACTGAGCAATCGGGGGAGAAGGTCCTTGGACAGGGAGGTGACCACTCTGACTGAGTGACCATATGGGCGAACCTTCCAGAAGGACAACCACCTCTTCAGCACTCCACCAATTGGGCCTTTATGGTAGAGTGGCCAGACAGAGGCCACTCCTCAGTAAAAAGCACATGACAGCCCGCTTGGAGTTTGCCAAAAGGCACCTAAAGACTCTCAGACCATGAAAAACAAGATTCTCTTGTCTGATTGAACTCTCTTCACGTCCTTGAGGAAACCTGGCACCATCCCTACGGTGAAGCATGGTGGTGGCAGCATCATGCTGTGGGGATGTTTTTCAGGGGCGGGGACTGGGAGACTAGTCAGGATCGAGGCAAAGATGAATGGAGCAAAGTACAGAGAGATCTCAGACTGGGGCGAAGTTTCACCTTCCAACAGGACAACGACCCTAAGCACAGTGGCTTTGGGACAAGTCTCTGAATGTCCTTGAGTGGCCCAGCCAGAGCCTGGACTTGAACCTGATCAAAACTGTCTAGAGAGAGATCTGAAAATATCTGTGCATCGACACTCCCCATCCAATCTGACAGAGCTTG
Organism: Oncorhynchus clarkii lewisi; assembly: GCF_045791955.1. Taxonomy (NCBI): domain Eukaryota; kingdom Metazoa; phylum Chordata; class Actinopteri; order Salmoniformes; family Salmonidae; genus Oncorhynchus; species Oncorhynchus clarkii. Next base: position 5,546,850 of record NC_092172.1, read on the forward strand.
AGAGGATCTGCAGAGAAGAATGGGAGAAACTCCCCAAATACAGGTGTTCCAAGCTTGTAGCGTCATACCCAAGGAGACTCGATGCTGTAATCGCTGCCAAAGGTGTTCAACAAAGTACTGAGTAAAGAGTATTTATGAATATTTATGTAAATGTAATATTTCAGTTGTTTTATTTGATATATTAGCTAACATTTCTAAAAAAAAAAATTACAAAAAAAGTTTTTACTTTGTCATTATGGGGTAGATTGATGAGGGAAAAAAACTATATAATACCTTTTAGAAAAAGGCTGTAACTTAACAAAATGTGGAAGAAGTCAAGCGGTCTGAATACTTTCCGAAGGCACTGTAGGGGAGGCACATGCAAACAGATGTGGAAATGTGGCTAGTCAATTATATAAATAATCCTGCAAAAGAGCGAATGTAAACCAGGGACAAAACACACTACCCTCCCCTGTGCCCGATAAAAAATAAAAATAAAAACTTCCCAATTTCGATCTGTCCCTAACAATTCACCTTTCCTCTTGCTGCAGGAATATAATATTTCTGTGTGAAACTGGCTCAAATTAAGATACGGCATCTGTACTAACAATCTTGTAGGCTGTTCGAGATTCCGAGATATCTTCGTCCGAGAATGTGGTTAAGTATCCTGTTGTAAACAAAAACGATAGACCCTGGACGTACTGTCATACACTCCTAAAACCAATTTATGAAGTGCGCCAAAATTCATAAGCGCACACATGTGCATGCAAATCCTCTCTCACACATACTGTACCTAAGATGACTGATGGGGTGTTATAGTGCAGTCTGTTCACTTCAGCTACACACGAGAGGACAAGGCTTATACAGTATCTGTGTCAGTATTAGGTCTGACTGTCTACATATCAGTATTTCTCTCTCTCACTCACTTTCCTCTGAGCGACCAGGAACAGGTTGTGAACATTCCCCGAGTGCCACATTCCAGCTGTCAGCTTCCTGTGTTTTACAACTCTACAAATGAAAGATTTTATTCAACCCTAATCTTAATTCCCCTCTATCCCCTCCTCGCCCCCCCCCCCCCTCCAGATGGGCGTTCTCTCCTCCTGTCCCCCTGTTTGTCAGAGACCCCCGAGGCACGGGTTCTAGAGCGGGCGGTTCTAGAGTCGCGGGTGCGCGAGATGGAGGAGGAGAACCGGCAGATCCGCCTGCAGCTCAGCCAATTGCAGGGCACGGCCGGCCAGCCCGCCGACGGTGGTAACTATGGCAACGCGGCCTGGGGGGCGTCAGCTGACACTGGGCCCGAGGATGTGGAGAACACGGCGGAGGAGAGAGCCAATCACACAGAGTGTCCCCGTTCGCCCACCGTACTGAAGTGTGAGGTGAGTCAGGATCAAATACTTATTTTAGCGCAGCTCTGTGTTTTTTACCTGCGTTAGTTTAGCTTCACTGTTTGGTCATTGGCGTTAAGTTGATATGTCAAATCTACTGTCATTGGTGTTTATGTGTTTTGGATAAAATAACATAGACATAGTTCCAAAAAAATATGGCTGTAGTGCTAAAATGTAGGGAGTTGATATTCGCAACAGTGTTCTGCTTCTCTCTTTTCTGCACAGCTGATCCATGTAGCGTGCGTGTGTGCCGGTCACAACGCCAGCAGAGATGTGGTCACCCTGGTCAAGTCCATCCTGTTCCACAGGTAACACAACAGAGCTTCACATACAACTACACCTGCTGCTTATAGCTACAGCTCCACTATAGAAAGAAACGGCAGTTGTTTGTTCGACTCGATGAATCCTGTGCCAATAAGGATGAAGTCAATTCGGAAGGCCACTTGTAAAAATGAGAATGATTTATTCATTCATTATTGGAAGTTTAGGAAATGTTCGACCCTTCATAATCAGAGAGATGAAGCACTTGAGTAGCTCTTGGCATATGTTTCTCTCTCTTTCTCTTTCTCTCTCTCTCTCTCTCTCTCTCTCTCTCTCTCTCTTGCTCTCTCAGGAAAAATCCTCTCCATTTCCACTTCATCACAGACGCAGTAGCCAATCAGATCCTGAGTTCTCTGTTCCAGTCCTGGATGGTTCCGTCTGTACAAGTTAGCTTCTACGACGCAGATGAACTCAAGGTAAATGCCAACTATGGTCCTCAGGAGCCTGAGTGTCTGCTCTACCTTTTAAATCCGTGTTTAGGAAAACAATGGCGTGCACTCTTTGAGCAACCATTGACATAAAAGGGGATTCCACCCCTTTCCAATCAATCAGTTGGCAGGAGTAAGAGAAATCCAGTAGACACTTCACAAGGACTGGAGACCATACTTGCTCTTATTACATTTTCCTTGTTCTACATGCTCTTTACTCCCTCCTTCTCTTCCCTTTCCCTACTCTTACAACAGTGATGTGTCACCTCAGTCCTTCTACTCCTCTGGCCTCTCCGCTCAGTCACTGTGTGTCTGTGTAAATCGAAAAATGGTGTGTGTGTGTGTGTGGGTGGGTTGGAGGGGGTGTATGTATGCATGCGCTGTGTCTTTTGTGTGTGGTATGTGTTGCGTGCATGTACTGTTGGTGGTTGGATGTGTGCGTCTAGCTTTGGCTCTTTTGCTATTGACAAAGGGTTGATAAAGTAACATGTTGTTGCTCAACTCCCGTAACAACCTGGCCTCGACCTGTAATATGACTTGGTTCCGTCTCTGTCCCCATCATCAAATTCTCTCTCAGCACTCCGCAAGCTTAGCAGGAACAAAAGCTCCTTGTGCTCTCAAATGTCTCAACCTACTCACCGTTTTCATTAACTCAGTTCAAACAGAGAAGGAAACACTGCATCTTCTGAGCTGATTATGTTTGCAAATGATTCACTTATGCAGATCCCGTTCTGTAGAATCAAGAGGCATAAATTATCAGACATGGTTGCCCAGATGCATGCCGAGAGTTATGCAGGTTTCAGTATTCGTTTGGGTATCCTGGGCATAAAAAGAGATGCCATTTTTTAAAGATTGATGCTATTAAGTAAACAGCAGTAAAGCTCCAATTGCTTCACCTCTGCTTTAAAGGGACTTTTATACTAAAGGGACCTTAGGAAACGGATGGGTGTCTGAGCAAGTTAGCTATTTAAAGGAAGGAGAATGCCCTTATACACCTGACAAAAGAACCACAGTGGTGTTTGCTTCTAATGACATTATTTTTCATACCTTGCAACTTTATGTTCCGTTTCTTTTTTAAATCAATATTTGTGAGGTCTAAAGTGGTTCAACCTCGCTCTTGCTTTCTCTCTCCATCCCTCTGCCGTCTCTTCTCTTCCAGTCTGAGGTGTCATGGATACCTAACAAGCACTACTCAGGTATCTACGGCCTGATGAAGTTGACCCTAACCAAAGCGCTGCCCTCTGACCTCACAAAGGTCATAGTTCTGGATACGGACATCACCTTCGCCACCGACATCGCTGAGCTCTGGGCCATCTTCAGGAAGTTCACTGGTACGACCTTTGACCTTGATAAACGTTTCTGGTTGATTGATTGAATAATGAATTCATTGGTTGAGTGATAAAGCAAATTAGTGAATTGTACATGTTTTTATGCTATAAAGAAAAATCCCTTGAGGGCAAAAATGCCTAGAGAACAAAAATTATATTTGATAAACTAGTAGTTGAAAAGCTGTCTATATGCTGAAGAATACACCTCATTACCAATGATAATCAGCATTTTAAAATCCGGATGAATGATGATTGGTGATGCTGTGATTGCAGACAAGCAGGTGATAGGTCTGGTGGAGAACCAGAGTGACTGGTACCTGGGGAACCTGTGGAAGAACCATAAACCCTGGCCCGCCCTGGGACGAGGCTTCAACACTGGGGTCATCCTGCTCTACCTGGAGAGGCTGCGACGGATTGGCTGGGAGCAGATGTGGAGGCTGACCGCCGAGAGAGAGCTAATGAGCATGCTCAGTACCTCGCTGGCTGACCAGGTCTGTTTATTTACTTTTATTCTATTCTAGTCTATTCTTTTTATTCAGAATATTATTAAATACTCTTTAGATCATTACTTTTCTTAACAAATGTTAATATAGGGCAGGGATCGTCAACTAGATTCAGCCAATTTCTTTCTTTTTTCAGAGGACCGGAACATAATTGCAAATAATTTGTAGACTGCAAATTGACTGCAAGAAGCCCAAACAGATATAATGTTAGACTAAAACATCATCATTTCAGACCTTACTCACATTTGCATACAATCAAGTGACTCTCTGTTATGCGTGGAAATAATTGGGAAGAGATCACTTCACTTGAAGTTGATTTCCTGATGTTTTTACAGTCTTCTATGTCCAACAATAAAAAATTAATATATATATACAGTTGAAGTTGGAAGTTTACATACACCTTAGCCAAATACATTTAAACTCACTGTTTTAGTTCAGTTAGGATCACCACTTTATTTTATGAATGTCAAATGTCAGAATAATTGTAGAGAGAATTATTTATTTCAGCTTTTATTTCTTTCATCACATTCCCGGTGGGTCAGAAGTTTACATACACTCAATTAGTATTTGATCGCATTGTCTTTAAATTGTTTAACTTGGGTCAAACATTTCGGGTAGCCTTCCACAAGCTTCCCACAATAAGTTGGGGAAATTTTGTTCCATTCCTCCTGACAGAGCTGATGTAACTGAGTCAGGTTTGTAAGCCTCCTTGCTCGCACACACTTTTTCAGTGCTGCCCACAAATTTTCTATGGGATTGAGGTCAGGGCCTTGTGATGGCCTCTCAAATACCTTGACTTTGTTGTCCTTACGCCATTTTGCCACAACTTTGGAAGTATGCTTGGGGTCATTGTCCATTTGGAAGACCCATTTGCGACCAATTTTTAACTTCCTGACTGATGTCTTGAGATTTTGCCTCAATATATCCACATAATTTTCCCTCCTCATGACGCCATCTATTTTGTGAAGTGCACCAGTCCCTCCTGCAGCAAAGCACCCTACAACATGATGCTGCCATCCCCGTGCTTCACGGTTGGGATGGTGTTCTTCGGCTTGCAAGCCTCCCCCTTTTTCCTCCAAACATAATGATGGTCATTATGGCCAAACAGTTCTATTTTTGTTTCATCAGACCAGAGGACATTTCTCCAAAAAGTACAATCTTTGTCCCCATGTGCAGTTGCAAACCGTAGTCTGGCTTTTTTTATGGCGGTTTTGAAGCAGTGGCTTCTTCCTTGCTGAGCGGCATTTCAGGTTATGTCGATATAGGACTCGTTTTACTGTGGATATACGTTTGTACCTGTTTCTTCCAGCATCTTCACAAGGTCTTTTGCTGTTGTTCTGGGATTGATTTGCACTTTTCGCACCAAAGTACATTTGTTTCTAGGAGACAGAACGCATCTCTTTCCTGAGCGGTATGACAGCTGCGTGGTCCCATGGTGTTTATACTTGCGTACTATTGTTTGTACAGATGAACGTGGTACCTTTAGGCGTTTGTAAATTGCTCCCAGGGATGAACCAGACTTGTGGAGGTCTACAATTTTCTGTGGTCTTGGCTGATTTCTTTTGATTTTCCCATGATGTCAAGCAAAGAGGAAATTAGTTTTAAGGTTGGCCTTGAAATACATCCACAGATACACCTCCTATTGATTCAAAATGTCAATTAGCCTATCAGAAGCTTCAAAAGCAATTACATAATTTTGGGGAATTTTCCAAGCTGTTTAAAGGCACAGACAACATATTGTATGTAAACTTCTGACCCACTGGAATTGTGATAAAGTGAATTATAAGTGAAATAATCTGTCTGTAAACAATTGTTGGAAAAATTACTTATGTCATGCGCAAAGTAGATGCCCCAACCGACTTGCCAAAACTATAGTTTGTTAACGAGAAATTGGAGTGGTTGAAAAACAAGTTTTAATGACTCCAACCTAAGTGTATGTAAACTTACGACTTCAACTGTATATACAGTATATAAAAATGTTGGGGTACAAATAAAACCACCCTCGGCCAAAATTCGACCCACGGGTCGCCAGTTGGGGACCCTGATATAGGGTAATCTTATGCCTCAAAGCATACTGTGTATGAGGCAAATGGTAATGTAAGTGTGTAAGACATCTCAAATGAACATTTGGTGCATGTGTAAATGTGAATGTTTACTATTGTGTGCCAGAGTTCTATATGATTTTAATGTCAAAATGAGTGTGTATAATCAGCAATCTTGAACCTAAAAGGGTTCTTCGGCTGTCCCCAAAGGAGAACGCTTTGAATAACCCTTTTTTGGTTAGAACCCTTTTGAGTTCCATGTAGAACCCTTTACACAGAGGGTTCTACATTGAATCCAAAAGAGTAAACATGGAACCAAAAAAGTTTATCCCATGGGGACACCGAAGAACCCTTTTGGAACCCATTTTTCAAGGAGGGTATTACACAGGTGTTTAATGTGAGTGGGTAATCTTGTGTGCAGGACATCTTTAATGCGTTCATTAAGCAGAACCCAGTCCTAGTGCATCAGCTGCCCTGCTTCTGGAACGTTCAGCTGTCTGACCACACACGCTCCGAACAGTGCTACACAGAGGTGTCTGACCTCAAGGTAGGGCTATGCAGTGAAATACACACACATACACACACACGCGCACACACTCAATATAGCAAAATCCCTCACTTATTTCCTTATGAATGTACTGCGTCTAGTCATCTGGCTACAGGTCACCATGGTAACATGTTTATGTCCCGTGTCAGGTGATCCACTGGAACTCTCCTAAGAAACTTCGTGTGAAGAACAAGCATGTGGAGTTCTTCAGGAACCTCTACCTAACCTTCCTAGAGTACGATGGGAACCTACTGAGACGAGAGCTGTTTGGCTGCCCCAGCCATGCCACCTCAGAGAGTGTACAAGTGAGTAAAACATTACCTTAACGTTAACCATAATTATGTGATAAATCAAAACAAATCAAATCACATTTTATTTGTCACTTGCGCCCAAATACAACAGCTGTAGACCTTACAGTGAAATGCTTACTTACAAGCCCTTAACCAACAATGCAGTTTTAAGAAAATACCTTTAAAAAAAGTAAGAGATAAGAATAACAAATAATTAAGAGCAGCAGTAAATAACAATAGCGGGGTTATATACAGGGGGTACAGGTACAGAGTCCATGTGCGGGGGCTCCAGTGTTGAGGTAATTTAGGTAGAGTTATTAAAGTGACTATGCATAGATAACAACAGAGAATAGCAGCAGCGTAGAATGGGGGGGGGACAATGCAAATAGTCTTGGTAGCCATTTGATTAGATATTCAAGAGTCTTATGGCTTGGGGGTAGATGCTGTTTAGAAGCTTGGCTCTCCGGTACCGCTTGCCGTGCGGTAGCAGAGAGAACAGTCTATGACTAGGGTAGCTGGAGTCTTTAACATTTTTTAGGGCCTTCCTCTGACACCGCCTGGTATAGAAGTCCTGGATGGCAGGAAGCTTGGCCCCAGTGATGTACTGGGCCGCACACACTACCCTCTGTAGTGCCTTGTGGTTGGAGGCCGAGCAGTTGCCGTACCAGGCAGTGATGCAACCCGTCAGGATGCTCTCGATGGTGCAGTTGTAAAACCTTTTGAGGATCTGAGGACCTATGTCAAATATTTTACGTCCCCTGAGGGAGAATATGTTTTGTTGTGCCATCTTCATGACTATGTCTTGGTGTGCTTGGACCATGTTAGTTTGTTGATGTGGACGCCAAGGAACTTGAAGCTCTCAACCTGCTCCACTACAGCCCTATCGATGAGAATGGGGGCATTCTCGGTCCTGATTTTCCTGTAGTCCACAATCATCTCCTTTGTCTTGATCACGTTGAGGGAGAGGTTGTTGTCCTGGCACCACACGGCAAGGTCTCTGAACTCCTCCCTATAGGCTGTCTCATCGTTGTCAATGATCAGGCCTACCACTGTTGTGTCGTCAGCAAGCTTAATGATGGTGTTGGAGTCGTGCCTGGCCGTGCAGTCATGAGTGAACAGGGAGTACAGGAGGGGACTGAGCACGCACCCCTGAGGGGGGCGCCGTGTTGAGGATCAGCATGGTGGATGTGTTGTTACTTACCCTTACCACTTGGGGGCGGCCTGTCAGGAAGTCCAGGATCCAGTTGCAGAGGGAGGTGTTTAGTCCCAGTGTCCTTAGCTTAGTGATGAGCTTTGAGGGCACTATGGTGTTGAACGCTGAGCTGTAGTCAATTAATTGCATTCTCATATAGGTGTTCCTTTTGTCCAGGTGGGAAAGGGCAGTATGGATCTGTTGGGGCAGAATGCAAATGGGAGTGGGATAATGGTGTTGATGTGAGCCATGACCTGTCTTTCAAAGCATTATCTACAGACGTGAGTGCTATGGGTCGGTAGTCATTTAGGCAGGTTACCTTAGTGTTCTTGGGCGCAGGGACTATGGTGGTCTACTTGAAACATGTTGGTATTACAGACTCTGACAGGGAGAGTTTGAAAATGTCAGTGAAGACACTTGCCAGTTGGTCATGCTCGGAGTACACGTCCTGGTAATCCATCTGGCCCTGCGGCCTTGTGAATGTTGACCTGTTTAACCTGGGATATGTTGGACGCTAGCGTCCCACCTGGCCAAAAGCCAGAGAAAATGCAGAGCGCCAAGATCAAATATATTACTATAAAATATCAAACTTTCATGAAATCACACATGTAAGATACCAAATTAAAGCTACACAGCGAAAGCAAACAATGCTATTATCTGAGAGTAGCACCTCCGTAAACAAAGAGAGAAAACATATTTCAACCCTGCAGGCGCGACACAAAACGCAGATATAAAAATATAAATCATGCCTTACCTTTGACGAGCTTCTTCTGTTGGCACTCCAATATGTCCCATAAACATCACAAATGGTCCTTTTGTTCGATTAATTCCGTCGATATATATCCGAAATGTCCATTTATTTGGCGCTTTGATCCAGAAAAACACCAGTTCCAACTTGCGCAACGTGACTACAAAATATCTCAAAAGTTAACTGTAAACTTTGCCAAAACATTTCAAACTACTTTTGTAATACAACTTTAGGTATTTTGTAAAGTCAATAATCAATCAAATTGAAGACGGGATGATCTGTGTTCAATACAGGAAGAAAACAAACTGACGCTAACTTTCTGGTCACGCGCCTCTATCTAACAGTACCCTTGAAGTGACCCTCGTTTTGAACAGGACTGCTTCTTCATTCCACAAAGGAAAAACCTCAACCAATTTCTAAAGACTGGTGACATCCAGTGGAAGCGGTAGGAACTGCAAGAAGATCCCTTAGAAATCTGGATTCCCAATGAAAAACTATTGAATAGAGAGTGACTTCCTCTGGGTTTCGCCTGCTACATAAGTTCTGTTATACTCACTCACAGACATGATTCAAACTGTTTTAGAAACTTCAGAGTGTTTTCTATCCAAATCTACTAATAATATGCATATCTTATCTTCTGGGGATGAGTAGCAGGCAGTTGAATTTGGGCATGCATTTCATCCGGACGTGAAAATACTGCCCCGTCACCAAGAAGTTAAAGGTCTTACTCACATCGGCTGCGGAGAGTGTGATCACACAGTCATCCGGAACAGCTGATGCTCTCATGCATGTTTCAGTGTTGCTTGCCTCGAAGCGAGCATAGAAGTTATTTAGCTCATCTGGTAAGCTCGTGTCACTGGGCTGCTCTCGGCTGTGCTTCCCTTTGTAGTCTGTAATAGTTTGCAAGCCCTGCCACATCCGACGAGCATTGGAGCCGGTGTAGTACAATTCAATCTTAGTCCTGTATTGATGCTTTACCTGTTTGATGGTTCGTCGAAGGGCATAGCGGGATGTCTTATAAGCTTCCGGGTTAGAGTCCCGCTACTTGAAAGCGGTAACTCTACCGTTTAGCTCAGTGCTAATGTTACCTGTAATCCATGACTTCTGGTTGGGTTGTGTATGTACAGCCACTGTGGGGACGACTTCCTCAATGCACTTCTTGATAAAGCAAGTGACTGATGTGGTGTACTGCTCAATGCCATCTGAATAATCACGGAACATGTTCCAGTCTGTGCTAGCAAAACAGTCCTGTAGTTTAGCGTCTGCTTCATCTGACCACTTTTTTATTGACCGAGTCACTGGTGCTTCCTGCTTTACTATTTGCTTGTAAGCAGGAATCAGGAGGATGGAATTATGGTCAGATTTTCCAAATGGAGGGCGAGGGAGGGCTTTGTATGCGTCTCTGTGTGTGTAAAATGCCATTGAAGCCGGTGTTTGGAGGGTATATTGGCATGGGTGTTGCGGCATTGGTGTTGCGTGTCATCCTCCAAACACCGGCTTCGAGGGCATTAGCACTTTTAAACAACAGGTTACTAACATATTAAAATAATTATTGACACATGTTTTTTTTTTTTTTAAGCAGAGACACAGAGCTACAAAATGGTATATTAAACATTGGACTTTTAAGTTGATAAATTTGTAACCTCACTTTTGCGAAAATGGCCAATGTTTTGGTACCTACTGGCGAGCTCTTCTTTGTCTACAACCATTCAGCATCGATGACACACTCTTAAGCTTTAGCCCCACCCATCTCATTAAGAGTTGATCCGAGCGTTCTGTCCTAACAACAACAGTCAAGCACCCAATCTAACAGCTACTTCCAACCACAAATGAGAGAACAGCTCATTGACCATTTTACTCTGGTTAGGCTGTTTATATGTTGGTGACTGCAACTGTGCTGCTTGCAACAATTTACAACAATTTACAATGTTTACTGACACTGACCATATTCAACGGGTGTTGAGTGTTCATAAATTCGTCAGTTATTCTGCACTCTGGCACACTCAGACGAGAGTGCTCTGAAATCGGATTAGATAGCCAGAGCAAATTTACCAGCCAAGTCTATCAACAGTTGTTGCAGTTACATTCTTTTGTTAAGACATGTAGTTAGCTAAACAATGAACCATAATCCCAACTCATGACATTACTACCCTGCATGAATCTGCAGGTAGCTAACCAACCAGGTCCAACGCTAGCTACTGTAGCTAACATTAGGCTATAACTAGTAAAGTAAATGCCTTTGAGAAGTTAATAATAAGATCATACACGTAACAGTAGCTAGTGAGCCAGCCAGCGAACATTACAATTTAATTTGAAATGAAAACGACTTTGTCAAAATTAAAAACGTGTAATATCTGAAAATGTGTCTAGCTAGACTATCTTCTCCGTATACATCATGGATGGATGCCTCTCCCTGTCACGGATGCCATGGTTGCCCTTCGTTTGAAGATGTAATCCAGAGACATGTGTTTTCTCCATCTCCTTAGCTATCATACTCTAATTCCACTGATTTCAAATCTCAGTCCTCCAGAAAGTGGAAAGCAACACTTATGCAGTTCTACTATGTGATACATTTAAAAAAGCTGTGTTTGACAGGATTACCTACACATACTGACCAGCTCAAATAGACAGAAGAGTGCTATATGGCAGACCAATCCGAACTCATCTTTCGGCATATCCAGCCCACTCGTTATCTCAGCCAATCATGGCTAGCGAGAATGTTGCTCGCTTTTTCTGTGGCTAAACCAACTGGGCCCGTAATTGAACAATTGTATTCATATTTACAGATGGCATACAAGTCTGTTATTAACGCACATGAAAGTTCATGTTCCAACGCATTTTGATTAAAAAAGTTTACATTCAATTGGCTCTCCTGTGAAATAGTGACCCGCGACATTCACCTAGTTTCCTGAAACGATTCTCATATTTTCATTAAAAACGTTATTTTGGGCCTCCCGGGTGGCGCAGTGGTTAAGGGCGCTGCACTGCAGCGACTCTGGGTTCGCGCCCAGGCTCTGTCGCAACCGGCCGCGACCGGGAGGTCCGTTGGGCGACGCACAATTAGCCTAGCGTCGTCCGGGTTAGGGAGGGCTTGGCCGGTAGGGATATCCTTGTCTCATCGCGCACCAGCGACTCCTGTGGCGGGCCGGGCGTAGTGCGCGCTAACAAGGTCACCAGGTTTCCTCCGACACATTGGTGCGGCTGGCTTCCGGGTTGGATGCGCGCTGTGTTAAGAAGCAGTGCGGCTTGGTTGGGTGTGTTTCGGAGGACGCATGGCTTTCGACCTTTGTCTCTCCCGAGCCCATACGGGAGTTGTAGCGATGAGACAAGATAGTAACTACTAACAATTGGATGCCACGAAATTGGGAAAAAGGAAAAATCAACAAAAGGAAAAATAATGACACAAATTCTAATTTGGGTTGGTTTATGGAGTTGTGAAATAAGCCGTGTCCTTGTCTTCTACAAAGGATAGGAAAGGTTGTCAGATATTATAAAAAGTAATTGCAGATCCCCTAATGGAGTAGCGTATTTTCCCTAGCTCGAGATGTTGCATAACTTCCTTTATCCAATGGTTAAAAGTAGGATCCTTCCACTTAAATCGTATAAGACGTCTAGCTAGAAGAATAGTAAATGCCAGCATGTAAATTCCAAGAACTGTTTAGAGGGGCCTCCTGTGGTGACAATCCAAATAATGCAATGAAGGCATTATTATCAGTATCCCAGTATCTTAGAAAACGTCTCAAAAAATTGATATCCAGAAATCTGTCAATTTCGGGCATGTCCAAAATGTGTAATAGAAAAGAAAGGAGCCTGCTTACATCGGTCACGAGTGGGATCTATTTCTGGTCTAATCTTGCCTTTGACCAATGCAGCCGATTAACTATTTTAAATTGAATTACAACATGTCTTAGACATATAGATGAAGAATGTATTCTCTGAAGCATATTCTGCCACGTTTCATCTGTAAATTGTTCACCTAAATCCTCTTCCCATTGGTTCTTAAGGTTCTTAATAAGAGAGTACAGGGAATCCAGATTGTGTGAGTTTAACTTGTTATGGCTGCAATCCCAATATCGGGATAAGTGTCATCAACAACCGCTGAATAGCACAGCGCTACATACAATAAATATTACTATAAATATTTATATTCATGAAATCACAAGTGCAATATAGGAAAACACAGTTTAGCCTTTTGTTAATCCACCTGTCGTGTCAGATTTTGAAATGATGCTTTACAGCGAATGCAATCCAAGCGTTTGTGTAAGTTTATCGATCGCACAATAAAACATTAAGTACACTTAGAAAATCAGAAAAGCAATCAAATTAATCGTTTACCTTTGATGATCTTCGGATGTTTTCAATCACGAGACTTCCAGTTACACAACAAATGTTCCGTTTGTTCCGTAAAGATGATTTTTATATCCAAAATACCTCTGTTTGTTTGTCGCGTTATGTTCAGAAATCCACAGGAAAGAGCGCTCACGACAACGCAGACAAATTCCAAATAGTTTCCATAATATCCACATAAAACATGTCAAACGTTTTTTATAATCAATCCTCCAATTTTAAAATATATAACCGATAATATATCAACCGCAAATGTCTTTCACAGTAGGAGAGGGGAAAACAATGGCTGTCCAAATTCTGTTTCGTAAGCAAAACTCATGTGACCACTTGACGCGATGTTATCGTTCTGGCTCATTTGTCAAAATAAAAGCCTGAAACTATGTCTGAAGACTGTTGACACCTTGAGGAAGCGATAGGAAAAGGAATCTTGTTCATATCCCTTTAAATCCAGCAAAGCGAGGCTATGGAACATGAAGTTTTCAAAATAGGAGCCACTTCCTGTTTTGATTTTCCTCAGGGTTTCGCCTGCAATATCAGTATATATACTCTCAGACAATATTTTGACAGTTTTAGAAACTTTAGAGTGTTTTCTATCCAATACTAATAATAATATGCATATATTAGCAACTGAGACTGAGGAGCTGGCCGTTTACAATGGGCACCTTTTCATCCAAGCTACTCAATACTGCCCCTGCGGCCATGAAGTTAATAATGTATAGATCAAGATTACCCCCCCCTTTGATATAAGGGTTCACTTTAAAAAGAGAATATAGAAAGGAGGAAGGTGGGCGTGATGGGAAGTTACTGGAGTATGAAGATACAAAACTACGCAATTGCAGGTATCTAATGAAATGGGATCCAGGAATTAAACTTTTGTACTAACTTTTCCAAAGATGAAAAATCCTTACCAATGTACAAGTCGTTCAGTGAGGAGATCCCTTTTCCAGACCAGAAATGAAACGCACGGTCTAATACTGATGGAGAGAATGTATGGTTCTTTAATAATGGGGCAGAAGTTGAAAGTTCACCGAGATCAAACGATTGCCTGAACTGTTTCCAGATTTCTAGAGAAATCCCACCTGTGGACGTCGGGCCCTCATACCACCCTCATGGAATCTGTTTCTGACCGTTTGAGCAGACACATGCACATTTATGGCCTGCTGGAGTAATTTTGCAGGGCTTTGGTAGTGCTCCGCCTGCTCCTCCTTGCACAAAGGCGGAGGTAGTGGTCCTACTGCTGGGTTGTTGCCCTCCTACGGCCACCTCCACGTTTCCTGATGTACTGGCCTGTCTCCTGGTAGCGCCTCCATGCTCTGGACACTACGCTGACAGACACAGCAAACCTTCTTGCCACAGCTCACATTGATGTGCCATCCTGGATGAGCTGCACTACCTGAGCCACTTGTGTGGGTTGTAGACTCCGTCTCATGCTAACACTAGAGTGAAAGCACTGCCAGCATTCAAAAGTGACCAAAACATCAGCCAGGATGCATAGGAACTGAGAAGTGGTCTGTGGTCACCACCTGCAGAACCACTCCTTTATTGGGGGTGTCTTGCTAATTGCTTATAATTTCCACCTGTCTATTCCATTTGCACAACAGCATGTGACATTTATTGTCAATCAGTGTTGCTTCCTAAGTGGACAGTTTGATTTCACAGAAGTGTGATTGACTTGGAGTTACATTGTGTTGTTTAAGTGTTCCCTTTATTTTTTTTTAGCAGTGTATTTTGTTAGAAAGATAGGAATACATTGAAGTAAGTATAAAAGCTTGAGTAATACATTAGTTTTAACAATGCTAATTCTTCCCGGCCAAAGAAAGAGAAAGTAAATCCCGCCGTTCAAGATCCTGTTTCAGGCGGAGTATCAAGGGAGGGAAATTGGCGTTATAGAGATCTTTTAAATTGTGCGTGACCCAAATTCCCAAATATGTCTGTGTAGTCACTCTGAAGGGCACATAGCTAAAATAAGTTTGCATGGCAGAAAGATTAATAGGCACCAATTCTGTTTTTTGTAGATTAACTTTATAATGAGGTGCGATTTCACATGGCAAAGAAAATGTGCTCTTTCGTCAGGACACTATTGTTCAGAGGAGCTAGCCAACAGCACAGCTAACACAATCACTTTAAACTGAAGCTGGAAAGACTGCAAACTTTGTTTTACCTTCTTTCTATTGGCATTTCTTTGTATATACCCATAAAAATGATGCCAGCTGATTTATGATTTGGACTGGCTGAGAAACGCTGCCTGCCTGTCTGTCGCAGTCCCGACTCCCGAACGTTCATTACTATGGGACAGCTGGAGATAGAATTTGAATATCGAAACAATGTTAAAAATGTCGGAGAGAGACAGCAAGGTCTATACAAATCTCCGCTGTTGAAAACGAAATGTTAGTCGAAAAGAAATGTGAGATAATGTCTAGATGCTTTTATAGTGGAGATCAAGTTTATAAATTGCCTGGCTGGGCTGATGAGACAGTGGATTGCGCAGTCAGATGGAACTAGGTAAATAGGCATTTTAACGTCGTAGATTTAGCCGGTGGTAACTTGTGGAATAGACACCGGCTGGAATGCGGCTTTAACCAATCAGCATTCAGGATTTGCACCACCCATTGTATAACATTTAACAAACCACTCCCTAACACCTCAAGTAGGTTTTAACATTCACCATACCTTTATTCACTATACTATCATGGACATCCAGACAGAATACAACAGAGTGTGCAGGTGTGCCGCATGCTCTCATGAAACCATGTTAGCCTATTAGAGGGAATATTTACAATCTGAACATGGGTTTTGACCTCCCTCTGTCCATCCCTCTCCAGTTACAAGGAGCTCTGGAGGAGCTGGATGAAGACGACCAGTGTTATGACTTCCGGCGGGAGCGAATCACAGTGCACCGCGTGCACCTCTACTTCCTGCAGTACGAGTACACGCCCACCGGTGACGACACGGACGTCACACTGGTCGCACAGCTCTCCATGGACAGGTGAACACTCACCTTATAGCTCTGACCCTACTGGCCTTTGG
Source organism: Oncorhynchus clarkii lewisi (assembly GCF_045791955.1). Classification (NCBI taxonomy): domain Eukaryota; kingdom Metazoa; phylum Chordata; class Actinopteri; order Salmoniformes; family Salmonidae; genus Oncorhynchus; species Oncorhynchus clarkii. The sequence goes on from NC_092172.1 coordinate 5,562,987, forward strand.
TTTACTAGTTATTGGAGATGTGAGCTTGAATTCATTATCACGTTATGGCTAATCAGGAGGGCACCTCTCCACAAATACGATTTGTATTTTGCTTATTTCTCTACTTCTTCCTCTTCCCCCTTCTCCATATTTTCTTCTCTACTTCCACCACTGCTTTTACTATCATTATACATGCTTGTGATACTATACTACTCTGTTTGTAATTTATGTCATCTCTATTTCTCTCAGGTTACAGATGCTGGAGGCCATATGTAAGCACTGGGAAGGCCCTATCAGCCTGGCCTTGTACATGTCAGACGCCGAGGCCCAACAGTTCCTGCGTTACGCCCAGGCCTCCGAGGTGCTGAAGAACCGTAAGAACGTGGGATACCATATCGTTTACAAGGAGGGACAGTTCTACCCTGTCAACCTGGTGAGAAATGTGGCCCTGAGGAACGCCAACACACCTTATGTGTTCCTGGCAGACGTGGACTTCCTGCCCATGTACGGCCTCTATGATTACCTCAGGTGAGTCGTAGTTCTTCCCAAAGATGTTCCATCATAAACATAGACAGAACACTGGCTGGGATTTTTTATTTATTTTTGTCATTTAGCAGCCATTTTAATCCAAAGAAATGTACAGACAACATATGTATGATGTTCATATATGGCCCATGTGGGAGTCGAGCCCACAGCTAAGGTGTTGCCAGCAATGCATTCCTACCAACTAGTGGCAGCTGTGGCTCTAGCTGATGAAGAGTATTCATTGTAAATGAATGGTTTCTCTATCGTACCCCCACAGAAAGTCAGTGGTCCAGTTAGACATGGCCAACACTAAGAAGGCTCTGGTGGTAGCAGCCTTTGAGACTCTGCGCTACCGCCTATCCTTTCCCAAATCCAAAGCCGAGCTGCTCTCCATGCTGGACATGGGGACCCTCTACACCTTCAGGTACACCAGCACTAACAGCTCACCCCATTGGTCAATCTGGCTTGTAGATCAGGAGGTTTGAATGGCCCTTCTGAAATAGACCCAGATGACATAACTTGGAACAGCCATCCTGATGTTGATACTATGTTTGTTACATTGATACATTGAAGTCATTTGATAATATATACGGTACCAGTCAAAGGTTTGGACACACCTACTCATTCCAGGGTTTTTCTTTATTTGTAATATTTTCTGCATTGTAGAATAATAGCGAGGACATCAAAACTATGAAATAACACATGGAATACTGTAGTAACCAATTTTTTATTTATTTGTTAAACAAATCAAAATATACTTTATTTTTGAGATTCTTCAAAGCAGCCACCCTTTGCCTTGATTACATATTTGCACACTCTTGGCATTCTCTCAATCAGCTTCATGAGGTAGTCACTTGGAATGCTTTTCAATTAACAGGTGTGCCTTGTTAAAAGTTCATTTGTGGAATTTATTTCCTTCTTAATGCATTTCAGCCAATCAGTTGTGTTGTGACAAGGTTGGGGTGATATACAGAAGATTGCTCTATTTTGTAAAAGACCAAAGTCCATATTATGGCAAGAACAGCTCAAAAAAGCAAAGAGAAATGACAGTCCATCATTACTTTAAGATATTAAGGTAGAAAGTACACTTTAGAAAATCCCTAGGTGTGTCCAAACTTTTGACTGGTACTGTATCAAAATAGCATACAGAAATACCTTATTTACATAAGTATTCAGATCCTTTGCTATGAGACATCCTGTTTCCATCGAGTCCACCTGTTTTAAATTCAATTGATTGAACATGATTTGGAAAGGCACACACACACACACCTGTCTATATAAGGTCCTACAGTAGACAGTGCATGTCAGAGCAAAAACCAAGCCATGAGGTCGAAGGAAGTGTCCGTAGAGCTCCAAGACAGTATTGTGTCCAGGCACAGACCTGGGGAAGGGTACCAAAACATTTCTGCAGCATTGAAGGTCCCCAAGAACACAGTGGCCTCCATCATTCTTAAATGGAAGAAGATTGGAACCCCTAACACTCTTCCTAGAGCTGGCCACCTGGCCAAACTGAGCAATCGGGTGAGAAGGGCATTGGTCAGGGAGGTGACCAAGTGCAATCTCTGTGGAGATTGGAGAACCTTCCAGAAGGACAACCATCTCTGCAGCACTCCACCATTCAGGCCTTTATGGTAGAGTGGCCAGACAGAAGCCACTCCTCAGTAAAAAGCCACTTGACAGCCCACTTGGAGTTTGCCAAAAGGCAACTAAAGGACTTTCAGACCATGAGGAACAAGATTATCTTGTCTGATGAAACCAAAATTTAACTCTTTGGCCTGAATATCAAGTATCACGTCTGGAGGAAACCTAGCACTTTCCCTACGGTGAAGCATGGTAGTGGCAGGGACTAGGAGACAAGTCAGGGTGGAGGGAAATATAAACAGAGCAAAGTACAGAGAGATCCTTGATAAAAACCTGCTCCAGAGCACTCAGGACCTTAGACTGGGGCAAAGGTTTACCTTCCAACAGGACAACGACTAAGCACACAGCCAAGACAACGCAGGAGTGGCTTCGGGACAAGTCTCGGAATGTCCTTGAGTGGCCCAGCAAGAGCCCAGACTTGAACCCGATCTAACATCTCTGGAGAGATCTGAAAATTGCTGAGCAGCGATGCTCCCCATACAACCTGAAAGAGCTTGAGAGGATCTGCGGAGAACAATGGCAGATACTCCCCAAATACAGGTGTTCCAAGCTTGTAGCGTCATACCCAAGAAGACTCGATGCTATAATCGCTTCCAAAGGTGCTTCAACAAAGTACTGTTTAAAGGGTCTGATTACCTATGTAAATGACAAACATGTTTTTGCTTTGTCATTATGAGGTATTGTGTACAGATTGATGAAAAAAAACTAAAGATTTAATCCATTTTAGAATAAGTCTGTAACGTAACAAAATGTGGGGGAAAAGTCAAGGGGTCTGAATACTTTCCCAAATGCACTTAATGCAATCTTGTTCAAAACTATTACTAACACACCTGCACACTTCTCTTTCTCCTTGCCTTCCCCAGGTATCACGTTTGGACCAAGGGCCATGCTCCTACCAACTACGCCAAGTGGCGGACAGCCACCACGCCCTATAAGGTGGAGTGGGAGGCGGACTTTGAGCCCTATGTAGTGGTGAAGCGGGACTGCCCTGAGTATGACCATCGCTTTGTGGGCTTTGGCTGGAACAAGGTCTCCCATATCATGGAGCTGGATGCACAGGTACAGTATGGAGGATAATGGTGGGGAGTTAAAATATAATATATTTATTTTCCTCCAGTACACATTATCACACCACAGTACATTTGCACACATTGGGTAGACCAAACAACCATAGCAGACAAGAGGGGCAGACAAAGAGATGTAGTTAAAGTCTGCATATGCTCATCTGTTTATGGCTTGTTGAGAAGAAAAATGTTTGTTAAAGTTATTGTTCACATTTTATCCTCAGACTCTACTCCCAAATAATCTGCACATAATAACTCCTTTTAAATTTAATTCAAAACCTCAACTCATCTTTGGAATTCAGTTAAGGTTATGCTAATGATTAGAACAGATTTGATTCGCAGTAGACCCCTGTTATTAGGTTTAATGCTTTCGCTAAGTCAGGAATAATAGCTATTGTAATGGCCCATAAATCAAAGTCGAGCCGTGACATTTCAGTGTTCAGCACCTCAGAGCAACGAACGTGACTTTGTTTCTCGAGTCTTAAATTATTCAGTCACAGCCGGGACTGCAGATGAGTATTAGCTACGTAGCTAAAATGTGTTGCCTGTTGTACATGGACCGTGTCCAATAAACAAATAAAATAAAACCCGTTTTCACCCCTTTCCCACCCCCCAGGAGTACGACCTGATGGTTCTGCCCAATGCGTTCATGATCCACATGCCACACGCACCCAGCTTCGACATCTCCAAGTTTCGCTCCAGCCCGGGCTACCGCTACTGCCTGCAGACCCTGAAAGAAGAGTTCCACCAAGACCTGTCCCGGAAGTACGGCGCAGCCGCCCTCAAGTACCTCACTGCTCAGAGGAACATCTAAACCAGGACTCCCAAGGGCCCCTGGGCTCCATATCTAGGGCCCCAACGGCCCCACTGGCCCCCATGCTCTTCCCTGGCAAGTCTGAAGGGGTTTGGGAATATTGGTAACTATCCTCCAATATCTCGACTAATCTTGGATATCAAGATGGAGCTTTAAAGTCTTGTAGAAATTTCTGGAGATGTGTTAAACTTTCTGGTGTGGTTTGGGCTGGGATGACCCACCCAACTATGCTAGAATGGATTATGGCCCAAACTGGAATAAAAAAAAATGAACCAAACAGAACAGACATGACAGTTGTCGCAAGATGTTGGGCTCACTGGGAAGACGTTCCTCTGAGAGGGATGAGTGGTTAACTGCTTTAAGTCTGGGAGTAAGTGACGATTATCATGATTTGTTCTGACAATCAGGGCCTTTTCTGAGGAAAATACATTTCAAAGCGATATGACCACATGGGATATCTGTACCTGGAACTCAAGGACAGGACATTTGGGAAACACAGAACTGAAAGAAAGGGAAGTTGCATCTTCCCTGGTCTCTTCAAGGGGACGAATCGGAATCACGTTCGGAGTGACTAATCGAACTGGATAAACGTTTAAGCCTTATAATTTTCCATTATATTTAATAAGATATTTAATGATATCAGTATTTTTCTCAATGTAAATGATTAGCAATTAATAACAAACAAATATGGCATATATATGTTTTGATTATGATGTTGCATTATAATTACATTCTATATCCTTTCTCTATTTTTGGGCCCCCCTGAAAGGAAAGAGTATGTCCTTGTTTGAAAGCCTCTGAAGGCTTGAGCGGGGAGAATAGCCAGGCATCATGGTTAAACTGGACATTGTGTATGTGTATGCACTCACTGACTAAATGAGCTGCTCACTAAGTCACCATGCTATGTCATACTACATTCTTACCACTCAATGTCATATACTTTTCTCTTTCCTCTACATCATACTAATATCATCATGCATCAAAATAATATATACATACAGTATCAGTCAAAAGTTTGGCCACACATACTCATTCAAGGGTTTTTCTTTATTTTGACTATATTCTACATAGTAGAAGAATAGTGAAGACGTTAAAACTAGGAACCAGCACATATGGAAACATGTAGTAACCCAAAAAGTGTTAAACAAATCAAAATATATTTGATATTTCAGATTCTTCAAAGTAGCCAGACTTTGCCTTGATGACAGCTTTGCACACTCTTGGCATTCTCTCAACCAGCTTCATGAGGTAGTCACCTGGAATGCATGGAGGAAGGGGAATAATTTAGGTGTACCTAATTTGTGGAATAAATGTTCTTCTTAATGCGTTTGAGCCAATCAGTTGTGACAAGGTTGGGGTGGTATACAGAAGATAGCCCTATTTGGTAAAAGAAAAGTTCCATATTATGGAAAGAACAGCTTAAATAAGCAAAGAGAAACAACAGTCCACCATTACTTTAAGATATGAAGATCAGTCAATCGGGAATATGTCAAGAGGTTTGAAAGTTTCTTCAAGTGCAGTCACAACAAACATCAAGCGCTATGATGAAACGGCACTCATGAGGACCGCCACAGGAAAGGAAGACTCAGAGTTACCTCTGCTGCAGAGGATAAGTTCATTAGAGTTAACAGCCTCAGAAATTGCAGCCCAAATAAATGCTTCACAGAGTTCAAGTAATAAGACACATCTCAACATCAACTGTTCAGAGGAGACTGTGAATCAGGCCTTCATGGTTGAATTTCTGCAAAGAAACCATTACCAAAGGACACCAATTAGAACACGAGACTAGCTTAGACCAAGAAACACGAGCAAAGGACATTAGACGGGTGGAAATCTGTCCTTTGTTTTTTCTTTGTTTTCAACGCTGTGTTTTTGAGAAACAGAGTAGGTGAATGGATGATCTCTGCATATGTGGTTCCCATCGTGAAGCATGGAGGAGGAGGTGTGAGGGTGCTTTGCTGGTGACACTGTCGGTGATTTATTTAGAATTCAAGGCACATTTAACCAGCATGGCTACCACAGCATTTTATAGTGATACGCCATCCCATCTGGTTTGCGCTTTCATTTGTTTTGCAATAGGACAATGACCCAACACACATCCAGGTTGTGTAAGGGCTATTTGACCAAGAAGAAGAGTGATGGAGTGCTGCATCAGATGACCTGGCCTCCACAATCACCTGACCTCAACCCAATTGAGATGGTTTGGGATGAGTTGGACTGCAGAGTGAAGGAAAAGCAGCCAACAAGTGCTCAGCATATGTGGGAACTCCTTCAAGACTTTTGGAAAAGCATTCCATGTGAAGCCGGTTGAGAGAATGCCAAGTGTGCAAAGCTGTCATCAAGCCGAAGGGTGCCAACTTTGAAGAATCTAAAATCTATTTTGATTTGCTTAACAAATGATATGCTTTTTTTGTTGTTTACTTCATCATCTCACGTGTGTTATTTAATCGTTTTGATGTCTTCACTATCATTCTACAATGTAGAAAATAGTCAAATAAAGAAAAACCCTTGAATGAGTAGGTGTGTCCAATCTTTTGACTGGTACCGAATAGGTGTCAATATTAAGATTTTTGTTTTTCCTTCTGCATATATTTATCCCCTCTAAGCCAAATATGCACCCAACTTCAGTCAAAAATACAAGTCACCACTGATTGGGACCATCGCAAACAGACCCCCAAAAAATCAAAATAGCAACAACAAAAAAGCATCTCGCCAGAAATGCAATGGCTGAAAATAAACGGCCTGTTGTTGAATTGTTAACAATCACTACAGAAATGCCATGAGCGATTGGAGCATTACCAGTGCCATGTCGAGATGAGTAATACACTGTATGCTATGTGCCATCTACTGTAACAAACCTTGTCATCTACCAAACAAGCCGTTCTCCTTTTACGATGAACCTTTCCCCTTTTCTTTAAAACTTCATTCCTTTTTCTATTGACCCATTCCTTGTTTTTTTTCCGTATACCATCAGGAAACCCACTTCTGTTCTCACAAACCATCCCTTCTTTCTCTAATCCCAACCCCTTCCTAAATCTCTATATGCTACTACTACTGTTTTGAACTCTATAGTACACATAATCCATGGGACAACCGGGCAGTAACAAATCAACCTTTCAACCCCAATGAACCTACCACTCCAAATGCCAAATAATAGGTAAACGCCTAAAGTCACGAGAAACGGCACAAGTGTTCAAGCCTATTTGCTACTGTAATGACTTTGTAATGACTGAATGGTTACATATAATGCCACTATGGGGTCGGCACATACAAGACAACTATGGGATGGGCACATACCCTGCATCGTTACTATGGGTTAGGTATATACACAGCTGCCATTCAATTGGCTACCAAGGAATGGATCAAGACACCACCTCTCCCTGCCACCTTCCATGCCTCCCACAACCCCTGTCGACTGTTCTGAGTGCAGTAAATGCTAGTGCCTTTGCTGTATTGTGTAACTGGATATTGATTGTACTGCTGTACGTTACCAATGGGGCCTGAGGATAGTCAGGCACTCTATTTATTATTGTCGACTCAAATCAATCATATTTTTCTATGTCGGGGACAAAGTGCTTTAAATAAATATGCCCTTTTTCAACCAGTTTGTCTGAGGTTTGTCTCCATTGGAACATAAGTGGAACGGATTGAAGGATATGGTATCACGACTATAAGTGTGGAGTTATATACACATTATTTATTTTCAGAGTTAATTGGTTTTAAAACATCAAGGATTCTCCCCTCATTAATGTTTTTATATGGAGACATAATGTCTGCAATGACTTCACACACACACACACACACACACACACACACACACACACACACACACACCACCAAAGAGGGAAAACAAAACAAATTGTAATTCTCTGTCAGCTGTTTGTTATCTTCTGTGACATTTATTACCAGCCTGAAAATTGAATTGTCTCTTGTAGATGTACTGCTTGTCTTAAGGAAATAATCGGCCGCCAGGCAGGCAGTTTTCTTTCACCAAAAAATAGAATAAAAATAGTTTAGCATTTCTTCATATCCACTTTCCCATCTCCGATATCTTCAGAAAGAACTGTGGCATGATTATAGTAATCTGTGAAAACAGTTGTGTGTCACTCCACTGCATAAGCAATAAAAAGTCTGATATTTTCACATTACAAAAGGTAGAATGGATCACCGAGATGATCTATTAATGGGCATTCACTCACAGAAGGCACAACTAATCTGCAAATCATCATCACCTAAGTATGACATGAATTGCTGAATACGGATCATTCAAAGATTAGTGGGAAAAAGTCAAATACAAATGATATACTTACACTAAACATTTAAAAAACTTTGTAACAGGGGCCATTGTCGAACTAAAAGACTAGACATAATGCAATAAAGTATCTGTATTTTCCTTACGAGAACGAAAAACGATAGATTGGGCTGATCTAGCATAGAGCTACAGTGTCGTTAATGGCCTTTTCAAGGAGCCACATCAGACAAGTCCTATCAAACCATTAGACTGATACATTAGGTATTCACAATTAAAAAATGAATTATCTTCAATTACATTTCTTGACCTTTTAATGATCCTGGTAGTGATAACCAGCTTAAAGACTTGTTTGACCTCTCAACATATACAGGGACAAGTTGTTCTGAAGTTCTTCCAAGCCGATTGGAGGGAAGAGATGTAGGGCATCTTGAATGGATGCGATGCTTCTTTCAAATTGAATTAAACACTTTATGTAAACCCTCTTTGTATGGACAAATTTACACCACCCTCACTTTCTCCTTCCCTCCATCCGTCCCTCCTTTCCTTCCTCCCCCTCTCTTATCTGCTGGCTAATAATGGAGTAATTGCTGGATGTGGTCCTTTATGACGTTATGAATCATCTCGCCCACTGCACACATTAGACGGGCCTGACACAAGCACTCTTAATATAACAGGAGGTCACATAAGACCAACCACGTAGAGGCGTACTGGAAGCTTCTCAAGAGGAGAGGCAGCAACATAAAGCTTCAAAAAATCCAGCAGAGGAATGTACTCTTGCTTTACATTGAATTTCAGATAGGTGTTTATGAAAACGCTGACTCTATTTGGTTGTTCAAACCTGCTCTAATTTGTGATTCATGAATGGCTGGCAAAATTGGTTTGTTTCTAGTTATGAAATGCTCGACGTGGAAGCACGGAGGTGAGCTTGAGCGCTATATTTTTTTACCCATGTTTGTTTAGACTCCTTTTGTTTTTGTTCCATTTGCTTTGCAGAAGCTTAAACCGTGTGCTAGGCTAGATATATTTAGAAAGAGTTGAGCCTTTGTGCTCCAAACAGACACAATCTGGAGTTACACAACAGTTTCTAAGATTGCCTATCAATTTACAAAGAGAAGGAAATGATTCAAAGTGTTGCAAATGAGTTGGATGATGTGATCAATGATGTTCTGTTTTAGATATATTTTCCCCCAGTTTCCAACAAACAAAGGGGTCAACAATAAAGTTAGCAAACTGTAAACTTGGAAAATCTAGAGGGTAAGCAGCAAGATTCGCCTGAGGGCAATTTTTTTTAAATTATGATAATTTTTACACTGCAAATTGATCTCAAATAAGCCCAAAATAGATTTGAAAATAGTAACGTCATACCTTGATTATCTTGAGACACGATCATATATGTCTCTTTTTTTTAAAATGTGTGGGAATACTTGGGAACAGATTTCCTTAATTAAAGGAATTTTGGTGATTTTATAGTATTTTTTTGTACAAACAACTGCCTATATAGATAGGCCCAAGCAAGTCTCTAATTATTGGTGTCCTTTAGGAGTTGTTTCTTTGCAGCAATTTGACAATGAAGGGCTGATTCACACAGTCTCCTCTGAACAGTTGATGTTGAGATGTGTCTGTCTGTTACTTGAACTCTGGGAAACATTTATTTGGGCTGGAGTTTCTGAGGCTGGTGACTAATGAACTTATCCTCTGCAGCAGAGGTAACTCTGGGTCTTCCTTTTCTGTGGCGGTCCTCATGAGAGACAGGTTCATCATAGCACTTGAGGATTTTTGCAACTGCACTTGAAGACATTTTCAAAGTCCTTGAAATGTTCAGTATTGACTGACCTTCATTTCTTAAGGTAATGATGGCCTGTCATTTCTCTTTGCTTATTTGAGCTGTTCTTGCCATAATATGGACTAATATGGTATTTTCCCAAATAGGGATGTCATCTGTGTACCACCCCTACCTTGTCACAACACAACTGATTGGCTCAAACGCATTAAGAAGGAAATAAATTCCACAAATGAACTTTTAACAAGGCACACCTGTTAATTGAAATGCATTCCATGTGACTACCTCATGAAGCTGGTTAAGAGAATGCTAAGAGTGTTTAACACTGTCATCAAGGTCAAGGGTGGCTACTTTGAAAAATGTCAAATATCAAATATATTTTGATTTGTTGAACAATTGTTTGATTACCTCATGATTCCATATGTGTTATTTCATAGTTTTGATGTCTTCACTATTATTCTACAATGTAGAAAATAGCAAAAATAAAGAAAAACCCTGCAATGAGTAGGTGTGAACAATCGTTTGACTGGTACTGTATATAAACTCAGCAAAAAAAAGAAACATCCTCTCACTGTCAACTGCTTTTATTTTCAGCAAACTTAACATGTGTAAATATTTGAATGAACAAAACAAGATTCAACAACTGAGACATAAACTGAACAAGTTTCACAGACATGTGACTAACAGAAATTGAATAATGTCCCAGAACAAAGGCGGGGTCAAAATCAAAAGTAACAGTCAGTGTCTGCTGTGGCCACCAGCTGCATTAAGTACTGCAGTGCATCTCCTCCTCATGGACTGCACCAGAATGAATGTCCAGTTCTTGCTGTGAGATGTTACCCCACTCTTCCACGAAGGGGGGGGGGTGTCGTGTCCCTAGCCCTCACCATCCGATCCATGTCTCAGATGTGCTCAATGGGATTGAGATCCGGGCTCTTCGCTGGCCATGGCAGAACACTGACATTCCTGTCTTGCAGGAAATCACGCACAGAACGAGCAGTATGGCTGGTGGCATTGTCATGCTGGAGGGTCATGTCAGGATGAGCCTGCAGGAAGGGTACCACATGAGGGAGGAAGATGTCTTCCCTGTAATGCACAGCGTTGAGATTGCCTGCAATGACAACAAGCTCAGACCGATGATGCTGTGACACACCGCCCCAGACCATGATGGACCCCCCCACCTCCAAATCGATCCCACTACAGAGTACAGGCCTTGGTGTAACGCTCATTCCTTCGACGATAAACACGAATCCGACCATCACCCCATGTGAGACAAAACCCCAACTCGTCAGTGAAGAGCACTTTTTGCCAGTCCTGTCTGGTCCAGCGATGGTGGGTTTGTGCCCATAGGTGACTTTGTTGCCGGTGATGTCTGGTGAGGACCTGCCTTACAACAGGCCTACAAGCCCCAAGTCCAGCCTCTCTCAGCCTATTGCGGACAGTCTGAGCACTGATGGAGGGATTGTGCGTTCCTGGTGTATCTCGGGCAGTTGCTGTTGCCATCCTGTACCTGTCCCATAGGTGTGATGTTCGGATGTACCTATCCTGTGCAGGTGTTGTTACACGTGGGCTGCCACTGCGTGCTGTCTTAGGCATCTCACAGTACGGACACTGCAATTTATTGCCCTGGCCACCTCCTTGCAGCATGTCTATGGCACGTTCACGCAGATGAGCAGGGACCCCGGGCATTTTTCTTTTTGCGTTTTTCAGAGTCAGTAGAAAGGCCTCTTTAGTGTCCTAAGTTTTCATAACTGTAACCTTAATTGCCTACCGTCTGTAAGCTGTTAGTGTCTTAACGACCGTTCCACAGGTGCATGCTCATTAATTGTTTATGGTTCATTGAACAAGCATGTGAACAGTGTTTAAACCCTTTACAATGAAAATCTGTTATTTGTAAGTTATTTGGATTTTTAGGAATTCTCTTTGAAAGACAGGGTCCTGAAAAAAGGACATTTATTTTTTTGCTGAGTTTATATTATTTTACAAAACACTTTGGGGGTTCAATCACTTGCGGGCTGTTTTTTTTTCCCGTGGGCCACCTGTTGTCCACCCTTGATACAGTATGATTACTCTCTGTGTCATTTTGTGCCACAGTGCTGGCAGACAGTCCCAGACATGCGAGATGCCAAGGAGTACTGGAGATAGACCCATCAGGGGACAGAGTGGGTGGCACCAGTCTCATTATTGGTGTCAGCTGTGGGATCGATGTCCTACCTCAGAGTCTCCAAATAAAAATGAACTCCCACAACCGCCCCCCCTCCACACTCCTCTTCCACCGCTGCCTCCACTGAATCAATGGCAATAACCTCTCCCTCTCTTTATTTTCCCCTCCGTTTGGTCAATAAAGTGTCCCCTAACAATCCATCCCACTCTACTGTGATTGTGCCTCCCGGTTGGGGGAATGAAAATATACCTTTCATACTTTAAAGTCTTTATTGTCCTATCCTATAGAGATACTCTTATGGAGCAGACTATTTGTTTACTGGAGGATATTATTATATTTGTTTAGCGTGTTTCTGGAAGGTTTATTTTGTTACTTGATACCTGTAATTCCAGGCAATTTCTCTCCTCTAGGCTACCTGGATCAATATGGAGATGGGGTCAAAGGGCGCAGGTCGTGAGGGGTGGCGGTGGCATTTACAGTCATCAACAAGGGTCAGGAGAGCGTCTAGATCTATAGCGCCTTGTAATTGTTTTTCTCCAATTGGATTCTTGCAGCTAGAGCTGATTATGGATACAATGACTTGTTTATTGTTCTGAGGTTCAGTTCACTGATGCTTATGGACTCTGTTTTGTTTTGCACGCCTTGTACAAAATAATAAAATGCAGTACGACAGGATATTTCTTAAAGTAGCTCTTTATTAGCTAGCTATAACTGGCATGTTTACGTGTCTCATACCATGACCAACCGAAAATGACCTCACCACCTGGTTGGTCTTAACCAATCAATCGCAGTATGTGGCGGTAAAATGCATCCAATTACAATTCAGTATGTTTACACATATGAGATCCCACTTCTTTTAAAACAAAAATATATATATATTTTTTTTTACATATTCTAAATGTTCCTTTTGAATACATGCTCTGTAGTTTGAACTCAAGGTAAGTGACCATTTATACTGCATACTGCACCAACTAAATCAACATAACAGACTCTGAAAAAGAAGAAAAGAAGAAGAATTCTCAGTAACTCAGCTTTCACTCTAGCAATGAAATCTTAAAATTTCAAACAAATACAATACCAAAGCATTTCAAGTCAACTTTTCAAGAACAAGAACAATCAAGAACTCTTTTAGGGCAGCTATCCGCCTATACCTTTTGACATTTCACAGGTCTAGGACAGCCCTGGGCTTGACCTTTCTTCCTGACCTTGTGTGATATGATCCTGAGCATGCATGTTGTTGTCTATGCGCATGTTTTTCATGCATTTCCGTTTAGCTGACAACCTCCGGCTGCAGCTGCTGGTTGGTGCTGGGAAGGGTTGAGCGAAGTCTGCGGCTCATCAACAGCTGGGCTGGTGATTTGAAGTTGTCAACTGGAGTGTTGCGGTATTCAAGGAGACTGAGCCAGGGGTCTCTCTCGTCTGCTTTTGCTTTATCCATGAGTGATTTAGCAATCTGCAAGGATTTTTCAGCAAGGCCATTACTTTGAGAGTAATGCGGGCTTGTGGTGACATGTGAACTCCCGTGCTTTTGTGAAGGATTCAAACTCATTTGATTTGTAACAGGGGCCATTGTCAGACATTAAAGTCTCTACAATGCCGTGCCTAGCAAAGATTGCTTCCATGATTCTGTATCACAGCTGCAGATGTGGTGCTGTGAAGTTTGTCAAGTTTGAAGTATCTGCTGTAGTAGTCCACTGTTACGATGTAATCTTTGTTGTTCCACGACCTGTCAGGGTTGGTCTGGGATACAGTGAGGTAACATTGGCTCTTAGGTGTTTGAGGGGCGTTGTTCAAGACAGGTGGGGCATTTACCAACAATGTCCTCTATTTGTTTGGCCATTCTGGGCAAAAAGCAATTTTTCAGCATGGATCTTTGTCAAAATCTCTTCTCTGAGACTGGTAGGAATGATGATTTTCTCTCCTTTGAAAATAATTCAGTTGATCTGTGATAGTCCATCATGATGGTTCCATAACTTTGAGACAATCAGAGGGAATTTTCTCATCTCCTTAGGCCATCCATCCTGTATGACTTTCCTCAGTTGTGTGAGTTTTGTGTCCTTTTCTGTTTCTGCTATTTTTGTAGTTGAAGGATCATTCTATGTAGCTTTGGCGAGGCTTGCGGCTAGTGGTTTCTTTATGATTAACTCGAGGACCTTGTGGTTGGATTCCACAATGACTTGTCATCCATATACAGTGGGGAGAACAAGTATTTGATACACTGCCAATTTTGCAGGTTTTCCTATTTACAAAGCATGTAGAGGTGTGTATCAATTTGTATCATAGGTACACTTCAACTGTGAGAGATGGAATCTAAAACAAAAATCCAGAAAATCACATTGTATGATTTTTAAGTAATTCATTTTCATTTTATAGATTTTTTGATTTCACAGTCTGTGAGAGATTTGGAAGCGCTAGCCGATGGGCTTTCCTTCTTGCAGTAGCACTGCACCTACACCCACTCCTGGTTCTCTTGTGATCAAGTCTTTCACTCTCTGGAAAGCAATGTCTTGTTGCTTGTCCCAGAGGAACTCACTGGACTGCTTTAGCAGCTGACGCAGGGGTGCACTGGCTTGATTCCATTCGCTGTGAGAAGATGTCCGAAGTAGCTGACCTCTGTAGTGCAGACTGTGCTTCTCGGGGTTGAGCCGGACTCCTCTCTCGCGGGACCTTTGCAGCATTGCGCGAAGGTTTCTGTCGTGTTCCTCTTTGGTTCGACCACAGACAAGGATGTCGTCCACAATTGCCACAACTCCGTAGAGGCCTTCGTACACTTTGTTGATCCTTTGCTGAAACTCGTCTTGGGCTGAGATAATACTGAAAGTCAGGCGACGAAACCTGTAGCGTCCAAACAGTGTGTTGAATGTTGTGAGCTTAGATGACTCTTCTGTGAGCTTGATAGCCCAGTAGCCTGATCTGGCGTCCATGACACTGAAGTAGCGTGCTCCCGTTAGCTTGTGTGTGATGCCTTCTAGCGTCGGTAAAGGGTAATGGGGGCGTTTGATAGCCTTGTTCAAGTCTCTTGGGTCGAGACATACTCGGAGCTTGCCTGTGCGTGGTACTCTCCACCACCACTAACGCGTTTACCCAATCTGTCGGTTCTGTAACCTTGGTGACTATGTCAGATTGCTCCATGCTATCCAGCTCTTTCTTCAGACGGACACAGAGAGCAAGAGGAATCTTTCTCGGTGGGTAGACCACAGGGGTTGCGTCTGGGTCAAGGTGAATGTTACATTCTCCTGGGAATAATCCTATTCCTGTAAAAACATCAGCAAACTCCTCCATTTTCAGTCTCTACTGGTGCTGTCACTGATAAAATTAGCTTAATGAGGTCCATGTCTAAACATGCTTTAAGACCTAGCCCTGCAGGTGCTCTAGTGTCAACAACGTAAAAGTCCAACATGTGCATGTGCCTTTTACTAGGAGCTGTTCACCACCATAACCAGTCAGTCAGTCTGCGCGTGGTGGGCTGTAGCTCGCACTCAGATGTCAAGCTGCAGCAGTTGTTCAGAGGAATAATGCAATATCAGTATTTTACTCTTTGATTGACATTTTATCTTCACTCACTGTGTGTACTGTTTTTTGCATGGTAAGCTCTGCACACTTTTGCAAAGTAAACCCATTTCCCACATTTAGTACACTGTTTGCCTTTAGCTGGGCAATTTCCCTGTTCGCCATGTACTTTGTATCCACAATATCCACATGTTTTGGGGCTTTTTGAGTCTGCTCTGTTTTGGAGTTCTGTCTCTCCCAGTTCTGAAGTGCGCTCTCTAGCCACCGGAGGTGTCTTTTGATGTCTGCCTGACTGCCTGCACTCCTTGTTCACGTGATGCGCTCGTGCTGCAGCCCAAAATGCTTTTCATCTGAACCTGTGCTAGCTCGTGAGCTCTGGCTATGTCGATAGCTTTGTCCTGCATTAGCTCAGAACCAACATTCAAAAGTTTCTCACTCGAGGTGAGTGTATTCCAAATACAATACGGTCCCTGACTTATCCTTGTTTGCATAATCACAGTCTTTCACAAGCAGACACAGCTCCGTCACAAACTGTTCAAACGATTCGCTAGCTCCCTGTACTTTCTCATGGAATTTGTACCTAGCGAAAATCCTATTGGTCTTCGGCACAACATATGCTTCAAAACGATCGTAGTATGCTTTCAGTACCTTTGATTCAGCCTCGGTAAGTGTCCATGTGTTGTAAATATCCAGAGGAGCAGGTAGCTGTGCTTTTCCTCTTCCCCTCTTTCCTTCAGAGGACCCGTGAACATTAGCTCCACATGCTGTTTGAACTTACGCCATGCATCGGGTAAGTTTGTAGACTCCCAGTCCATTCGAGGTGAAGGAACTCCATCTTTTAGTCCTTTCACTCTGACACCATGTCTTGTTTTGCACGCTTTGTACAAAATAATCAAATCCAGTACGACAGGATATTTCTGAGCGTAGCTCTTTGTTAGTTAGCTATGACTGGCATGTTCACATGTCTCATACCATGATCAACAGTAGATGACCTCACCACCTGGGTGGTCTTAACTAGAGGTCGACCGATTATGATTTTTCAACGCTGATACCGATTATTGGCCGATTCTTTTTATTTGTAATAATGACAATTACAACAATACTGAATGAACACTTATTTTAACTTAGTATAATACATCAATAAAATCTATTTAGCCTCAAATAAATAATGAAACATGTTCATTTAAATAATGCAAAAACAAAGTGTTGGAGAAGAAAGTAAAAGTGCAGTATGTGCCATGTAAAAAAGCTAACATTTTAAGTTCCTTGCTCAGAACATGAGAACATATGAAAGTTGGTGGTTCCTTTTAACATGAGACTTCAATATTCCAAGGTAAGAGGTTTTAGGTTGTAGTTAATATACAGTAGTATTTATAGGACTCTCTCTCTCTATACCATTTGTATTTCATATACCTTTGACTATTGGATGTTCGTATAGACACTATAGTATTGCCAGTGTAACAGTATAGCTTCAGGTCCCTTTCCTCGCCCCTACCTGGGCTCGAACCAGGAACACATCGACAACAGCCACCCTCGAAGCAGCGTTACCCATAGCTCCACAAAAGCCGCGGCCCTTGCAGATTAAGGGGAATAACTACTCCAAGTGTCAGAGCGAGTGACGTTTGAAACGCTATTTGCGCACACCCAGCTAACTAGCTACCCATTTCACATTGGTTACACCAGCCATTAGGCTGATAGGCTTGAAGTCATAAACAGCGCTGTGCTTGTGAAGAGCTGCGGGTAAAACGCACGAAAGTGCGGTATGAATGAATGATTACAAGCCTGCTGCTGCTCAGTCAGACTGCTCTATCAAATCAGACTTAATTATAACATAATAACACACAGAAACACGAGCCTTTGGTCATTAATATGGTCGAATCCGGAAACTATAATTTCGAAAACAAAACGTTTATTTCAGTGAAATACGGAACCGTTCGGTATTTTATCTAACGGGTGGCATCCCTACGTCTAAATATTCTTGTTACATTGCACAACCTTCAATGGTATGTCATAATTACGTACAATTCTGGTAAATTAGTTCGCAATGAGCCAGGCAGCCCAAACTGTTGCATATACCCTGACTCTGCGTGTAATGAACACAAGAGAAATGACACAATTTCACCTGGTTAATATTGCCTGCTAACCTGGATTAGTAGTTATAACTAGTGATTATGATTGATTGTTTTTTTATAAAATAAGTTTAATGCCAGCTTGCAACTTACCTTGGCTTCTACTGCATTCGCGTAACAGGCGGACTCCTCGTGGTGTGCATGTGGTTAGAGCGTTGGACTAGTTAACTGTAAGGTTGCAAGATTGGATCCCCTGAGCTGACAATGTGAAAATCTGTCGTTCTGCCCCTGAACAAGGCAGTTAACCCACCGTTCCTAGGCCGTCACTGAAAATAAGAATGTGTTCTTAACTGACTTGCCTAGTTAAATAAAGGTCTAAAAAATTTAAAAAATCGGAAATCGGCACCCAAAAATATCGATTTTTAATTGTCACGAAAACTTGAAATCGGCCCTAATTAATCGGCCATTCCGATGAATCGGTCGACCTCTAGTCTTAACCAATCATAGCGCAGTATGATGTGGCGGTAAAATGCATCCAATTACAATTCAGTATGTTTACACATATGAATATTACAGACTCCATTGACATTGTGAAGTTCTGTATCTTTTTCAAGGTGGCTATGCAGATACATAAACCCAAGTTATGCATCTAATATGTGTTCTTCTTCTGGCCTTCCAACACCTTCTTGAACATCTAAACAGCAATTTAAACTAAGTGCAGGCTCTATCATCAGATGGGTCTTCTGTTGCTTAAACTGCTATAAAATCAAGTAAACCTGATTATTCTATTGATGTCATCTGAGTTAAAGTTCTAAAGATTAATAGTCGTTTGGAGAAGGAAAAAGGAAAAATGACAGCCAAGTTTTTCCATGAGCTTCAATCAGTCTGGACTTGACTGATTACTGTATGTGAAAAGGCTGTTATTGATATATTTTGAAAGGTGTGTTTGGCCTTGTCTGGGTGTTATTATGTATAAAATTGGCATTTAGTTGCCGAGGAGAGTCTGGAGTGCGCCTGCCATCGAACAAACACACACACACACACACACAAGCGATGGATAAAGATAAAGTTTTGCTCGGTGAACAACACGTGAAGTGTTTACCAATGTAAAAGCAATGAAGTGTGAGTCATATGAACAGCAGTTTGAGGTGAGATCAGGAGTGTAGTTTACCCACTTTTTTTGTTTGCACAAAAGTATATGGAGCGTTACTTGTTTTTCACTGCAACCGGTGATCAGAGTTACCCACCTATTTTTTTTTTTACAACTACAAAGCTGGGTGAGATTGATGTCCTGTTGTTACTTTGTCTCTTTCTCAATTCAGGTAAGCCTTGATTCCTCCACATCCTCTCTCATCGCCTCCTCAAAACAAATTTGTGGAGAAGGTCCGAGGGGAGGGAACTTAGGCCTTCTCCAATACAGTTGAGGAGGAAGAATTGAGGATGAATTGAGAAAGGGCCCATAAAGTACTATGTCATGGTCCATTCAAACTAAAGTCTTATAATCAAATGTATCTATTAGCAGCAAGCAGAAAATCTGATTATTGGGGAATAACTGGAATCTCCGGAGACTGGGATTGACTAGAACATGTAGAAAGATCTGCATTGTGTCACGAACCAGCTCGTAATCCGTAACAAAGAGGGAGACAATGTGGAGATAAGGAATAACAAAAATATATTGATTAACTGAGGTAACCTATATACAAATAAACAGTCAGTAATCAGTAGTGTAAGTGAGTGGTTGCGTGTATAGATGGGATAATGAGGAGTGTTGAACGATGCCAAAGCAAACAAACCGGCCACAAAAATGCCACAGCCAAAGTAAAAAAAAGTGTGTCTGCATGGAGAGAGTCTCCTCAATGAATAGGGAAAGAGGTGTATTTATCCCGGAACACACCCGAAGCCCAGGTGTGTCTCATTTCGCTGACGACCGTCACGGCTCCGCCCACAGACATCCTACATCCTATTAAGGAAAACAAGAGCAAAGAGAAAGAATTCGGCAGACAGAGTAGGAGGGTCGTCACAATTGGCCCAGATAGCCCTCCGGCCCATAATAGAAGAACATCTTATATCATCAACAAGTTACATATTATTTCCAGTGGTGTGTATTCATGGATGCAAAGGGAAGCCAGGCTTCCCCAAATATTTGACCAATAAAAGAAATTGAATCATAAAATCATTTATCTTTCGGCTCTCCCTGTGTTTTCATAATTGTACGTCAATGGAAACAGCGCCCATCTATCTCAGTATGTGTAGCCCATGTCTCTGATGCTGTCTTGACCAAAAGAGTTGAACATGTTGCCGCCTTAGCATTTTATTGATTGATGCCAGCAAGCATTTGGCCTCCCTTGAATCAGTGTTGCGCTCAACTGTGGGTTGTCCTGATGCATCAAAAGCCCCCCAAGAGAGGCCCGTTTGGATTTGGCTTCAAACCAAGCAAATCACTTCCTTTGAAAAACACAATTGTCTGAAAAAACGTGTCTGTTTCTTGTCTGCTTGTGTTGACGTGCTGCGGTTGCTAGCTTGCTAGATGTAACCTAATAGGCTCACGTTAGCTAGCTAGCTAGCTGAGTTGGTTCATTGTTGCCCATGCGAGGAAGTCAGGCTAGCAAGCACTTTAGCTAGGTAGCTTATGACAACCAAAACTAAAAGTGTACTGTATGACAGAGCCATAAACCGTTTTGCCAACATGAAAGAGAAGAGGATGGCATTGGCGTTCAACTAGTCTATAAGTAGGGTGAGTAAAAACAAAACAAAAATGTTTTACTTGCATGCCCACGCATACATACATACACAGAAATGAATACCATGGACATCACATGACATTTAGCAACATTGATTGGAATAAATTGTTTTTGGTATCTTTAAGTTTGTTTTCAGTGTATTAAAGTAAGCATATTTAGCCTTGTTGATTTGATGATGTTTAAGTGGAAATGGTGCAGGGATAGCCGTGCTCCTGTTGTCGTTGTGCTGACTTGCAGTATCTCCGTGATTCTGAATCAGTAGTTGTTGAAAACATTAACTTGCTTGACAATGCTGTAGGTGATAACTATTTTTATGCAATATTTGCTATGAGGACTTCACCAGACAGATGTTGCTCTCGGTTTTGTGATGAAACAAACGTACGTGTATTTGAACTAACTCCGCCACTCTGTGACTGTTGTATTTTTGTTGTCACGGCCTTGTTGTATATCACGTGGCGTATGAATGAATTGGTTATAGAGCAAACCGCGCAATTATCATAACATAGGTTGTAGTATGTATTTTTACTGGATTGGCTTCCTCATTGATTTTACCCACACATGACTACTGATTGTAACATGCTGTAAAATGATTGGCCGCCCAGTCCTGCCCCTCAGTGTGTGTGTGTGTTGGTGTAGGTTCTCCATGCTCCAGACCTCCAATTACAAGCCAAACCCCTCATCTGGTACACAGGCCAAAACACCTGTTCACAACAGCTGCTGAGATGTCTAGGGAACATTTTTGTGTTTGTGTCCTGAAGACTCATGTCTGAGGCCAGAGCTAATACCTAGACATACTGGACGCAGAGGCATACACATAATATCCATGAGTTCATCTGACTTTGGGTAAGTAGACAAAGAAAAACGGTCAAAATCTCACACCATCCCTGAAAAGTCTGAAAGGTTATATCACTAACTGGTCTGTGATCCGGCTTTTGTTGAGCCAGGTGAGATGAGGTGAAATGAGGATGACTTTGTTCTGACAAGCCTGTAAGAGATGAATTCTAGAGGCTTTTTTTTCCAACTCACTAGATTTTATCATGTATAACATGCTTTTCTTAGAACTCGAAATTTCTAAAATACATTTCAAAATGTTACTCTTTTATTGTGCCTTTGTGTTTTGTTCATCAGAGATATGAAGCAGAGAACAGAGAGTGTGCAGAGGAGAAAAATAAAGAGAGAGAGAGCAAACAGACCATCAGAGAGCTAGGGCTTTTAATAATAATCTGTCTCCGACGGCAACGTTGGACGGTGAAAAGCTGATTGATGTGCTATGAGATCATTACAATAATTAAACACTCAGATGCTCTTATCAAATGGTGTTTAATTTGACGCAGCGTTACGATGCGTAATGGGAGAGACAAAGCGTGTGTGTTAGCCAACCTTCATTAGACTAATTGAACAGCACACTGTCAAGCCAAACACTGTTAAAATCAGCAAACAGGCTAACAGTTTAGCGAAGCGCTACAGAAAGCATCTCGCATCCGCCCTCCAACACATCAATAACACTTCCGCTGTGTCAAACTTAACACTTACGGCAGCCGGAGTGTGTGTGTGTGCGTGTTTGTTTGTGTGTGTGTGTGTGTGTGTGTTACCTACCACAGCAGTAGCTGAGGCTTCCTGTCAAAACTCTTTTAACGTCATCTCGTATTTTCTCTCTCTCTTTAACACATCCATCCATCTTTTTATCCTGATCCCTCCATCTATCACCAAGCTGATAAATATGTGTCCATAGCTAATGGCAAACTGTCTCCCAGCCAAACCCCTCTGTGGGTGGTTACAGCTCTTCCACATTGATTAAAGTATACAGGGGTGTTCTATCTACATCCTCTTTGTAGTGATTTGTGTTATACCCGGCTCCTTTCAGCTGAAAGTTTTTGTAGTTTTTTTTCTCCCAGTTGGTGTAGATATTTCCTAAAAACACTATGGTGTTCACAAATATTTACCCTCATTCTATTCGGCGATAGGACGTAACAGACTAAAGATTTCCGGTCGCTGGCAAGCCACACCCAGTCATTTCCTGGTAAAATAGAAATCTTTGGTAACTAGAAAACTTATCATAATTTAAAAGCCCAGGGTCTACAGTGCATTCGGGAAAAGTATTCAGACCCCTTGAATTTTTCCACATTGTGTTACGTTACAGTCTTATTTCTTCCTCATCAATCTACACACAATACCCGTTAATGACATAACAAAAACTATATTTAAAAAATTAAAAACTGAAATATCATATTTATATAAGTATTCCGACCCTATACTCAGTACTTTGTTGAAGCACCTTTGGCAGCGATTACAGCCTCGAGTCTTCTTGGGTATGATGCTACAAGCTTGGCACACCTGTATTTCGGGAGTTTCTCCCAATCTTCTCTGCAGATCCTCTCAAGCTCTATTAGGTTGAATGGGGAGCGTCGCTGCACAGCTATTTTCAGGTCTCTCCAGAGATGTTCGATTGGGTTCAAATTAGGGCTCTAAATTGGCCACTCAAGGACATTCACAGACTTGTCCCGAAGCCACTCCAACGTTGTCTTGGCTGTGTGCTTAGGGTTGTTGTGTAACGGCTCTCGTCGGAATGAGTGGACCAATGCACAGTGTGGAAAGTGTTCATGATTTTATTTATCAAAGAAACACTCGAACAAAGTAACAAAACGAAAGTGAACAGTTATATCAGGTAAACAAATACTAAACAGAAAATAATTACCCACAAAACCCAGGTGGGAAATAGGTTGCCTAAGTATGATTCCCAATCAGAGACAACGATAGACAGCTGCCTCTGATTGGGAACCACACTTGGCCAAAACAAATAAATAGACAACATAGAATGCCCACCCAAATCACACCCTGACCTAACCAAATAGAGAAATAAAACGTCTCTCTAAGGTCAGGGCGTGACACGTTGTCCTGTTGTAAGGTGAACCTTTGCCCCAGTCTGAGGTCCTGAGCACTCTGGAGCAGGTTTTCATCAAAGATCTCTCTGTACTTTGCTCCGTTCACCTTTCCCTCGATCCTGACTAGTCTCCCAGTCACTTCTGCTGAAGATCATCCCCACAGCATTATACTGCCACCACCATAGGGATAGTGCCAGATTTACTCCAGACGCTAAGCATTCAGGCCAAAGAGTTCAATCCTGGTTTCATCAGACCAGAGAATCTTGTTTCTCATGGTCTGAGAGTCCATTCAGTGCCTTTTGGTTTTCATGTGCCTTTTACTGAGGAGTGGCTTCGGTCGAACACAAAGGCCTGATTGGTGTAGTGCTGCAGAGATGGTTGTCCTTCTGGAAGGTTCTCCCATCTCCACAGAGGAACTCTGGAGCTCTGTTAGAGTGACATCGGGTTCTTGGTCACCTCCCTGACCAAGGCCCTTATCCCCTTTTCTTTGAAATGTAGAAAGAAGCACTTTAATTATGTTAGTGGCCATGTCCGAATAGCCTTACCTGAGTTCTAAATAGTAGTCATTCTGGGTATGTGAAAAAAAGGAAAATTGAGTATGCTTTAAATGGCAGGCAATCAAACTAATGTTGCCTTGTCATCTAGTAGAATTTGCTGCACACTATTGAGGAAGAGAATCGTATTTAGAGACCCACGTGTAACTGACAACAGCTGATAATTAGCTGGGGGACACGCTGTACCAAAATGAATTCATGTAGGGAATCAAGGAAATTGCACATTAGATTACGCATTCTCAGGGTAAGCCTAGTATGCTGATATTTGTTGCTTACTGTATTTGTTTTACTAAACAGTACTTTTGTCACGTGTGCTCCCTCCCCGGCCGCGAGGTCACCAAGCTGCTTGTTATGGCGCACACCTGTCACCATCGTTACGCGCACCTGTGTGTCATCAGACTCATCTGGACTCCATCATCTCCTTGATGACCTGCCCTACATATGTCACTCCCTTTGGTTCCTTCCCCAGGCATCGTTGTTTCTGTTCCTGTGTCATGTCTGTGCGTTGTTCGTGTTTTTTATTTTGTATTATGTTGTGTTTATATGAAAACACTCACTCCCTGAACTTGCTTCCCGACTCTCAGCACACATTGTTACAACTTTCTAAATAGTATATAATACTATTGAATACTACAATTAGTAGTAGCCAAGCCAGATTTCAGACACAGCCAGAGTGTTGAGAAAGGTGCAGACAACAACTTGACGTGTGATGTAAGTGCCTTAATGTGTTTAGAACCCAGGAAGAGTAGCTGCTGCCTTGGCTCCCTAATAAATACTATACGAATGAATTTTAATAAGGAGCTACAGTACCAGTAAAAACTCATTCCAGGGTTTTTCTTTAGTTTGACTATTTTCTACATTGTAGAATAATAGTGAAGACATCAACACTATGGAATCATGTAGTAAACAAAAAAGTTTAGATTTGAGATTCTTCAAAGTAGCCATCTGTTACGGTTTTCTTCTGGTGAAAGAGAGGACCAAAATGCAGCGTGGTTATCTTTATACATCTTTAATGAAAGATGAAAAATACAAACAATTTACAAAAACAATAAACGTAACGTGAAAACCGACAACAGTCCTAACTGGTGCAAAACACAGAGACAGGAACAATGAAATACCCAAAGAATATGGCTGCCTAAATATGGTTCCCAATCAGAGACAACGATAAACACCTGCTTCTGATTGAGAACCACTCTAGGCAACCATAGACTTACCTAGAATACTATACTAAACACAACCTCATTAATCTACAAAACCCCTAGACAAGACAAACACATAATCACCTATGTTACACCCTGGCCTAACCACAATAATAAAGAAAACACAAAATACTAAGGCCAGGGCGTGACACCACCTTTTGCCTTGATGACAGCTTTGCACTCTCTTGGAATTCTCTCAACCAGATTCATGAGGTAGTCACCTGGAATGCATTTCAATTAACAGGTGTACCTTGGTAAAAGTCCATTTGTGGAATTTCTTTCCTTCTCAATGTGTTAGAGCCAATCAGTTGTGTTGTGACATGGTAGGGGTGGTAAACAGAATATAGCCCTATTTGGTAAAATACCAAGTCCATATTATGACAAGAACAGATCAAATAAACAAAGAGAAATGACAGTCCATCATTAGTTTAAGACATGAATGTCAGTCAATCCTGAACATTTCAAGAATTTTGAAAGATTCTACTAAGGCAGTCGCAAAAATCCTCAAGCGCTATGATGAAACTGGCTCTCATGAGGACCGCCACAAGAAAATAATACCCAGAGTTATCTCTGCTGCAGAGGACAAGTCAATTAGAGTTATCAGCCTCAGAAATTGCAGCCCAAATAAATGCTTCACAGAGTTCAAGTAAAAGACCCATCTCAACATCAACAGTTCAGAGGAAACTGTGTGAATCAGACCTTCATGGTCGAATTGCTGCAAAGAAACCACTACTAAAGGACACCAATAAGAAGAGACTTGCTTGAGCCAATAAACACGAGCAAAGGACATTAGACCGGTGGAAATCTATGCTTTGGTCTGATGAGTCCAAATTTGAGATTTTTCGTTCCAACCACCGTGTCATTGTGAGACACGGAGTAAGTGAATGGACGATCTCTTCATGTGTGGTTCCCACCGTGAAGCATGGAGGAGGTGGTGTGCTGGTGTGGGGGTGCTTTGCTGGTGACACATTTATTGATTTAGTGATTTATTTAGAATTCAAGGCACACTTAACCAGCATGGCTACCACAGCATTCTGCAGTGATACCCCATCCCATCTGGTTTGCGCTTAGTGGGACTATCATTGGTTTTTCAACACGCCTCATTTGTTTTTCAACACACCGCCATACTGTCTAAGGGTTATTTTACCAAGAAGGAGAGTGATGGAGTGCTGCATCAGATTACCTGGCCTCCACAATCACCCGACCTCAACCCAATTGAGATGGTTTGGGATGAGTTGGACCACAGAGTAAAGGACATGCAACCAACAAGTGCTCAGCATATGTGGGAACTCCTTCAAGATATGTGGGAACTCCTTCAAGAAAGCATTCCAGGTGAAGCTGGTTGAGAGAATGCCAAGAGTGTTTATAGTTGTCATCAAGGTAAAGGGTGGCAACTTTGAAGAATATAAAATATAGTTTGATTTGCCTAACACTTTTGGTTACTACATGATTCCATATGTGTTATTTCATAGTGTTGATGTCTTCACTATTATTCTACATTGTAGAAAATAGTAAAAATAAAGAAAAACTCATGAATGAGTAGATGTGTCATATTTTTTACTGGTACTATAAATCTTCAGCCTTGTAGACGAACACACTACAAAGGCCTAAAATGTATATTACATAACATGTACACCTAAATAAAGTCCTACAACGATTTTTGTGTATTTTTATAACGATCTACTTCGTGACATATGCATTATTTGACATGAGGACCAGTGCCCAGATGCACAAAACATTCTTAAGAAGAAATTTCTTCTTAACTGCCATTTTTCCTTAACTATAGACCTAAGAAGAAAGTGAAGCGAAGTTGCTTTTCCTCCAAAAGGAGTATTTCTCATGTTTCTCCTTAAGCAAAAAGTTCAGCAGAAATTAAATTCTTGAAAATCAAGTTATTGAAAATGTTATTGCGCTATTTCTTATGTTTCTCCTTAAGCAAAAAGTTAAAACAAAATTTGATTTTTGAAAATACATTTATTGGAAATTGCCTTAAACTCAGGACAGTTATAGAAAAAGCTCATGAAAGCAATAGATTTTTTTTATTCACTCACACACTTAATCTGAAAGTTTCAGTATTGATTATTTTAAACCCAAGAACATGTTTCAGAACAGTAATATCACTAAGAAATATGCTAACATGATTGCCATTGCTAGCTAAATAGCTAGCTAAAATGGTTTCCTAGCAACAAACATCTTATGAAGATTTGTAAGAAGATATTTGGGAAGTTCGTAAGAAAATCATAAAATCTTTAGATATTGTTAAGGAACTGCACTTACAAACTATCTTATGAACTTCTTAATTTTTTTATCTTAAGAAGCTTCTTAAGTTTTTGTGTAAGAAGTGTTTTGTTAATCTTCGCCCAGCAGTGGAGCGTTATTTCCTTTAAAAAACCTTTGGCCAAAATGGGATTTGAACTCACAGCTGTCACATCCCACAAACTACAAACCTAATAAAATACATCTATTTAACAAGAACACCATCATCTTCATATTTTTTAATGATGTAGCTATGAATGTAAGCATATAATCCTTCTACATGTTTGACTTGTGTTTGCCAGACGGCTAATTGTGCCAGGTTTGCCTATGAGAAAAGTAAGCAGCTAGACACTTTAAACCAAACGTCTTAACCTCAGGTAGGACCCAGTATAGACCCAGTGTTTCCTCACGCCATACAGGACGAGAACATTCCATAGACTTAGATAGACGACTCATCTTTGTATCTGTCCTATTAAGGCATCTGTGAGATTGGACATTGTCATTGACGCCATCTCCATTTTGAGGTAGTCAATTTTCTTCTTCTACTACTTCTATGAGTTGGTAAATAAACTGAAAGGGTGCATACTGCCACCTGGAGTGTTTTGTTTGAACAGGTATAAAGCCAAGCAGTTATGGAATGTTTGCTCACAAGTATAATTCATTGGCTAATCCCTCCTGATGACCTCGATGGAATTATGTGATCCTTCCTTAACCCATAGGAAGTCCCACCCAGTTGACTATACTTCAAAATGGCGATATTCCTTAATGGTGCCACCCATTAATTTTTGCGGACTACTTTCCTTTGGATTATTACACAGAGGAACAGCTGAACTGTATTTCATTATTTCATTTCTTGCAACGGGATTTTTGGGGGAGGGGATTTTGGGACTGAACTCAATAGAACATGTACTTTTATTGTAAGACAAAGGCATTGTTGTTGCTCAACTACTAAAACAGAGACTTCTTAAACATTTGAGTTCATTAATAAATTAAATAACATTTAGATTCGATTTTTATTCATTTTAGGGTATTTTGGTTTGATGTCTTTATGCCAGCTGATTTATTTGTGAATACACAATTCTTTTCATGACATTCCCTCGTTTTTCTTTTACAGACGAGGGCATTTTTTTTACAGGGTTTCTCCGAGTTAATCTTGGTGGTGTTGTCAGCATATGTCTGTGAAGAAGCAGAGTGGAGAGCAATTTCCCAGGGGCTCCAAACTCTTCTGTCCTGGGCTGGGATGGTCTCGGCTGGACTAGGCTGGGGAGAGAGTCAATGAGGTGGGCAGAGGGACAGTAATGATGTGCAATATTCTTTCCAGTTGTTGACAGTATGAGGACATGTTCTCGGAAATACACTAACATACAGTATATTTTTGACAGAATGGGTTTCAATAATATGGATCGGAGGATGAGGTATACTGGAAAACAGTACGATCTAGAAGAAAAAGAAACGCACACCTATTTAGGCGAGGTGCTGGCTAGCGGAGTAGAAAACTTGAAAGAGATCCGCACACTCTAGGAGCTCAGATGCAGAAGTGTAATTACCAGCTGTCTTCATCAGGGTATAACTGGAAAACTGGAAATCAGTGACAAGTGTTACTCCTAGCTAAGTAAATAAAGTGATTCAAATAGTGTACTCCCATTACCTAATTGTATTTATTATTAATCGCCATCCCCAGCTACTCTTCCTGTGGTCCAGCAAAATGAAGGCAGTTATACAATTTTAAAAACATTACAATACAATCACAAAAGATTTCACAACATATTAAGTGTGTGCCCTCAGGCCCCTACTCTACTACCACATATCCCCAACACAAAATCCATGTGTATGTGTGTGTATAGTGCATATGTTATCATCTGTTTGTGTTGGTTCACATTCCCCACTGTTCCAAAAGGTGTATTTTTATCAGTTTTTTAATCTAATTTTACTGGTTGCATGAGTTACTTGATGTGGAATAGAGTTCCATGTAGTCATGGCTCTATGCAGTACTGTGCCATAGTCTGTTCTGGACTTGTGGGGTACGCATGGGTGTCCGAGCTGTGTGCCAGTAGTTCAAACTGTGTACAGTGCCTGGCAAAGTATTCATCCCCCTTGGCATTTTTCCTATTTTATTGCATTACAACCTGTAATTTAAATTGATTTTTATTTGGATTTCATGTAATGGACATACACAAAATAGTCCAAATTGGTGAAGTGAAATTTTAAAAATTACTTCTTTCAAATAATTATATAAAAGAATAATTGGAAAAGTGGTGCGTGTATATGTATTCACCCCCTTTGCTATGAAGCTATGGTGCAACCAATTACCTTCAAAGTCACATCATTTGTTATATAAAGTACACCTGTGTGCAATCTAAGTGTCACATGATCTGTCACATGATCTCAGTATATATACACCTGTTCTGAAAGGCCCCAGAGTCTGCAACGTCACTTAGCAAGCGGCACCACCAAGCAAGCGGCACCATTAAGACCAAGGAGCTCTCCAAACAGGCCAGGCACAAAGTTGTGGAAAAGTACAGATCAGGGTTGGGTTATAAAAAAATATCCAATACTTTGAACATTCCACGGAGCATCATTCCTCACCATCTTAGATAAGCATGCTCCGTTCAAAAAATGCGGAACTAAGAACAGATATAGCCCTTGGTTCACTCCAGACCTGACTGCCCTCCACCAGCACAAAAACATCCTATGGCGGACTGCAACAGTCCCCGCGATATTCAACTGTTCAGGGAAGTCAGGAACCAATACACGCAGTCAGTCAGGAAAGCAAAGGCCAGCTTCTTCAAGCAGAAATTTGCATCCTGTAGCTCTAACTCCAAAAAGTTCTGGGACACTGTAAAGTCCATGGAGAACAAGAGCACCTCCCCCCAGCTGCCCACTGCACTGAGGCTAGGTAACACGCTCACCACCGATAAATCCATGATAATCGAAAACTTCAACAAGTATTTCTCATCAGCTGGCCATGCCTTCCTCCTGGCTACTGCAACCTCGGCCAACAGCTACCCGCCCAAGCCTCCCCAGCTTCTCCTTTACCCAAATCCAGATAGCAGATGTTCTGAAAGAGCTGCAAAACCTGGACCCATACAAATCAGCTGGGGTGACAATCTGGACCCTCTATTTCTGAAACTATCCGCAGCCGTTGTCGCAACCCCTATTACCAGCCTGTTCAACCTCTCTTTCATATCATCTGAGATCCCCAAGGATTGGAAAGCTGCCGCAGTCATCCCCCTCTTCAAAGGGGGAGACACCCTGGACCCAAACGGTTACAGACCTATATCCATCCTGCCCTGCCTATCTAAGGTCTTCAAAAGCCAAGTCAACAAACAGATCACTGACCATCTCGAATCCCACCGTACCTTCTCCGCTGTGCAATCTGGTTTCCGGGCCGGTCACGGGTGCACCTCAGCCACGCTCAAGGTACTAAACGATATCATAACCGCCATCGATAAGAGACAGTACTGTGCAGCCGTCTTCATCGACCTGGCCAAGGCTTTCGACTCTGTCAATCACCATATTCTTATCGGCAGACTCAGTAGCCTCGGTTTTTCTAATGACTGCCTTGCCTGGTTCACCAACTACTTTGCAGACAGAGTTCAATGTGTCAAATCGGAGGGCATGTTGTCCGGTCCTCTGGCAGTCTCTATGGGGGTGCCACAGGGTTCAATTCTCGGGCCGACTCTTTTCTCTGTATATATCAATAATGTTGCTCTTACTGCGGGCGATTCCCTGATCCACCTCTACGCAAACGACACCATTCTGTATACTTCTGGCCCTTCCTTGGACACTGTGCTATCTAACCTCCAAACGAGCTTCAATGCCATACAACACTCCTTCCGTGGCCTCCAACTGCTCTCAACCGTTCGCTGCCTGCACCCGCACGCCCGACTAGCATCACCACCCTGGATGGTTCCGACCTAGAATATGTGGACATCTATTATTACCTAGGTGTCTGGCTAGACTCTAAACTCTCCTTCCAGACTCATATCAAACATCTCCAATCTAAAATCAAATCTAGAGTCGGGCTTTGTATTCCGCAACAAAGCCTCCCAAACTTACCATAGTAAAACTGACTATCCTGACTATCCTACCGATCCTCGACTTCGATGTCATCTACAAAATAGCTTCCAATACTCTACTCAGCAAACTGGATGCAGTTTATCACAGTGCCATCCGTTTTGTTACTAAAGCACCTTATACCACCCACCACTGCGACCTGTATGCTCTAGTCGGCTGGCCATCGCTACATATTCGCCGCTAGACCCACTGGCTCCAGGTCATCTACAAGTCCATGCTAGGTAAAGCTCCGCCTTATCTCAGTTCACTGGTCACGATGGCAACACCCACCCGTAGCACGCGCTGCAGCAAGTGTATCTCACTGATCATCCCTAAAGCCAACACCTCATTTGGCCGCCTTTCCTTCCAGTTCTCTGCTTCCTGTGACTGGAACGAATTGCAAAAATCGCTGGAGTTGGAGACTTTTATCTCCCTCACCAACTTCAAACATCTGCTATCTGAGCAGCTAACCCTTCGCTGCAGCTGTACATAGTCCATCGGTAAATAGCCCACCCAATTCACCTACCTCATCCCCATACCGTTTTTATTTATTTACTTTTCTGCTCTTTTGCACACCAGTA